>NC_140911.1:4440664-4546198 GCF_045865225.1 Trachurus japonicus
CAGTCGCTGGGAGGAAGTCGCTCCTCTCTCGGCTCCTGTTGTTTCTGTCTCAGTCTCAACAACAAGAACCAAACCAAAAGTCACTCTTTTCTTTCCCATAATAGTCCAACTCAGCAGGCCCGGCCCCTGGTATAAACCCTCTATGTGGTTGTTTAGGGCCACAGCCGTTAGGTGGGGGGCCACATGATCAGAAAGGTACCGGGGTTCATCAAGTCATTTAAACATCCTGAGGTCTGCACGTGCAGCTATGAGCTTTATATGTAATGTGAAGTCAATATTCAGCTTCTTTTATCTCACATTAGAGACATTTGGTGAAAATAGAACGGCAGAATGACAACATTTGTGCTCAAAAAGCAATCTGACAAAATGTCATTTTAGACTTGTTTTCTACACTTATATATTACTGTATTCATATCCTATTTCAAGCACCAAAACAGTTCATTCTCATGACTGAAGGAGTGTTTTCACAAGGGATTGGACATTTTTCCAAAAGCAGACCTCAAATTTCCAGCATTTGTCCTAAATTATTTCTTTCTACAGTGTTCTAGGACAAACTGGCCTCAGTGTGCTTACAGCGGAGGTTCTAATATTTAGACATAAAACACTGGAGTATTGTTACATCTGCAAGTATCTTAAAAAGATACATTTAAGAAAATATGTAAAAGTGGAGAAAATGGCCTCAAACCTCAGAGGGCATAAACTGCCCTACAGCGCAAGAAGGGGTAACTCATTTTTTGTCAAAAATGAGATTTAGTCATTTTTGGGACATTAAAGGTTCTGCTACATCATGTGGATAAATATCTTGACTCAGCGTTATCTTATTTGGGATGTATTTGCGGGAGGTTTTCACAGTAACTCCCAAAAACTGTGGTGAAACAACAAGAGAGAACACAGTAACATGAGTTACCTTCTTCTCTCTGTGTATAGATGTTCAACACGTCCTACTGTACAACAGGCTGCTGCCATTATGAACCAATAGGAGTTAGTTTCCTCTTTCTTGTGTTGTATGTCCAGCTTAGATTTAGCCTCAATGCACAGACAGAGAGGTAACTCTGAAATAAGGGTCAAATGTTAAGTTTGAGTTAAATATTTTTACACAGCTAGAATACTACTCGCAAAAGCAAAAGCAAGGATTTGACCAGTTTTCAGAATCCTCAGTTCAATACAGTTGACTGGACAACAACAATACTTTAAACTCATTTTTCTCAGAACTGCACTCAGAGGAGTTTTACCCCGTTCTTCCGTTGTGGGGCAGTAAACACGTCTGTGTTCAGTTTTAACCAGTGATTTGGTGTTTGTGCTTAGAGTGCAGGGCCACAAACAAAAACCTTGTTTAGGGGGCCACCAACATCCTAGGGCCGGCCCTGCCACTCAACAACCGTTTGTTTTAGTCGCCGGTCGGTCGACATCCAGCAGCATCTGGAGCTCCGTCTGTCTCCGCTCCGTGAGGACGAGCCACAGCTCAGAGCCCCGGAGGCGTCGTGTTCAGGTTCAGTTTCCTTCATTTGGCCTCGGAGACGTTCTTGAAGCTCAGGTACACGGTGCTGACCAGCGTGGCGTCCTCGTGCAGCGACTCCTTCCCGCCGGACGGACGCGGCCGCAGCAGCGCCAGCAGCCGCTTGGGCACCTGGCCGCTGAACAGCAGGTAGATGCAGGGGTTGGCACAGCTGTTGAGGCTGGCCAGCAGCATCAGGATGGTGAAGGTGGCCGCTGCAGGAAGATGAGAGGAGTCACAATCAGACTTAAAACAACCTGACTCAGCTGCTTTTAAACTTATTCTGCTGTCATCAAATCTTTAAAGGGATAGTAGCAGTTTTTTAAAGTGGGGTTGTATGATCTCCAAATAGCCCCTAAGTACTTTAATTGCAGTAGAAGACTCTCTGCACTCCTCCCGTTAGCAACGCCAGCCCATAATAGCCCTGCCCAGAGATTTACAACATACAGTGTTGTGAATGGACCCAAAGAAACGGCCTATTTTCACGGCCTAAAAGAGGTTTTACCTGAAAAAAAAATACACAGTTCCATTGTTCACTATAATATAATTTTTTCCAGGAAAAACACAGTTTTTATTTGGACCTAACCAACTGCTGATGGGCGGGCGATAACCCTGGGCGGAGGGATACGTGAGTTGGTTAGGTCCAAATAAAAACTGTGTTTTTCCTGCACTTTGAAGGGCTGGAAAAAATTATATTATAGTGAACAATGGAACTGTGTTTTTTTTTTTCAGGTAAAACCTCTTTTAGGCCGTGAAAATAGGCCGTTTCTTTGGGTCTGTTCACAACAATGTATGTTGTAAATCTCTGGGCAGGGCTATTATGGGCTGGCGTTGCTAACGGGAGGAGTGCAGAGAGTCTTCTACTGCAATTAAAGTACTTAGGGGCTATTTGGAGATCAACCCCACCATGATACTATCCCTACTACTACCTGAAATGCTTTCTTCTTCATTCTTAAAGTTTTTAAACTATTGTTTCTGCATTTTAAATATTTATTGTCATTTTTTCCTTTTCTTTAATGTAAATTTCTGCACTTTTCAGTGAGTGGTACCACTCCAGCAAGAATCAAATAAATCAAGTCAAAGACGTTCAAATAAAGCAACATTACATCTGGTAACATGTCATGGGGTTTGTGCGTAATTAATTAAATGAAATTAAATAAATGCTCAAACATTTTATTAACTGGAAGGTAAGAAGGTCGACACGTTGACCTTTCATTTACGTAAAACATTCACCGGCGTGCAAACATCTTTTCCTCTTTCTCTTCCTGTTCTGCACCTGGACTCGCTTGTCCATGTGGAGACCATATGTTGTATTCACAGCCTAATTAGTGAATGTAGTTAAACAGGAAAGCAGATTAAACACCCAGTAAATGACCCAAGTCAGAAACTTAGACTTAAAGGAATAGTTCACTCAAAATTGAAATTTCACTCAATCCTCTTCCCAGTTCGTCCAAATTTGACGAACCAGGAAGAGGAGCTTCAAGAAGCTTCCGCTACAAAACAAGCTTAAAATATAGACTTATTTAATTTTTTTCTGAACAATTTCGCATGTCGGGGCTTCAAGACAAGAGGGACATTACAGACGAGCAGCATGGAGGTATCTGGATGTTTTTTGGTGTGTCTTTTTGTTACGAAGACAGTTGGTATCCATTAGCAACCGTCATATGGACATGCACTGCTACGCCGAGACCCCCTGTAACTCAGAGAAGCCACGGAGGACTCTGAAACTTCTCCCAGCCCTGAGTCCACATGAGGGGGAGTAGATCATGAGTTAGGGAATTTGAATTTTGGGTGAACTATCCTTTTAACTCACTTTCTTTGGGCGCGTGCGAGTCCCAGGCGGACCAGAGCTGCACGGTGAAGAACGGCGCCCAGCACACGATGTAGGCCAGGACGATCACCACCGTCATCTTCAGCGTCTTGACCCGGGCCTTGGACATGCCGGCCCCCCCGCTGGCCCTGGAGGGCAGCGGCCCCCCGGCCCCCCCCCGCTGGCCGCGCTGCTGCAGGTTGGTCCGGACGGCGCGGCAGATACGCACCTGGCACACGACCACGGTGGTGACGGGCAGCACGAAGATGACCAGCGTGGTCCAGGACACGTAGGTCTGCAGCCCCCACGGCTGCACGAAGCTCGCCCAGCAGTCGTGCACGCCGGGCGCCACCTCCACCTGGGGTCACATGACTTATTATATATATTATATTATATTTATTTACCCCACAGGGCAGTTCTGTTTCTACAGACGACTTTATTTACCCCACAGGGCAGTTCTGTTTCTACAGCTCAACACCACAACCACATACACAAGCAGACACACTAGGGACGTCACCATTAGAGATTCTCTTGGTACGATTATTGTCAGAGAAATGATCACGGTATTACGATTATCACGATTATTATGCATTAATTAATTTCACAACACTATGAATGTGTCAAATCAAATATAGTCAAAATATAATTACTTTACTCATTGTTTACACAAAATATTTCAAGTATCTATTAATATATGACCAATTATTAATTCCCCAGGGGAAATGTTTGAAATATGCAGGTCATAAATTGTCATCTAGACCAAATTTACGTTTATTTTAAAAAAATTTTGTTTTATTTTGTTGTTTTTTAAAAATACAAATGACACGCTAACATTTAAATTCCTACCAGTTCAATGTTACGTTAGGTAAATGGACCAGTATCTGTGCATTTACCTTTATTTTGGAGCACATCTGCCGATATGGTTCTGACATAATAATAATAGGAATCTTTACGATCAATTAATTGTGGCGTTTAATACCACGATTAATTGTGAAAACAAGTAATTGTGACATCCCTAATACATACAATTGACCTACAGCTAAGCCACGCCCCCAAATGCGATGAGCCAATCACAGTGCACATAGCTAGCCCATACACTGGGACATTCTCTGCTTCCACGTCCATTGAAATGCATTGCAGTTAGTCAGTTTTCATTGGTTTTCATATGTTTTTTCTTGACATTTTAAGTTTTAAATGGTCAAACGGTGTTCATGGGGTACATGTAACTCTGACACTAGGTATCAACTAGAGCACTGGAAAAGAGAGTAAGGACACCACCACTGACTCCCGTGGTAAGGGTTTAAGGGTTTAAGGGTTTAAGGGTTTAAGGGTTCAGGGTTTAAGGGTTTAAGGGTTTAAGGGTTTAAGGGTTTAAGAGTTTAAGGGTTTAAGGGTTTAAGGGTTTAAGAGTTTAAGGGTTTAAGGGTTTAAGGGTTTAAGGGTTTAAGGGTTCAGGGTTTAAGGGTTTAAGGGTTTAAGGGTTTAGGGTTTAAGGGTTTAAGGGTTTAAGGGTTTAAGGGTTTTGTGCCCCTAGTGGCAGGATATGGGTATTGCAAAAGCACCCAGAAAACCCATTCACTCCAATGTATGTGTGTTGCCCACTGGCTGGTAAATTGATGAAAACGGCCGTGTTTTTGTTTTTAGGTGTCTTGGTCATATCAGATTATACTTAGAATTAGTTTATTACAAAATGTAGATTGAAACATTCATGTAGACAACTGTTTTTTTTACTAGCCTATGTGTTAATGTTTATCTGTAAAGGATCCTCAATGATGCTATTAACGTGGGTGATCTATAAATGTCCTTAAATTATTGAAAACACCACACTGCTCATTCACCAACAATGCAGAGATGTCAGTTCTTTAGTAAAACCCATATTCCTCCACCAGGAGGCGCTGCCATTGGACCGATGCTGTCGTTACTCTCTTTTCCAGTGCTCTAACCACAATCACATACACAAGCATACATACAGTTTGACCTCTGGCTAAGCCACGCCCCCAAACGCGATGAGCCAATCACAGTGCTCATAGCTAGCCCATACACTGGGACATTCTCTGCTTCCACGTCCATTGAAATGCATTGCAGTTGGTCAGTTTTCATTCGTTTTCATATGTTTTTTTCTTTACATTTTAAAGCAGGAGTAAGCAATCCGGTGGTTTTGTCTAACTTCCTGTCAGCAGATGGAGTTAGCAGTCCCCGCCCTCGTCCCTACGTCACCACATTTACGTGCATCCCTTGGCTGCACACACAGAGAGGACTGCCCCTTTATGCCGTTCTCTCTCCTCATTGGATAAAGGTTGTAGGATACAACTAGAGCACTGGAAAAGAGAGTAACGACCACGCGTTGGTCCAATGGCAGCGCCTCCTGGTGGAGGAATATGGGTTTTGTAAAAGTGCCCAAGAACTGAAAAAAAAGTGTGGTGTTTTCAATAATTTAAGGACATTTATAGATCACCACGTTAATAGCATCATTGAGGATCCTTTACAGATAAACATTAACACATAGGAGAGTAAAAAAAAACAAACAAAAAAAAAAGTTGTCTACATTAGGGGCCGTGTCCACCAGACGCGTTTTCAGCGCTGACAGCCTCTCAGCGCTGCTTTCCCAGCGCTTAGCGCTCTCTCTCCCTCGTCAGAGTGCAGCTGTTGCTAGGTTACAAAACGAGTCCTCTGACACTTCCGTGTTCCGGCCTTGTTTAATGTAAACACTACAACGAGTGTCAGAAATACACAACAGCATCAGCAGCAGCTTTTGACATGGACCCTGAGGTCGGCCTACCTTCAATACAAGTGTGGGTCATGATATAAACCGAGCCACGTCTCCGCTGTGTTGCTGTGGTAACGTATGTACCGCCCCTTCTTGATTCTGATTGGTCAGTGCGGGGAAAAGTGACATTGACGAGCGCAGCGCTGTTCTAAAAGTTGAACAGATTTCAACTCGAAGCGCTCTGAGCGCCGCGACAAAAAGAAGCAAGCGGAGCGCCGAGGGCGCTGAGCGCTGTGAGCGCCGACTCAATAGGGTTTGAATGGAAAGTAGACGCCCAGAGCTGAAAACACGTCTGGTGGACACGGGCCCTTAATGTTTCAATCTACATTTTGTAATAAACAAATTCTAAGTATAGTTTGATATGACCGAGACACCTGAAAACAAAAACACGGCCGTTTTCATCAATTTACCAGCCAGTGGGCAACACACATACATTGGAGTGAATGGGTTTTCTGGGCGCTGTTGCAATACCCATATCCTGCCACTAGGGGCACAAAACCCTTAAACCCTTAAACCCTTAAACTCTTAAACCCTTAAACCCTTAAACCCTTAAACCCTTAAACCCCTAAACCCTTAAACCCTTAAACCCTAAACCCTTAAACCCTTAAACCCTTAAACTCTTAAACCCTTAAACCCTAAACCCTTAAACCCTTAAACCCTTAAACCCTAAACCCTTAAACCCTTAAACCCTAAACCCTTAAACCCCTAAACCCTTACCACAGGAGTCAATGGTGGTGTCGTTGCTCTCTTTTCCAGTGCTCTAGATACAAGGAAAGTTTTCTCCTGGGCTCAGAGCAGAGCAGAGTGACTGACAGACCCGTGTTTCAGACCAAACACTCTATAGAAGTGATTGCTGTTGGAAGATACAACTATTTAAGACTTAGATTAACACAAACATTCACCTGACTTCTGCTTTAAGTTTTAGTGACTTTGAGATGATATTGATTCTTTCTGTCTCCAAAAAGGGGGCGGGGCTTAGCCAGAGGTCAGTTGAGGAGGAAAGTGCAAAATTGAGATCAGGTATAAGATAAAGTACAAAAACATAACAAATACCTGTGAGAAGATGAAGACCTGCGGGAGGCTGCCCAGCAGGCTGGCGCCCCACGCCGCGCACACCGGCACGTTCAGCCGGGAGCGCGCGCGCTGGAACTTGACCATGGGGTTGCAGACGGCCTGGTGCCGGTCCAGCGTCATCACCACCACCATGTAGGTGGACGAGAACATGCCCAGCACCTGAAATAACACGGCAAGCGGATTTAACATTTAAAAGCTAAGTTTGACTATCCGGAATTAACATTGTAGATATCAACAACGTCTTTCTGACTGGTCGTAACTAACTACATTTTGAATAGTTGGATTTTTTATTCAAGATATCTGTAATTCAGTTTTGCCTCTTGTCAAAAAGAACATTTCAGATCCACAACTACGTTCTTCCTTCACTGTAACCATTCATGTGTATGGGGTTTGTCATTACAGATATCTACAATTCAGTTGCAGATATCCACTATGTGAATTACAGATGTCTGTAACTGAATTACGACTAGTAGCTTATACTAATTCCAGTTACAGATATCTACAACTTGATTCTGACTAGTCAAAACTTAATTACAGATATCTGAACAGGGACATGTAGATATCTTTAACTGAGGTGAATTAAAGATATCTAGAACTGGAATTATGACTAGTCAGAATCAAACTGTAGCTATCTCAAACTGGAACTAGTATAAGCTACTAGTCGTAATTCAGTTACAGATATCTGTAATTCACATAGTGGATATCTGCAACTGAATTGTAGATATCTGTAATGACAAACCCCATACACATGAACGGCAAAAGTGACGTCATTTGTCCTAGGGAAGAATGTAGTTGAAGATATCTGAAATGTTCTTTTTGACTCTGCAAAACTGAATTACAGATATCACATATCCAGTCTGGCTTTTAAATGTTAAAATGGCTTGTTGCCATACCTGCACATCCGCTTTGTGAATAACGGATATCTGTAACTGAATTACGACTAGTACGAATTCCAGTTTGAGATATCTACATCGTCATTTCGCCTAGTCAAAACTTAATTTAAGATATCCGAAAAGGGACATGTAGCTAGATATCTTTAATTGAAGTGAATTAAAGATATCTTGAACTGGAATTATGACTAGTCCGAATCAAATTGTAGATATCTCAAACTGGAAGTGACGTCATTTGTCCTAGGAAGAACGTGGATATCTGAAATGACAATTGTGGATATAGGAAGAATGTAGTTGCAGATATCTGAAATGTTCTTTTTGACTCGGCAAAACTGAATTACAGATATCTACATCAGTGGTTCTCAACTGGTGGGTCAGGACCCAAGAATGGGTCTAGACCCGTTCTGGATGGGTCGTGGACAGCTGGTCAAAAAAGTAAATAATATTTAATGTACATCTGATGTTGGACATGTCTTTTATTTTGAAAAATAACTTATTTTGAAAGGCACGAGACACGTGAACACATGCAGTTGTAATGCTCCTCCTCACTTTCTTATTATTTGCTCCATTTGCTCTGAATGCAAAGATATCGTTTCTTATTAATGTGGCCTGATGCAGTGAATCTGGTTTTGTTTTGTGGGTCTTTATTTTGTGCAGTTTGTTATTTATTCACTTTAGTGAACATGCTCTGAATGCAGAGATGCATTAGAAGTCAAATATATCGTTTTGTTGGTCTCCATTTTGTGCAGTTTGATATTTTTTTATTCACTTCCGTACATGCAGTTGTCATGGTAACTCCTCAGTTTCATTCATGTGCCCTGAAATGCACTTTGCTCAATAAAGAGCTAAATGAGTTTTTAAAGGCTTTAAAAAAAATTCTTGGTTTGAATTCTATAAAAGTGGGTCGCGACTTAAAGCAGAAGTAAGTGATCCGGTGGTTTTGGCTAATGCTGCGTTCCAGGTAGGCTTTTGAAATCGTAAATTACAGCTTCAAGTCACGACTTACAACTTTGTAGCGTTCCAGGCAACCCACTCGTGTTTCTCCGACCTGTTTTACCTGTGAAAGTCACTATAACGGCCACTCGTAACTTCTGACCCGTGAACTCGTACCAGATCGAACTGGTACCACTTCACAGGTCGGAAAAACACCAGTTACGAGTTGCCTTGAACGCACCATAACGTCTTGTCAGCAGACGGAGTTAGCAGCCCCCGCCCTCGTCATGGATCTATTGGTCCTCCACCACATTCAGGCGCATCCCTTGGCTGCACACACAGAGAGGACTGCCCCTTTATGCCGTTCTCTCTCCTCATTGGATAAAGGTTGTAGGATACAAGGAAAGTTTTCTCCTGGGCTCAGAGCAGAGCAGAGTGACTGACAGACCCGTGTTTCAGACCAAACACTCTATAGAAGTGATTGCTGTCGGAAGATACAACTATTTAAGACTTAGATTAACACAAAAATATCACTTACTTCTGCTTTAATGACCATGGGACAATGTGGGTCCCAGAGTGAGACTAGTTGAGAACCCCTGTACGGTGTACATTTTAGGACATCCTCAGGTGTCAGGCTTCAGCCTCAGACTTTAGATGAAAAGGCATAAGGTCTCAGGAAAACCTCTGTCAGGTGTCCACTAAACAGCCTCAGAAAAAAGACGTCAGACCAGAAGGCGTCAGAAAAAAGGCGTCAGACCAAAAGGCATCAGAAAAAAGGCGTCAGACCAGAAGGCGTCAGAAAAAAGGCGTCAGACCAAAAGGTATCAGAAAAAAAGCGTCAGAAAAAAGGCGTCAGACCAAAAGGCATCAGAAAAAAGGCGTCAGACCAAAAGGCATCAGAAAAAAGGCGTCAGACCAAAAGGTATCAGAAAAAAGGCGTCAGACCAAAAGGTATCAGAAAAAAGGCGTCAGACCAAAAGGCATCAGAAAAAAGGCGTCAGACCAAAAGGCATCAGAAAAAAGGCGTCAGAAAAAAGGCGTCAGACCAAAAGGCGTCAGAAAAAAGGCGTCAGACCAGAAGGCGTCAGAAAAAAGGCGTCAGACCAAAAGGCATCAGAAAAAAGGCGTCAGACCAAAAGGCGTCAGACCAAAAGGTATCAGAAAAAAGGCGTCAGACCAAAAGGCGTCAGACCAAAAGGCATCAGACCAAAAGGTATCAGAAAAAAGGCGTCAGACCAAAAGGCATCAGACCAAAAGGCATCAGACCAAAAGGCATCAGAAAAAAGGCGTCAGAAAAAAGGCGTCAGTAAAAAGGCGTCACACCAAAAGGCGTCACACCAAAAGATGTCACACCAGAAGGCGTCACACCAAAAGGTGTCAGAAAAAAGGCGTAAAAAGGGTTAGGGACGTCAGAAAAAAGATGTCAGATTAAAAACTGACTATTTTTATTTCTTCAAACTTTGATTCAGTTAAGGCATTTTTTTTTGGAGCGGGCAGACTAGTAATTTATTTATCTATCGCTGTATTTAATGACGTCATCGAAACACAACACCGGTAACGAGCTGAGCTGTTGCCTTTTGGTCTGACGCCTTTTTTCTGATGCCTTTTGGTCTGACGCCTTTTTTCTGATGCCTTTTGGTCTGACGCCTTTTTTCTGATGCCTTTTGGTCTGATGCCTTTTTTGTGATGCCTTTTGGTCTGACGCCTTTTGGTCTGACGCCTTTTTTCTGATGCCTTTTGGTCTGACGACTTTTTTGTGACGCCTTTTTTTGTGACGCCTTTTGGTCTGACGTCTTTTTTCTGACGCCTTTTTTCTGTTGCCTTTTGGTCTGACGCCTTTTTTCTGATGCCTTTTGGTCTGACGTCTTTTTTCTGACGCCTTTTTTCTGTTGCCTTTTGGTCTGACGTCTTTTTTCTGACGCCTTTTTTCTGTTGCCTTTTGGTCTGACGCCTTTTTTCTGATGCCTTTTGGTCTGACGTCTTTTTTCTGACGCCTTTTTTCTGTTGCCTTTTGGTCTGACGTCTTTTTTCTGACGCCTTTTTTCTGTTGCCTTTTGGTCTGACGCCTTTTTTCTGATGCCTTTTGGTCTGACGTCTTTTTTCGGAGGCTGTTTAGTGGACACCTGACAGAGGTTTTCCTGAGACCTTATGCCTTTTCATCTAAAGTCTGAGGCTGAAGCCTGACACCTGAGGATGTCCTAAAATGTACACCGTACCCCTGATACAACACATATCCAGTCTGGCTTTTACTGTAAATGTTACTGTAAAATGACTTGCCATAGCCGCATACCTGCAGGTACTTGACCAGGCGGCACACCGCGTCCGGCCCCGCGAACCGGTCCGTCACCTCCCACACCAGCTGCGGACACACCTGGAAGAAGGCCACCACCAGGTCCGCGAGGCACAGGTGGAACACGAACACGCGCATCCTGGACACGTGCTGCTTGCGCTGGCGCCACAGCGCGAGCAGCACGGCGCTGTTCAGGATGGAGGCGACGACAAACACCACGCTGAGCAGCGCGATCTCCGCCCGGGCCAGGCCCTCATCCCGGGCCCCCGCGTCCAGGGGGCCGCTAGCGTTCAGAGGGGGGAGAGGGGGATGGAGAGGAGGGAGAGGAGGAGGAGGGGGAGGGGGAGGAGGAGGAGGAGGAGGAGGAGGAGGAGGAGGCGGCATGGAGCCTGAGGGACAGAAAATATTAGATTTATAGGCTGTAGCTACTTTTCTGGGCAAATACATAGGCTACATATTGGGTTTATAGATAGATAGATAGATAGATAGAAAGAAGAAAGAAGAAAAAGAGAGAGAAAACAGACAGAGGGTTTGAAAAAAGAAAGAAATAGAGAGGGGGATAGATAGATAGATAGATAGATAGATAGATAGATAGATAGATAGATAGATAGATAGATAGATAGATAGATAGATAGATAGATAGATAGATAGATAGATAAATAGATAAATAGATAGATAGATAGATAGACTCCACAGCAGCTACACATAGAAACAAGAAACAAACTGAGTGAAATGTTGTGCAAACAGGCATCAACAACAACAACAGCAGCAGATACAACAGCCCTCTAATGGGTTGCCAGGTAGAGGTATTACTGAATTAAATCATATAGTTGTTTGTAATAATTTATAATATTCCAAGGGTTGTATAGATTTTCTGTCTTTCACATTTTGTAGTAGCTGCATATAACATCTGATTTCTATTTCAAACAAGTAAAAATTTGTTTTTTTGGATGACCATCTGCATTTTATGGATGTAATATTTTCCTTGTAAAAATAAAAAGATTAAACAAAAACAGTTCATTTCCCTTAAGTTTCTTTTCATCATGAGTGAGAATTATATCTTTTTTTTTTAAGTTTATCTTGATGCCTGTCAAAACTGTAAACATGTCTTCTAGTTCCATCCAAAAAGAACAGATGACAAATCGACGTTTCTCCTCTTCTCCACGGGGCTTCATCATCAGTTTGTACGCAACAAGTCTCACTAGTCCGCACTAGTAACTACTTTTATCCGTCAACATTTCGACACAAACTTTGCTTTGGACCATCAACATGTATTGTTTGGTTTCTTTTCAGTCATGGCTTCCCAATTAAACCAATATTATATCATCAATTTGATATTATTTTTAGCCAAAGCTCATATTCACAACCGCAAATGTACAAATCAAATACTTTGCACTCACCGTTTCAGAAACGAAATCAAACAATACATCAACCTAATTAGTCAATCTGAAAATAAGAAAGCCATAATATATAAATATAATATAATATAAAGACCATAGCACTATTCTCTCTGTTTCCACGTTTTTGAATAGACCTGTGTTTGCCTAACATAAAATTATTCTTCGTCTTCTCCTGCCTGTCATACTATGTAACCTAATGTGAACCTGTTGACATTATTCCATTTTTATTTTTAACCCTCTCATCCCTCATTTCACAATCTACATCCCAACTAATAATTCTTCAATAAAAAAAAAAAAAAAAAAAAATAGTCCGCACTAGTTGGACAACTGGTTCCACCTGGCTCTAATGAACGACTCAACCTCTAACGACTCGTTTAGCAGCTGGCGACTGGCCCATGGTCCAGTGAAACCAGCACCAGAGGTTAAACACCTGGGTCTCTCCACTGTCTGTGTCCAACTAGTGAGACTTGTTGTATAAGAACTGATGATGAAGCCCCGTGGATCAGAGGAGAAACGTCTTCCCAGACTAATACAGTCCAGTTGCACGATTCAGTTTGCCCAGAAAAGAAAGAAACGACGACCTGGATGAATGAGAATCTCCATAGACAACTGCAGCTATACATTATAAGTAGATAGAGGAAAAGTTTCTGTTTTTATTCCTTTACCTTTATCAGTAGTCGCGTCCCTGAGGCTGAAGTGGAGCCGCCGAGGAGCTGATCATCTCTGGAGAGGAGGAGAGAGGAGGCTGCGGGGTTTATAAGAGGATGATGCAGCTGGGTGGAGCCTCCATCCATTCATTCATTCATTCATTCATTCATTCACTGCTGCGTGCAGACGGTGGCAGCTTCATTCTTCACAAGGAAACAAAGACTGCAGATTGTGATCAATAGCTTTTTCTTTCCCCACTTTTTTCTGGAGCAGATCGATTTTCAGAATAAAAAATGTTCAGTAGCTTATTAATGAGATACAGTGACTTTGATGGTGTTTTAATATTTAAAGAGTTTTTTGCTGATGGCTAAATCCTGTTTTAAAATTGAGAGACAGGTCACGGTTTATTAATGGGCTAATTACTGTAATGACGAAGTGATTTATGACAAAGAAAAGAGGTGAAAAACTGTGTTAAAGACGTTAATGAGATTGAAAAGTGCAGACATGATGGTTTTGTATGGGAGGACATTCATAAAAAGAGTTTGAAGTTTCATGATGCCGGAGGAGGATTCTCAATCTCACCAACCTGGCAACACAAAGTTGGGAATTTTTTTCTTAGATAGATAGATAGATAGATAGATAGATAGATAGATAGATAGATAGATAGATAGATAGATAGATTGGTTGATTGATTGATTGATTGATTGATTGATTGATTGATTGATTGATTGATTGATTGATTGATTGATTGATTGATAGATTGATAGATTGATTGATAATAGCCTACTTCCAACATAGCCTCTGATCGAAATAGTTGTAGCCTACTTTCTGTAACTCAGACTCCTTCCAGTACT
This sequence comes from Trachurus japonicus, assembly GCF_045865225.1. NCBI lineage: Eukaryota > Metazoa > Chordata > Actinopteri > Carangiformes > Carangidae > Trachurus > Trachurus japonicus. The sequence goes on from NC_140911.1 coordinate 4,454,826, forward strand.
GGATCATTTACAATGGTCAAAGTATTCCAATGCTAAAACATGAGGGTATTAAAGTTGATATTCAATTGGAGGACAAAAAGGACAGAGTTTGGGAACAACAATTTAATTTATTTTGCTTCATATATGTCGTTTTAATAAAAAACGACACATATTCCAGTGTTAAGAAAAAAACCGTTGAGAAAAACACTGCAACATTTGCTTCATGACGAAAAGAAATGGTATTATAGCCTATAAATAAATAAAAATCCTGATTGACCACTTATTGTGTCTGTAGTATTCTGTTATTTATTTTTTATTTTTTCTTATTTTGTTGTTTTTGATCTTCATCTTCAGTCTTTGCAAACTGTTTTCTCAGAAAGTTATGACATGTGCCTTTTTGATTGTAAAACAGCCTAAAGAAGAAGGAAGAGAGAGAAGTAAATTCCAACAGTCACGTATGAAACGTAACTTCAGTGACGCCGTGACGTTGTCGTGCGTCGCTGCCTCGCTCGGCCAATCACAGAACAGAACAGACTGTGACGCGTCACTGTTTTACCGGAAGAGAAAATGTAAACAGACAGAGGAGCTCGTTGAGAAGAAGCTGGAAGAGGAGAACCAGTTCCTCGCTGCGGATTCACTCCAGAACTTTAAAGTCTTTGGTTTTATTTTTTTAAAGATATAATTAATTAATTACTAAGTGGAGCGACTCTGTGACAGCTCACCAACCCGCCAACCCCCCCCCTCCTCCCCCAGGGGCTTCTGTATGGAGCTGTCTGTGTTAGCGTTAGCTCGTTGCTAACTAACGGTACGTTGAGTTAGCTTCTCTCGGAGCTCGAACCCGGTCCCGATGCCTCAGCAGGGGGACCCGTCTCTGCCTCTGGTCCGCTCCCTGAACGACCAGGTCCAGGTCCACGCGGTGTTCTGTAACCGGACCCCCCGGGTGGTGCGGCCGCTGTGGATCAACTACCGGGGGGAACCGACGCCCTACGCGGAGCTGCAGCCGGGGGCTGGCCGCAGGATGAACACGTTCGTCGGTAAAGAAGAAGGAGCTTTTTATCACCTCAATAATTTGACTTTATTTGACTTTATTTTACAGGATAGCTCCTTGAGATGTGCCATCCAATCCAATTTTATTTATATAGCACGATTTAAACAAACACAAGGTTTCCAAAGTGCTGCACAGCAAGATAAAAATACAATAAGTGTAACATAACAGAAGCACAATAAAACAATAGACACAATAAGATAAAACAGAATTAAAATCAATGAGATAAAAAAATAAAACACAGTAAAATCAAATAAAAACAAATAAATAAAATCATTAAAATAAAATAAATGAAGTCAGCTTCCTACTGGGCGTTAAAAGCCAGGGAGAATAGGTGGGTCTTAAGGTGGGATTTAAAAACAGACAGAGAGGAGGCCTGTCTGATGTGCTGAGGCAGATTGTTCCACAGTTTTGGAGAACTGAACTTTGGAGAACAACGGAAATACAAACATACATAGTACATAGTAACATACTAAGCAGAACAAACAAACAGACAAAAAACAAAAACAACAAACACATGATACAATATAGAGACACAGACGCCCATTCACACACACTCACACACTACGATGCTCTATCAATCCTGGCTCCCCCCGTACAACACACCAGTAAAAAATAAAAATAAATATAAATAAGTGAGATAAAATAAATACAACAATTGATTAGATAAGTTACACTTCCTGTCAGAGGGACGTTACATCACAGACAGGAGCAGGGTGTTTGAAAGTAGGTGAACAATGATGATTTAAAAAGATGAAAAGAGGATATCTGGACCTAATTGAACCAGGGAGATTATTCCAGTCAGCAGGGGCTTTGTATTTATATAATAACTAATGTGGAAGATCATGTGATATCTGACATAGATGTTGCTGTTTATGTCGCCTTTATTATAGAATCACACATAAATGAAGATATAAGTTAACAACACACACAGAAACTAAAATGTATGTGTTGAAAATATCTATAATTCTTCATATTGGTGGAACATGTTACAGCTATACACTATTCACACTTCAAAATGATCAGTTCCTCTGGTTTTACTATTCATAGCCATGTGTTTGAGTAAAATGAACACTTTTGTTTCATTCTATAACCTACTGACAAAATTTCTCCCAAATTGGAAATAAAAATATTGTCTTTTTTAGAGCATTTATTTCAAGAAAATTCCAGAGCTGTATGTGTCCTAATGTCAAGGGAGATGTTGCTGTTTATGTCGCCTTCGTATTTACACATAAATATGAAGATATAAGTTAACAACACACACAGAAACTAATGGTAAAAATGTGTAAGTGTTGAAAATATGATTCTTCATAGTGGTGGAACATGTTACAGCCATATATTATATTACAATGGTTCTCAAAGTGGGGTCCGGGGACCCCCAAGGGTCCTTGAGAGGGTTCAAGGGGTTCCCCAACTTTTCAAAATTTTACCAATTTTTTTTCAAGACATTTCTTTAAATTTTTTCCTAAAATGATAATAGTTTATAACATATAATTTGAACGTATATGGACTAATAAAAGTAACGTTATTCAGTCTCGTAACAAATATTTGTGTATCTGGTGTTTGCTTCAAAATTTTGTCCAATGGGGGTCTGTGGTCTAATTTGTGTCAATTTAGGGTCCTTGATGTACAAAAAAGTTAGAGAAAACACTGTTATATATTTAATTTATGCATTCAACTTTATAAAACTAGCATTCATATAAAAAAATCTCTCTCTCTATATATATATATATATATATTCTATACTCTGTTTATATACTGTATGTTTTTCTCTTACATTTTCACTTTTCCATGATATTCTAATTTATTGAGATGCACCGATATTAGATTTGCGTGTGGGAAGTGTTAGAATAAGCGTTGTTCTGTGTGTCAGGTTTTGGCCGACCCATATGAACGTGACAGGCAGCAGAACACATGACCCTATGTACTGTACATCATGTAGTCCAGGTCTTGATTGGGTGTGAATTCCTATTTAAAAGGTGTTGGTTGTGTAGTGAAGCTGCTGTTTAAAGGTCTGGTCTGCCTCGGCTCCTCTCAGGTCACCCCTGGATGTTCAGGGATGCAGAGACCGACGACCCGCTGAAGGTGAACAGCAAAGAGCTGTTTCTCCCTCAACCAGCAGAGGGAGGAAACGCAACGTTTGTTAACATCACTTTACCAGGTAAGATTAGCCAAATACCTTTAAATATTAGCAATAAAGTAGATGTAGTATTAGTTTTATCTAGTCATGCTGGTAGATTCTGGTCTATCTTTTTTAAAACACGCTGCGTTAAATAAAAGCAGATAAAAGGTTTTGTGCTCTTCTCTTTCCAAAACCCAAATAAAAGAAAGTCACATCGCTGATCTGTGGCTGGTTGATGACGTGTGCGTGCGTGCGTGCGTGCGTGCGTGTGTGGGTCCAAACAAAGTTTCAATGATAACCAACATTTATTGTGAACAATTCCAAGTCCTTTTTAAACAAAAGTTCAAATATGAATCAAAAATACCGTAAACACGGTGGCACCAGACGCCACACAACGACACGTCACGGTCAAAAACTGTTCAACCAGCAAGATACAAACAGCCCCAACAGCCCCAACAGCCCCAACAGCCCCAACAGCCCCAACAGCCCCAACAGCCCCAACAGCCCAAACAGCCCCAACAGCCCCAACAGCCCCAACAGCCCCAACAGCCCCAACAGCCCCAACAGCCCCAACAGCCCCAACAGCCCAAACAGCCCCAACAGCCCCAACAGCCCCAACAGCCCCAACAGCCCCCCCTTAGAATATCAGGGCTGCAACTAACAATTAATTTCATTATCGATTAATCTGTTGATTAATTAAACAATTAATCAATTAGTTGTTTGGTCAATAAAACGTTAAAAAATGTTGAAAAATATCAACCAGTGTTTCTCAAACCACCAGACGACATCGTCCTCTAATGTCTTGTTTTGTCCACAAACCAAAGAGAGACTCAGTTTATTGTCATAAAGGAACAAAGAAACCAGAAATATTCACATTTAAGAAGCTGGAATCAGAGAATCTGGACTTTTAATAGTTGACAATTAATTTAATAATTGATTATTGTTTGATTAATCGATTAATTGTTGCAGCTCTATAAAATATCATAAAATGTGGATTATCAGGCGTTATAATTCAGTGTGTGTGTAGCTGAAATAATGAGGTCATGTGCCACAGAGACCGGCTGCTGTCTGAAGCGCCGTGTTGGGCTGAGTGTGTGAATGTTTCAGTAACTTGTGATTTCACACCGTGTTGATTGTGGCAATAAAAACCAAACACATCTCTGTGAGAACACACACAGTTTGATTTACAGTAATCTTCTCTCTTTTTTGTGTTGATGTGTGGCAGCATTACAGTTGATTAGATTAGATGAGCAAGTTGTGAACGTGTGTTTGTTTTGGTTTCTCCAGTGTTCAGCCTGAAGGACCGGGCCCTGCAGGTGATCCGGCGCCTGGTGCGAGCGGAGGATTACCGGCGGCTGGAGATCGCCCGCTGCCTCCACGAGGAGCTGGAGGACGAGCCCGGCGCGCTGAAGGACCTGCAGCGCATCAACCACAGGGTGGAGCAGCACCTGCTGGAGAGGATCCAGGGCCAGGAGGAGTGAGACCCATCACACCCACCGAGCTGCACAACTATCTGAAGTACAACCAACATTTTGGCTTGTCGGTGCAAGCTGTTTTTAGAACGGCGGAGCAGAGCCGTGAGCTGCCCAGAGCTACGCTACGGAGGCTCATTATGGGATTTCTTTGGTTTCCCTCATCAAACTCATCAAATACACAATCCAACAACTCCACAACGCTCTGGTGGACAAGTTGTGAGCTGCACATTCACCACGCTATGAGATAATAACACAACGTTACCACACAGAGTTGTTTTAGAGGGAAATACAGAGACTGTTGATGAAAAACTGTCCCTGAAGGCAACGTGCATCAGTGGTTTTGCATGAATTTACCTCTAAATAGGGTTGCAAAATTCCGGGAATTTTCCAAGTTGGAAACTTTTCATGGGAATTAACGGGAATATATGGGAATTAATGGGAATATATGGGGATAAACGGGAATAAATCCGAAATTTAGGGGGGTGAGTAAAACTTTACTCAACATTCATGTTTTTGTGGTTCAGTAAAATAATTGATTGTTCATACAAGAATTAAAACTTGATAAACTTCTACTCACAAAATAAATCTGTTGAAATGTTTTTTAATTATATTATTTTGCATGGATGTCTGCGTATGACAAAACAAAAAATTTACATTTATGTTTGGATATGATCCAGTTTGTCTAAATTAATTACCCCCAATTTCCAGTTAATTCCCAATAATTCCCATACATTTCCATAATTCCCATAAATTTCCATAATTCCCATGGAAAGTTTCCAATTTGGAATATTTCCCAAATTCCCCAGCTTACCTTCCCATGGAAAGTTTTCCACCCCTTTACAACTCTACCTCTAAAACAACTCTGTCTGGTAACATTGTGTTGTATTATCTCATAGCGTGGCCTAAAAATAGCTTGCACCGACAATTAAAGGTAACGAACCTACTGCTAAAACTATAGGGATTATGGCAATGGGCCAGTTTGCTAAAATGTTGAACTGTCCCTTTAATAACACAGACGACTCGCAAGAACGAACCACACAGGAGGTGAAATGCAGCGAGTCGACAGCTGCTGCAGAGACGTCACACACCAGAGTTTGTACATTTGCTGCGTATTAATTAGACTCTGTCTCTCTGGCTGCAGCATAAAACTGCAGCATTTCCCTTTAATACGTGCAGCTTCGGTATCTTCTATGGAAAAGTATTGTTGGTATACTAAAGTCTTATCTAAGGATTTTGATATTTATTCCTCGATGCCACTTGAGAAATGTATAAATTTGAACACATAATGCCTATCTGATATGTTTTATTCTGCCAAATAACCACATCGTTACACCCTGACTCCCTATAAAATGTTTCTTTTACCATGGGACCAGTGCTAAAGTTGAATTTCTGTCCCATATATATAACAATCTATAGAGGAAATTATATTTATACTATATCTGCCAGGAGTTTTTAGGGAAATGCATATTGTTGATATTCTTATGGGAGATGAGTGAAGGTGAAAGTTTATGTGTCTTTGCTGTAAAGTCCAGCAGAAACCAAACTGTTGAGCATTGATCTTTATCTGTAGCACTTTAAATCTCTGTGAAGGGACTTTAGGTGCATTTTCTAAATTAACCTGTTTAGGTGAAAACTCTTTTTCCCAGAACGAACCAACAAACCGGCCGAGTTTCCTCTGAAGCCGAGTCTTCCCGCTGATTTCCCCCGAGGAAAAACAAAGTGATTAAATTGTCTTTTACGGTTTTGACGATTATTCTGTGAAACACTGTGACCGAGGAGCTTAAGCTTTTTGTTTTGTCTTTACTTTGTTCTTCCTGTTTTTTTTTTCCATCTCTGACCTTGTTTTAGTTTTATACCTAAAAACATCCAAGACTTTCATAGTTTATTTGTGTACAAAATAAATCAAAGATATATTTCATACTGAGTGAAACGTGGTGTGAGGAGTATTTATTCAAGGTTTATGTCATTTACTTATTGAAACCATAAAACTGGATGTGATTTTAGTTCCACTTTCTTTATGAGATTCTCACTTTGAGGACACTGAATATAAAGAAGAACACAGTTTACATCACACAAGATACGACTGAATCAAAGACATGGCTGCATGAAGCCGCATTTCATTTATATACAGTATTTATATACAGGTGCATCTCAATAATATCAATAATATAATATCAGAATATCATGGAAAAGCTGATTTATGTCAGTAATGCATAATTCAATTCAAAAAGTGAGACGAATACATTATATAGATCCATTATGCAGAAACATTTCATGTCTTTGTTTCTTTCAATTGTAATGATTATGGCTCCACATTTAACGATGACTTAAAATTCAGTATCTCAAAAAAAGTGAGTATTACAAAAGAACAATTCAAAAAGAAGCATTTTTTAATAAGGAAATGCTGAATATAAACAAAGGCTTTTTATTATTGAAGAAGAGGCCTTGGATTTTCCTTTTTTTGACCAATGTTCCCACCAAAGACTAAACAGCGCCTTCGTCACATGTTCTGAACCTTCTGAGCACTCTGGATTTTTTTTTCCGAGGAAATGCTGACCTTCTGAAAAGTATGTCCGTCTATGCACTCAGTACTTGGTTGGGGCTTTTTGACTTGAACTATATAGTGTAATTATATACTATATGATACACTTTTCAGTCATTATATACAACTTTTGAGAAATAGCCATAAAACTACAGAATGATGAATAATTTACCATAATTAACACCTGAACAGACGCACACACAGATACGTCTCTTCCAGGTGACGTGTTATCACCAGCTCCAGGTTTCACAGCAGGGGGGGCGGGCCGGGGGGCGGGGGCGGGGGGGGGGGGGTCCTGTTGCTAAACACGTTGCTAGGCGACAGAGCAACACAACCCGGTGTGTGTGAACGTGAGCCGGACGCAGAAACATGAAACATCTCAGTGAACATGGAGCTGAGAGAGAAGAGGAGGACGAGGACGAGCTGGGAGCCGAGTCGCTTCAGGAGGGAGCAGTGAGTCACACACACACACACACACACACACACACACACACACACACACACACACACACACACACACACACACACACACACACACACACACACACACACTCATGATCCTTCCACTTTCTTCACCAGCATGACATCTTGGCCGAGGAACCACCCGGTGATGTTTCCACATGTCCAGACGGATCACTGGAGCAAAATGAAAACAACGGTGAGATCAGATTAAACAGACTGTCCACTTAAAGGGATAGTTCAACATCTTTTAGCAAACTGGCCCATTGCCATAATCCCTATAGTCATAGCAGTAGGTTCGTTACCTTTAATTGTCGGTGCAAGCTGTTTTTAGAACGGCGGAGCAGAGCCGTGAGCTGCTCAGAGCTACGCTACGGAGGCTCATTATGGGATTTCTTGGTTTCCCTCATCATCAAACTCATCAAATACACAATCCAACAACTCCACAACGCTCTGGTGGACAAGTTGTGAGCTGCACATTCACCACGCTATGAGATAATAACACAACGTTACCACACAGAGTTGTTTTAGAGGGAAATACAGAGACTGTTGATGAAAAACTGTCCCTGAAGGCAACGTGCATCAGTGGTTTTACATGTATTTCCCTCTAAAACAACTCTGTGTGGTAACGTTGTGTTATTATCTCATAGCGTGGTGAATGTGCAGCTCACAACTTGTCCACCAGAGCGTTGTGGAGTTGTTGGATTGTGTATTTGATGAGTTTGATAAGGGAAACCAAAGAAATCCCATAATGAGCCTCCAACTGTAGCGTAGCTCTGAGCAGCTTGCGGCTCTGCTCCGCCGTTCTAAAAACAGCTTGCACCGACAATTAAAGGTAACAAACCTACTGCTATGACTATAGGGATTATGGCAATGGGCCCATTTGACAAAATGTTGAACTATCCCTTTAATTAGAGTCCTGACTGATCTTGAATGACTTTAGTATTTTATGTGATACTATACAGTTATTCCTATGTATCCAGGTACCGGGGTTTCTTACATCGCTTCCAGCTGCTCTGTTGAAGGACGGAGGTTTGTAAGAAGCAAAGACGATACCTACAAACATTTATTTATCGTTCTTTATTATTATGTTTATGTTTCATCACATGAAGGTGTTCAAAACCAAACCAGCAGCAGCCAGTTTCCTCCTCTGACTGTGCAACAACACAGTGAGTCCCACAGCTCAACAGTCTTTATTTATCTGCCTTTTTGGTGTCTGTGCTCCTCCACTCTGAATGAGGAGATGTACGTCTGTGTTTTCAATGTTGCCCCCCTGTTGTCCATGTGGCTACTTGTGCGGCGGTGTGTGTGTTGCCTCTGTGCCGTCCAAGAGTTCACCTGTGTCGTTCTATGTCTTGTTTCTCCTGTATTTTACTGCGATCTGTATTTTATTGTGAGTTTTATGTTGGGACTACAGATGGAAATGAGCCCTAGTGGCTAAATCTGGTACAACCATCTCTTCTTTGTTCTAAAATTGATTAATGGTATTGTACACTGTTAGTCTACTTGCCAACAATGAGTAGCCTACCCGGAAATGTTGAGTACCCCAAAGTTTTATGTTAGAAATAGATAGTATGGGTCCCCCGTATTCAGAAACTGCCGGAAGTGACCATTTGAAATCCATCAAAATCGGCCCACTGGCGGTTAAAATCTGGTCACTTCCGGTTTAGACAGCCATTTTGAATTTTGAAAATGTCAGAAATGGATTCAGCATCATCAATAACCCCTAAAACCACTCCAATATTGCCCAGATCAGCCAAGCAGTTGTTGAAATATTGCCCATATAGGCAATTATGCTAATTTATGCTAATTATGTCAGTTATGCTAATTGCCCAATATATATAAGTTAGCATCCGGCAGTTTCTGAATACTGGGGACCCATACTATCTATTTCTAACATAAAACTTTGGGGTACTCAACATTTCCGGGTTCACAATGGGGCCCTATGGGCTGGTAGGTAGACTATGTCCTGTGATAATAAACTAAACTAAACTAAACTAAACTAAACTAAACTAAACTAAACTAAACTAAACTAAACTAAACTAAACTAAACTAAACTAAACTAAACTAAACTAAACTAAACTAAGCCGTCTCACTGCACATGTTCCTCTACAGACAACAACACACCGAAGACCTGCTGCTCCCCCCAGAACACGGCCCAGTACAGGAACATGTTCAACGACCGGGCCAGGAGGGGCTTCTGCTACTGGCTCATGGAGAGGGAGAAGAAGAGCAGCTCAACATGTGAGTGGCCGATCCACTGATCCAAACTGTGACCACAACAACAACAACAACAACAACAACAACAACAACAACATGCTGTCGCTTATACGATAAAGTTTCAGCTCAGTGAGACATTAACATGCTCAGAGTGAGATGGGATCTAAACACCTCCGTCATCACAGCTGATTCTGATTCTGCTGCTTCCCCACTTTATATTTCATGTTTTCAGATTTTTTAGAAGTACTGTATACTCAACATTTTGGCTTGTCGGTGCAAGCTGTTTTTAGAACGGCGGAGCAGAGCCGTGAGCTGCTCAGAGCTACGCTACGGAGGCTCATTATGGGATTTCTTTCTTGGTTTCACCTCATCAAACTCATCAAATACACAATCCAACAACTCCACAACGCTCTGGTGGACAAGTTGTGAGCTGCACATTCACCACGCTATGAGATAATAACACAACGTTACCACACAGAGTTGTTTTAGAGGTAAATACAGAGACTGTTGATGAAAAACTGTCCCTGAAGGCAACGTGCATTTTACATGAATTTCCCTCTACAACAACTCTGTGTGGTAACGTTGTGTTATTATCTCATAGTGTGGTGAATGTGCAGCTCACAACTTGTCCACCAGAGCGTTGTGGAGTTGTTGGATTGTGTATTTGATGAGTTTGATGATGAGGGAAACCAAGAAATCCCATAATGAGCCTCCGTAGCGTAGCTCTGAGCAGCTCACGGCTCTGCTCCGCCGTTCTAAAAATAGCTTGCACCAACAATTAAAGGTAACGAACCTACTGCTATGACTATAGGGGTTATGACAATGGGCCAATTTGACAAAATGTTGAACTATCCCTTTAAAAATGGTTCAAATGACATTAAACCAACATGAATACAAATACAAAATGTACATTTTTCAAATCTGATGCTTGTAAAACATTTGACTGCTGTCGTGTGGCTTGTTAACTGAACAGTTTGGTTTCAAAATACAAGTCCTGAGAGCAAAATATGAGTTTACACAGTTTGATTTTGAAAACTCCTGCATGATGCATTTATTCTTTTATTTCTTCTTCACAGCTATAGGATACAGCTTTGGTGCCTACAAGACTTCTCTGGGATTACCTAAAGTCTGATGGACAAATATTAGATTGTTCCTGTGTTAGCTGAGCTGTTCACCCTTATTTTAACATTTTAATTAGGCTATTGAAAAAGGGTTATTTTTAGCTACTAGCTACTCTTAATGTTTTTGTGGTGAATCTGTAGTTTGAGTTTCCAGACACGTAGCTATTGGAAGCTCAACACTGTTGTTTCTCCTCCCTGTAGCTAAATGTGTCTCTCCCTCATTGTGTTCTCAAGTCAAAATAAAGCTGGAATGAACAGATAAATGTTAATAACGTTGCTGAACTAAAGTATTTCACAATAAACAGTTGGCCACCATCCAAGTGTAACTTGTGTTTGCTGAAATAAAATAAATAAAATTAAGCTATAAACTTCTTGAACATAAAAGTGTCCCATTTTTAGCTTTTGTCACAGCAGGATGACTTAGGCTACCTGATGTTGATTTATATCTATGGAAATGTGGAGGCATATAGCTACACACATGTATTGTATCCGATTGTATCACAGTAGCAGCCCGAAGGCCGACTTTTGTCCCATCTCTCTATGAAATGATATGATATGATATGATATGATATGAAATGATATGATATGAAATGATATGATATGAAATGATATGATATGATATGATATGATATGATATGATATGAAATGATATGATATGAAATGATATGATATGAAATGATATATGATATGATATGATATGAAATGATATGATATGATATGATATGATATGATATGATATGAAATGATATGATATGAATGGCCTTTTTAATCTCCACAGGGAATATCATTAGCATAAGAATCCAAAAGCCTGATGTCTGTAGGTATAGCTACAATCTTCTCTCTCCGTCCATCAAGGTGTTATTATGAAGTATTATGACTGATATTATCATCAAAAGTGCCTCAGGATGTTTAGTCTGTATCCTAGCAACGGCTTCATTGTTAACTTCATATGGAATTTTGGCCAGTTGCCATGGATGTGATATGCACAAGTATTGTTATGATTTGAAAAAATGTCCCTACTTCACCAACGATGCTCCAATGACTCACGTCTCCACACTTTATATCCTGTGATATAAAAACATCTAGTGACATGTAACCAGTCACTAGTAATCAAAAAAGTTACTGTTAACCGGATACAATGCTGTACATTAGCCCTACTGACAATAAAATTGCGCCATTAGGCCTACTCGCCCTTACTTTGCTCAAGAAGTCCCACTAGAAAATAAAATGATAGGCCTACACTGTTTTAAGTGTAGTAGGCCTACGTTATATCATTTTCAGTCCACCAACTCTGATCGGGAAAAAAGACGTTTATCTGGAATAGAAATAGAATAGAATAGAGAATACTTTATTCATCCCTAGCAGGGAAATTCACGTTAGTCCCGTAGCTCACACAACAATGACAAAAAAAGATGAACACAAAAATACATTTTAACAAGTGTTATATAAAACGATTGCAGCAGGAACAAATGATCTCTTAAATCTTTCTGTTCTGCAGGTCAGGGAGATGAGCCTTTTGCTTCGGCTGCTCCTCTGACCTGAGAGGGTTTTGTGAACAGCGTGTTGCCGCATGAGTTGGTTAGTTCCGGATAAACAGGAGGTTTAGGAGGGAACAGGGAAGTCCAAGTAATTTGACATGTTTGAGCATTTTATTTTAAAAAAAAGAAAAGAAAAGAAAAGTAACGCAATAGTTACTTTTTCTGGTAATTCATTACTTTTATAATGTAGTAACTTTTAAAAGTAACGTGCCCAACACTCATCTGATCTGACATGAAGTGAAGGAGATTTTCCCGTTGCAATACCACGAGTGGCCACTGCGGCGGAGGAGCGGCGCTGTGTTCAGAACAGGTGACTAAATAAATCCTCGTTGGGTTGACCGGTCTTTTGCCGCCATCTAACGGTGAACTTTAAAAACTCTACACTCAAAGTTTTAACAACAATGATAAAGAAACTTTTTCATGTCCTGTTCTTGATCAGAAACTCCACCAACAACTTTTATCGTTGAGTTTCCCGGGGCAACCGCCGGTCTACCATCCCATAAAGTGACACCTTCTCATTCCTCCTCATTGTTCCGCGGCGCCGCTGAACCGGAAACGGTAACAACATCACAACACAACACAACACAATCTAAACATTTAGCTCGTTAAACTGACTCAAAGAGGCACTCTGCGGACAGTTTGTGTGGTTAAATGTGTGTAAAGTCGTAATAAAAGTTGTCGTCGAGAGTCTTGTCGAAGCTGGCTGGAATATTTACTTCATGTGAGCGGTCTGAAACGATGCTAATGGGTAATGCTAACGGCTAGCGGCTAATTAATTGGTCAAGTGCAGGTGCTAATGCTAAAGCTAAAGCTAAAGGCCACAAAACCTCAGGTGTGTGTGCGTGCCTTCGTGCGTGTGTGTGTATATATATATATAAATATAAATAAATAAATCGCAAGTCAAACCTATTACATAAAGCTATCGTCTTTAAAGCTTTGGGATTTGTGCAATACTGAAGTTTAGTGTGTCCAGAGAAGAAGGGTTAGAGTCCAGATGGGACTTTTTAATAGCGAAAAAAAAAAAAGGTTGATAATGAACAACTTCTCTCTCTTTTTTTAGGTAAGTCCTTATCAAAAAGACGAAATAAAATATATTCATTTCAATTTTAAAACAAGTATCTAATTTTCTGTTTAAAAAAAGGTTGAGGTCACACCAGAAGGTTTGACTGAAGGGACAATCCCCACAAAGCATGACATAATGATTCATCTGCATTGTGACAGAAAGAACAGAGAGGTTCAGCATTTAACTTGTACTTTACAACAGCTGGGTTAACTGGATAACATCTGTGCAGTATTTTCAGAGACACCTCACACACCTTATTTGAAACAAAGGATTAATTGATTATTAGGTCAATGATGTGATGCAAATCAATGTCAAGTGGTGTAATCGGTATTTTTTCTTCCATAAAAATCTGACTATGTACTGCAAAATAAATCTAGAATAGATAGTGGAATAGATGTAATTCACAATTAACACAATTACAATTAATTAATTAATTAATTTTTTTTAGTATACCGTTAAGTCCTGCTCAGTATTGCCAAAATACATTAAAATTTAAATATAGAAACACAGTAAAATCTATTTCAATTCAATGTTGTTGTTTTTTTTTTTTAGAAGAAAGTGTTCTTTTTTTTGTTTTTTTTATAAATACACGTATAGGCTATATATTAATATTTTTTATTCTTTTGACATTTTCAGGGGCATTCAGTCTGACTTTTGTTAAAAAATGGTTCAAATGTCATTAAACCAACATTTAATTTTAACAAATCTGATGCCTGTAAAACATATTTTAAAGATAATTCTGAGTTATTTATTTAACATATCAACTAAACACAGCAGGGTATCCGCTGGGTCTTGAAAAGTATTAAAAGGTGATAAATCAATTTTGGGAAAATTAAGACCCTTAAAAAGTATTAAAAGGTCTTTTTTAAATATTGAAGGTATTTTTTCTGAATTAGCTGTCCAAGAGTTTGAGTTGTAAAAAACATTGCGGAAGTGTATGAATTTATTTGTTTTATTAAAAAACAAAGATGAACCGATTCATGAAAAAGAAAAGAAGATTGTTGTTTTTGTTTTTTTGAGAGTTGAGCAATGTTTTTTTCGATAAACTTTGCCTTTGATTTATTATCCTAGCCTTTTTTTAATTCTGTTGTATCATAGTGGTCTAAAGTCTTTATCACAAAAACTAGAACTGTTCAGTTAAAAGTTACAGCTTGAAGCGGCGGTGAGGTATTAAAAAATGTTGAGAAGGTCTTGAAAAAGTCTTAAAAAGGTATTAAAATTAACTTCAAGATTCCTGTATATACCCTGGACAGTTCGGTTTCAAAATAAAAGTCCTGTAAGCAAAATATGAGTTTATATAGTTTGATTTTGAAAACTTGAACCAACCAAACTAAATCAGTTGACTAAATTCCAGCAAAGCCAATGGTCAAATGGTGAACAAGGACCACACACAACAGATGGTTAAGATAAAATTGATTTGATTTACTGAAGCAGCTTTTGTAACTTTATTGTGTCGGACCAGGGTGTGAATCATGGACGGCAGCAGGAAGAGGTTGAGCTTCAAGTGGCTGCAGACGGTCACCTCGCCCATACATCGTCGGAGGAGGAGTGACCCGGGCTCAAACTCACGATCACGGTGGAACAACGTGTCCCTGAACGAGTCCCCGGACCCTCGGCCCCCCGGCGACTCCCCGGGACCCGAAGGCCTGGGAGCTCTGAGTCTGGACACGCCCAAGAGGAAAGCAGAGGTGCTCGGTGAAAGGACGTCGTCTGCAGGGAAAGTCAAGCTGAGGAAACTCTCCAAGAAAAGATTTGAGACGCTCATAACCTCCGAGGTAAATCTTTACTGTTTCATGCATCATATTCAGATCTGTGGATGAAATCACTAAGGCTACATTCAGACGGCAGGCCCCAAAAGTGGCCCAAATCTCAATCTGAATTTTGTCCAATGCAACAACCCCAGTGTGAACAGCTAAAGGCGGATTTGATGCAACTTGTATAGGGCTGTTTCCATCCCTCAAAGCCACAGACAGCGTCAGATGGAGACTCAAACATGCACCCAGAAGTTTATTTACTTCAAGCAAGCCGACATGTTTGTAAAACTAGATCTAATTCAAAGTCTCCCGGAGTCTCGCGCGAGACCCAGTTGCCGTGCGCGGTGTGTTCAGGTGCAGTGGGAGCTACCGCTTGTGTCATAAACACAGGAATATCAACTCTTTACTTGCTTCAAGTAAAATATACTTCTCGGTGCATGTTTGAGTAGCCACCTGACGCTGTCTGTGGAAAAAAATGTACACTTGAAGCAAGTAAAGAGTTGATATTCCTGTGTTTATGACACAAACGGTAGCTCCCACTGCACCTGAACACACCGAGCACGGCAACTGGGTCTCGACTCCGCGAGACTCCAGGAGACTTTGAATTAGATCTAGTTTTACAAACATGTCGGCTTGTTGAAGTAAAAAAAACTTCTGGGTGCATGTTTGAGTCTCCATCTGACGCTGTCTGTGGCTTTGAGGGATGGAAACAGCCTAAACAGCAGAACTTACATCCACTCCCATTCATTGCTGCCGTGGCGATGCGGGGACAGACACAACTACCGCAAAACAGGAGCAATTAAAGAGGAACTAAACCCCTAAACCACTTTTTTCTGCTGAAAACAAATGTATTTGGGTATAAGGTAGTGTTGTCGGTTGATTCTGGTCCAACTTTTGACATTTTAGTCAAAATATTTCAACTTGGTGTATTTTGTAGTAAAAATGTAGAGTGACTGCCCTCTATGGGTTGAAACACGGCTACTACAATCTAATGTTTCTATTGGCTGAGATGGAGGCAGATGATGTTTTGGAGGCAGCTTTCATCACCGGCCACCAGCTCCCCGACCAATCAGCACCGGCTGCTGCCTGCCGCTAACGGCTGCTAGGCGCTCTAGCTGCTCTGCTGCGGCTAACGGTTGCTAGGCGCTCTAGCTGCTCTGCTGCGGCTAACGGTTGCTAGGCGCTCTAGCTGCTCTGCTGCGGCTAACGGCTGCTAGGCGCTCTAGCTGCTCTGCTGGGGCTAACGGCTGCTAGGCGCTCTAGCTGCTCTGCTGCGGCTAACGGTTGCTAGGCGCTCTAGCTGCTCTGCTGCGGCTAACGGTTGCTAGGCGCTCTAGCTGCTCTGCTGCGGCTAACGGCTGCTAACAGCTGCCTGGATGGGAATCGTTAGTGCTGCCGGCGCTAACGAGCCGCTAACGAGCTAACGAGCCGGCGGATCACCTAGTAGTGTCGTTAGCGCTAGCAGAAGTGTCGATGTGTGTTTATTACTTTTTTTTTCTCCTTTGTGTGATTTCGCGGGTGTGAATGCGGCGCAGGTTGGAGAGGGGGGAGGGGGGGTCGGAGAGTAGCTACTCCTGGAGCTCCGCCCATAATCAAGGCATTTTTTGAATTTCAAGCTTAGAGCACGTCATCCAAAACTGAGGGGTTTAGTTGCTCTTTAAACTGAAAATCTTCAGATTCCTTCTTTTAGACCTGAAATGTTAAGAACATACAGCCCAGAGTTGAACTGTCCGTCTGAACTCACTCATTGATCCGTTTCGTTGCACCACCAGAGCTTTCAGGATGAACCTTTGGACGACTCGTTCACGCGGCAGCAGCAGCAGCAGCAGCAGCAGCAGCAGCAGCAGCAGCCGTCCCCTCCTCCGTCTCACTCCTTCATCCTGAAGAAGACGGAGAGAACGCCGGAGGAGGGATGTAAGGCGATCTACAGGAGAGCGGTGATGGCGGCGCTGGGCGGCGGCTCCTCTAAACCCCCCAGGACCGACACCACCGGCCCCTCTTCCCCCCTCACACCCTCACCTCTGAAGACCGAGCAGCACAGGAAAATATCCTTACAGAGTCCCGAAGGTGAAACCAACCACTCCTCCTCCTCCTCCTCCTTTATCGAACCTGAGAGTAACCACGGCAACGACGACTGGGCGGGCCCGGAGGATCAGTGGTCGCCCCCCCCCCAGGACACACAGGCTCAGAGTTACAGCAGGGTGAGTCCTCTTCTTGTTTATAAAACCTTTGAATGGTTTTAGTGTCTTACAGGAAGTGACCAAATATGAACTGAAACCAGGTATTTAAAGGGATACTTCACCCAAAATGGATAATTCACCAATCATCTCCTCACCGTCATGCCAAGGAAGGGTCTGGAGAACTTTCAGAGTCATCAAAACTCTTTAGGAGTTCCAGGGGGGGTCCGGCTGGTGACGGGTTTTCATATAATGTCGACGGATAGAGTTCACTTTTGATTGGTCCAAAACACACACTAGGACTGTCACTTTTTATTCGATATTTGAATATTTGTTTGAACGTGGGGGGAAAAGTTCATATTTGAGCGGTAATGACCTGCTCGAAAAAATGTAATTCAAATTTATCCGAATGATTTAGGGGCCATTTGATATTCGTTCGAACCTAATTCTTCTAAAAAGTGACAGCCCTAACACACACTGTGAAACATCCAGATACCTCCATGCTGCTCGTCTGTACTGACCCAAGTGTCCTGAAGCCAAGACATGGAAAAGTTGTTCAGAAAACATTAATGTGATCTCTGTTTTTATCCTTGTTGTAGCAGCAGCTCCCGGTGGCTGCACGAGATGTACTAGATTTGCTGCCAGATGTTCAAAACGCTGCTGCCCGTCTTTTAACCAACACTAACAGATGTGTGCACATCACTCCTGTTCTTCACTCCCTTCATTGGCTTCCTGTCCTTTATAGGATTGATTTTTTAAACTTTTAATGTTTGTTTTTCAAGCTCTTAACGGCCTTGCCCCGGCATATTTATCTGAGCTTTTAACTGTCCGTAATAACCCTGGTAGAGCTCTGAGGTCAACTAACCAACTTTTTCGATTCAAAACGATTTGATTCCTAATGATTTCTGCTTCAGTCTGTCGGTGTTAAAGGATCCTCATGATCTACTCCAGTCTGCTTTGCAAGACAGAACGACTAAAGTGTCTTTTTCACATTTATTGAGTTTAAACATTTATCCATGCTTAGATGGAATTGTTGAAACTGTTGCATAAAAGCAATATCACAATTTCCTTAAGTAATAAAATTAAAAGTGCCTCTTTATTTAAAGAAAATAGTGCAGTTAAACATGCTGCCTTTTAAATTCTAAGGAAATGGAGGCTGACAGCCAGCAGATTAGTTTCATTTTTTTATTTTTTAAAATCGATTTTGGGACATTTTATATCAATTCTGAATCGTATTAAATGAGAATTGCGATTCTTATGTGAATCGATTTTTTGGCACACCCCTACATGTCATGTTTTATGTGTTTGTAACTGTTCCTCTCTGTGTTTTTCAGTGTGTTGTGCTGAAAGGAGAGGATTCCCCTCAGGGTTTTGTTGCGGAGGAAACTCTGGACACACACACTTCTCAGGACGACGAGTTGTTGTTTGACTCGGAGAAGGAGCCTGAAGCGTCGGACTGTCCTCTCCCCTCCTCTCCTCCGCCTCTGGAGTTCATCCCACAGTCTTGGTCTTGTTTCAGGACTCAAAGGAGAGACTCCTCTGACTCCTCTGACGGCCTGCTGCACCACCAGAGTCTTCCAGATGTTTCACCAGCTGCTGCTTTTACCTTCTCCCCTCCTCAGAGGACGGTTTACGTCTCTAAACGGCTTCGAGGGGCGTCGGCGTCCAGAGGGAAGACCGAGAGTTTCCGCTCCTCGTCGATGAGATACCCGTCAGATGATCCTTTCGCTCTTCCGCTGAGCTCGAGCAGAAGATCGGACTCGTACCTGAACTCGGCGGCCATCGCACGCAGATGGTCCGACTCTAGCGCCAACATCCTGTATCCTCCGTACCCTCCTCATCATCATCATCATCACAGCGTCGCCGTGGCCACCGCCGCCGCTCCGAGGAGAAGACTGTCTCTGGTAGGGCTGGGACGACGATACGCTTTTCTCTCCAGATTCGATTCTTCTACGATTTTTTTTGGATGGCGATTCGATTTAAATTGCGATTCTGCGATATTGTCGATTCTCTCGATTTTTAATCTGCATTTTTAAAGGGACAACGAGGAGTTTTGTTAAAGTGAAGTGTTTCCACACTACATTTATGAGCCTCCGCACCGTGAAATTCTTTGACCGGTGCAAGACAGACTCATGTTTTCATTCATCAAGAATTAAAGTCAGAGGTTGGAAGACGATCACATACCGTCGTAGTTCCCACCATAAACGGAGATTCATACGGCGGCGTTATTCTCATGACTCGCCACGAAACCGAAAGTAAAGAAACGCTGGTCGGCTCGCCCAGCATTTCCACCACCACTAATAATAACAAAATAACCATAGAGACAAAACCATAGATTTATCTAAAATGGACCATTAACAAGTGGTAACGGAGATTCATCCACATTAATATCAGACTTTTTTATAACCAAATACAAACTCCTCATTGTCCCTTTAACATTTATCTGCACACAAACACTGTAGGAGCCTAGAAATTAACATACTCCATTATAAAGTGAACTTAAACCCTTTTCAAAACCTGGACTCTCTGTATGTAAAAAAGGCGAACAAATGCACATTGCACAATATTTAAAGCAGAAGTAAGCGATATATTTGTGTTAATCTAAGTCTTAAATAGTTGTATCTTCCGACAGCAATCACTTCTATAGAGTGTTTGGTCTGAAACACGGGTCTGTCAGTCACTCTGCTCTGCTCTGAGCCCAGGAGAAAACTTTCCTTGTATCCTACAACCTTTATCCAATGAGGAGAGAGAACGGCATAAAGGGGCAGTCCTCTCTGTGTGTGCAGCCAAGGGATGCGCCTGAATGTGGTGACGTAGGGACGAGGACCAATAGATCCATGACGAGGGCGGGGGCTGCTAACTCCATCTGCTGACAAGACGTTATGGTGCGTTCAAGGCAACCCGTAACTCGTGTTTTTCCGACCGTGAACTCGTACCAGTTGGATCTGGTACGAGTTCACGGGTCAGAAGTTACGAGTGGCCGTTATAGTGACTTTCACAGGTAAAACAGGTCGGAGAAACACGAGTGGGTTGCCTGGAACGCTACAAAGTCGTAAGTTGTGACTTGAAGCTGTAATTTACGGTTTCAAAAGCCTGCCTGGAACGCAGCATTAGCCAAAACGACCGGATCGCTTACTTCTGCTTTAACATACTCCATTATAAAGTGAACTTAAACCCTTTTCAAAACCTGTACTCTCTGTATGTAAAAAAGGCTAAGAAATGCACATTGCACAATATTTAATAAAATTCAAAATAAAATAAAATTCAAAAAATCTAAATATCGCGATATTTATGTGAATCTATTTTCTCTCCACACCCCTAGCCTCTGGGAGCGAGGCCCGTGTGGAGCAGCAGCAGCAGCAGCAGCAGCAGCAGCAGCAGCAGCAGCAGCAGCAGCAGCAGCAGCTACATTCCCAGCGGTCCGGTGGGCTTCATCGACACCCACTGTCACATCGACATGCTGTACGGGAAGCTGGGCTACCGCGGCAGCTTCAGCAGCTTCAGGAGTCGCTACCGCAGCAGCTTCCCCGCCGAGTTCCACGGCTGCATCACGGACTTCTGCAACCCGGGCATCACGCAGCGGGAGGCGCTGTGGGAGGGGCTGCTGGCCGAGGACATGGTGTGGGGCGCCTTCGGCTGCCACCCGCACTTCGCCAAGGACTACTCCAGCGTCCACGAGGGAAACATCCTGGCGGCCATGAGGCATCCCAAAGCCGTGGCCTTCGGCGAGATGGGGCTCGACTACTCGCACAAGAACTCCACCAACACGCCCAGACAGAAAGAGGTGAGGGGACATTTCATCTGTACGGAAGCTTATTGCATTCACTTGAGTAATTTATTTTTTGGTTTGTATTTTGGGGGATAATTTTTCTGTTTTTCTGACAATTTTTTTTCTGTTTTTCATGGTAATTTTTTTCTGACTTAAGGGGATAGTTCACCAAAAATTGAAATTTCCTCCGTGGCTTCTCTGAGTTACAGGGGGTCTCGGCGTATGTCCATATAACGGTTGCAAATGGATGCAAAAAGACACACCAAAAAACATCCCAATACCTCCATGCTGCTCGTATGTAATGTCCGTCTTGTATTGAAGCCCCGAAATGCGAAATTGTCTCAAAAAAAATTAAATAAGTCTATATTTCAAGCTTGTTTGTAGCGGAAGAGAAGCTTCCGCTACAAAAAGCCGTGGCCTTCGGCGAGATGGGGCTGGACTACTCGCACAAAAACTCCACCAACACGCCCAGACAGAAAGAGGTGAGGGAACATTTATATGGGATCAAGGTTCAAAATTTCCTTTATTGTCACTTTATCACAGAAACAGAATTTACACAGTGCTTCTCGCGTAAGGTGCTTAGAAAAGAAAAACATACAAATAAAACATTCAAAAACTGCAGCAGCCGTTCACACACACACATGCAGACATTACACACATGTAGTTTTAAAAGAAAAAAAAATATAAAAGAGTCAAAGTGCTATTAGCCAACGACATTCGACATTCATTCATCAATTTGAAATTAGTGATGTGATGATTATAGATTTCTTGGTACAATTATTGTCAGAAATAATCAGTGTTAAAATGATCGTGATTATTATGCACTGATTAAATTTTAGTTTAGTTTATTTCAGCCTTGACATGATGTCAACCTCATTGTACAATAGAAATTACATCACACATAAACACAGCAGCTAGACAAGGTCTTTAAAAACAAAACAAAAAAGAAGTAACAAAACAGAAAGTAGACAAATCAAGTGAATAAAGAAAGTGTACAATAGACATTTATACCAAAAAAGTTAAGGCTGAAGCTTAGCTTATTTTGCCTTCCCTATTATAAATCAAGTTATATAAAAAAATATGCAATCTGCTTTTTTCTTAATCAACAAATAAAGAAAGAAAGAAAAAAATAGAGGAAAAAAAACAGCTCTAGAGCATAGCAGATCATTACTCTAACATTACTTTTTTTTTTAATGAGATTATGGTCTTGCATGTTTTTAAATCATTCTTGACGGCTGTTACCGTTGTTCATCTTAGTTTGGTGTTGGTTCTGATTTTTGACTTTCTGAATATACACCCCCCCTGAAGTTGTACTGGCTTTGTCTTTGATTGAACATTTTCTGAAGACAGCCTGGCAGCACGTTGTTGTTCATTTTGAACACAAGCTGTGCAGTTCTGAAGTCCACCAGTTCTTTGAATTTGAGTTCATATGTATTTATAAATAATTGGATGGTTGGTTGCTTATAATCAGCTTTGTTTATGAGTTGTATTGCTGTTTTTTGAAGTAAGAAAATTGGCTCAGTGATTGTTTTAAAGTTATATATGGTTTCATTAGAGATTGGTACAGAATCTTTGGTGAGTTTATTGTTAAAATATTTTTACATTTATATAGAATTGCCATAGTGTTTGATATCAGAGGAACTTATTTTCAAAAACTATGAAGATAGATAGATAGATAGATAGATAGATAGATAAATGAAAATTGGGGTTATTCCACCAATATTGATTTCTGAACTCGTCCTAAGTTAAAAAAAAAAAATAGTGTTGTTTAAAAATGAATATGAATATGAAAACACTGGAACATTTTTATTATTTTAACCAGATAGATAGATAGATAGATAGATAGATAGATAGATAGATAGATAGATAGATAGACAGTAGATAGATAGATAGATAGATAGATAGATAGATAGATAGATAGATAGATAGATAGATAGATAGATAGATAGACAGTAGATAGATAGATAGATAGATAGATAGATAGATAGATAGATAGATAGATAGATAGATAGATAGATAGATAGACAGTAGATAGATAGATAGATAGATAGATAGATGCAGAAATAAACATAGTAAGAAATTCCAGTATTCAATGCAACCCACAGAACGAAAACAAAGTTACACACAAGGTTGTTGTTGTGTAATATTTTATTGGAAAACTGAGGAATCTTTACGATTTTATTAATTAAATTAAAACAAGTAGCCATGACATGTGTATTTGAGATGACGATACTGTAAAATAACAATAATAAATGTCGTGACTGTTGTTGTTGTTGTTGTTGTCCAGGTGTTTGAGCGCCAGCTGCGTTTGGCCGTGGCCATGAGGAAACCTCTGGTGATCCACTGCAGAGACGCAGACGACGACCTGCTCACCATCATGAAGAAGTGTGTCCCCAGGGACTACAAGATACACAGGTGTGTGTGTGTGTGTGTGTGTGTGTGTGTGTGTGTGTGTGTGTGTGTGTGTGTGTGTGTGTGTGTGTGTGTGTGTGTGTGTGTGTGTGTGTGTGTGTGTGTGTGTGTGTGTGTGTGTGTGTGTGTGTGTGTGTGTGTGTGTGGGTGTGTGTGGCAGCAGTTTGAGCAGCTTCATGTGTAATCGATAAATATCTTGCTTTTGATTGTATTTATCTCTGTACGATCATTTTCATTGTTTTGAGTCCATCCCAGATTGAATTTCTACATTATGTATCAGATTTTCCTGATTGTTTTACATTGAAAAACAAACTCTGTTGGTAAACAGTTCTTGTATTTTAACTGTGACAATTTTCTGCATTGTATTTTAAACTGTGTTTTTATGTAAGCGTCTTTGAGCACTTGTAAAAGCGCGTTATAAATAAAAAAATGTATTATTATTAAAGCACAATATACAGCTCTGGGAAGAATGAAGAGACCACTGCAAAATGATCCTTTTCTCAGGTTTTACTATTTATAGGTGTGTGATTGAGTAAAATAACGCTTTTGTTTTATTCTATTAACTCCTGACAACATTTCTCCTAAATTTAGCATTTATTTATTTGCATAAAATGACAGCTGGTTAAAATAATAATAAAAAGTTCCAGTGTTTTCAGACCTCGAATAATAATGCAAAAGAAAACAAGTTCATATTCATTTTTAAACAACACAACTCTCTCTCTCTATATATATATATTTTTTTAAACTTAGGACAAATCAACATTGGTGGAATAACTCAATTTTTTTAATCTCAGCAGTGGTTTTTATAACCTTCATTAAATATGTTTTGTGATCACATGATCAGTGTCTCATTAAGTAGAATGAGTTGTGTTTGTGTTGCAGTTCAATAGACACTGGGATGGTTTTTATCTATATACAATATGATGATGATGATTTATTGATCCTTTTCTGCACTTTTTCTTTCTGCATTTTCCCTCCAAATCAACTCAAACTCTCTTGATCTTGAGGATTTGAACGGTTTCACATCTGATCTGAGACTTATTATTGTTTTTCCAGACACTGTTTCACCAACGGTTACCCGGTGATCGAGCCTTTCCTGACGGAGTTCCCCAACCTGTACGTGGGCTTCACGGCGCTCATCACCTACCAGCACGCCGCCGAGGCCCGGGACGCCGTCCGCCGCATCCCTCTGGACCGCATCGTGTTGGAGACCGACGCTCCGTACTTCCTGCCCACACAGGTACGATTCAGAAGGAATAACTAATGTGTTAACAGTTCCTCAAGTGGAAGATGAAATGATCTCCAGAAGACATAAAGTTACAGATGACACATTCACTTTACATTTTAAACCATATATATATATTTGTTTTTATTTTTTAGTTTGAGCTTCTCCTCAGTTTCACTTGTTTTTTGTTTGACAGTTTTTTCAGACAAGACGATTGCCTCATAAACTGTTTGATTTTTTATTAATTGAACGACTTTTTGAATATTCCAAAATCATTGCCCATCTCTATTTAATACGATTATGAAATTAAATATGAAACTGTACTGAAGAGTTGCACTGTTAAACTTTTGGAGTGATTCATGGATGTGCGTGACGTAAATGCTTTTGGGTTTGCAACCTTTTTTAATGTAGCCTAAACATTAATATTTTCAATAATGCACCAGGTAAGAGAGTTCCATCCAATTTGCCGCTTTAGTTCTGTGAAAATCTCTTTAATAACCATGGAAAACTGGTACTGAAACTGAAATTACTCTAAGGGCGTATTCACACCGGGCTCGTTTGGTCCGCTTGAAACAGACTTTTCCTCTGGTCCTTTGGTGCGGACCAGGGGTGTGAATACAAACTACCGGACACTAGTTGATGTGTGAAAGCAACCGCACTCTGGTGCGAGCCAACTGCCAGGTGAACTCAACAAGTTTGAGCTAAAAGGGCTCCCGTAGTCGTTGACAACGGGTTAACGCAGCGGGGAGACGCCCGGTGCTCCGGTGCTGCGGAGCTCCGTCCCTTGTGTCCACGGAGCAGCTGGTTACCGTGGTTACCGAGCAGCAGAGGTCCGCCCGTGTTTAACGTTTAACCGGGAACTAACGGGACCGAGCTGAACGCAACCGGAAACCAGCCGGAAGCACCAAACAGAGTTACACATGCAAACAATATAGAAATAAATGACCAGAGCTACTGGAGTCTCCATCAGGAAAGTTTTATCAATCAGCGCTTCCAGATTCCAGCCGGTTGTCATGGAGACATGACGCTCTCCAAGTTTGGTCCCGAGTGACAAAAAGCAGGTGTGAACGCAACTGAAACATGAAACAATGGATCAGTTTAACATTTGGTGCTGCACTAAACAGGTGTGAAAACACCCTGAGTCTCCTGGGTTTCACATCCTGTTGCTGCTGCTGCTTTGTTTCCCTTTTTCACTCTGAAACTGTAGAAAACTACAATAATACACTGATATTGATTATTAAAATACTGAAAAAGAGTGTTTCGTGTTTAACTTTATGTCTTTTGGAGATCGTTTCATCTTCCACTGGATGAACTGTTTTAACATTAACACATTTTAAACCAGTCGTTCTGACGTCAGTCTGTGTGGAGCTGAAGTTTCCTGCTGCGCTGACGTCGGTTCGTTAGCAGAACAGCTGTTGTATCTCCTGCACTGAGACGTGATGAACATCTGTTTTTACATTAAAAATAAAAGTAACTGCATCTCTTTTCTTTAATGAGCAGGTGAAGCCTTTTATTTCCAAGAACTTTTTTTATTACATTATCAGCACCAGTTATTACATTTTCAAAGGTTTTTTTAATACTAGGCCAATAATGTAATAACTTATTATATTGTTGGCAAAAAGTTATTACGTTATTGGCTCAAAAATGTTATTACATTATTGGCTTTATTACATTTAAAATGGCCAAAATTATTACGTTATTGGCTGTTATTACGTTGTTGGTCGTTATTACGTTGTTGGTCGTTATTACGTTATTGGCTGTTATTACGTTATTGGCCGTTATTACGTTATTGGCTGTTATTACGTTGTTGGTCGTTATTACGTTATTGGCTGTTATTACGTTGTTGGTCGTTATTACGTTATTGGTCGTTATTACGTTGTTGGTCGTTATTACGTTGTTGGTCGTTATTACGTTATTGGTCGTTATTACGTTATTGGTCGTTATTACGTTGTTGGCTGTTATTACGTTATTGGCTGTTATTACGTTATTGGCTGTTATTACGTTATTGGTCGTTATTACGTTGTTGGTCGTTATTACGTTGTTGGCTGTTATTACGTTATTGGCTGTTATTACGTTATTGGCTGTTATTACGTTATTGGCCGTTATTACGTTGTTGGTCGTTATTACGTTGTTGGTCGTTATTACGTTGTTGGTCGTTATTACGTTATTGGTCGTTATTACGTTGTTGGTCGTTATTACGTTGTTGGTCGTTATTACGTTGTTGGTCGTTATTACGTTATTGGCTGTTATTACGTTGTTGGTCGTTATTACGTTGTTGGTCGTTATTACGTTATTGGCTGTTATTACGTTATTGGCTGTTATTACGTTATTGGCTGTTATTACGTTGTTGGTCGTTATTACGTTATTGGTCGTTATTACGTTGTTGGTCGTTATTACGTTATTGGCTGTTATTACGTTATTGGTCGTTATTACGTTATTGGCTGTTATTACGTTGTTGGTCGTTATTACGTTATTGGCTGTTATTACGTTATTGGCTGTTATTACGTTGTTGGTCGTTATTACGTTATTGGCTGTTATTACGTTGTTGGTCGTTATTACGTTATTGGTCGTTATTACGTTGTTGGTCGTTATTACGTTATTGGCTGTTATTACGTTATTGGTCGTTATTACGTTATTGGCTGTTATTACGTTATTGGCTGTTATTACGTTGTTGGTCGTTATTACGTTGTTGGTCGTTATTACGTTATTGGTCGTTATTACGTTGTTGGTCGTTATTACGTTATTGGTCGTTATTACGTTATTGGTCGTTATTACGTTATTGGCTGTTATTACGTTATTGGCTGTTATTACGTTATTGGCTGTTATTACGTTATTGGCTGTTATTACGTTATTGGCCGTTATTACGTTGTTGGCTGTTATTACGTTATTGGTCGTTATTACGTTGTTGGCTGTTATTACGTTATTGGTCGTTATTACGTTGTTGGTCGTTATTACGTTGTTGGTCGTTATTACGTTATTGGCCGTTATTACGTTGTTGGCTGTTATTACGTTATTGGTCGTTATTACGTTGTTGGCTGTTATTACGTTGTTGGTCGTTATTACGTTATTGGCTGTTATTACGTTGTTGGTCGTTATTACGTTATTGGCTGTTATTACGTTGTTGGCTGTTATTACGTTATTGGTCGTTATTACGTTGTTGGCTGTTATTACGTTGTTGGTTGCTACACATCTCTTTTCTCTTTTCTTTAACGAGCAGGTGAGGAAAGGAGTGTGTCGGTTCTCCCACCCGGGGATGGGCATCCACACGCTGCAGGAGCTGAGTCTGCTGAAGGAGCAGGACATGACCACGGTCCTCAGCACCGTCAGGAACAACACCAGGCTGCTCTACGGCATATGATCCTCTAACACAACGACCCCCCGGCCTGATGATGATCAGTATTATTATTATTATTATAGGATTATTGTTTCTCCGTTCCTATTTTATGTTTGTGTGTTTTCATCATCATAGAGATAATTAATTCTGCAGAAGTTCTTGTTTTAAGTTGTTGTTCTTCTCTGTGCTGCTCTATTCTACCTTGTTCTCATTTTGTCTGGATGTTTGGTTGAGGCGTCGTGATTAAAAGCCTTTAACCCTTCGGTTGCTGCTGCTGCGTCTGTCTGCTTCCATTCACTCCCTACACTGCAGGTGAATAGGGTAAAAATTCTAACTAACAGATATCACCATGAAACTTCCCAAGTTTATCACTTACATTAAGACAAATATTCTTTGTATTACAAGTTTTGTCAAATTTTATGTTTAAATATGTAAATGAGGCAATATCTAATGAAATCTATGCTAATTTGCATACATTTCCAGAACAGAAATCTGAACAATGGATAAAGCTGTTTTCAAAATTCTTGTTTTATTTTGCTGACATATTAGAGTCAGAAGTTTTTCCAGAGGAGGATTGTGGATATCTCTTTTTATCACTCTGTAAATGAGAAAATACTGTCACCAGCCCTTTAAAACATCTAATGTCTCCATGTTTTTAGTAATAAAATGTTGTATAAATGAGGCTGTGAATGATATATCAACAATCCCCTCTGTAAAAACCTTCAGAATATAGAAAGGGATCAAAGTGGAAGGTTTGGTGTCTGTCAGTGCTGCTGAAGTGGAGATTTCTAGCTCAGAGTCTGAGTCTGAAAAACTCTTTCTGAGGAAACGGCCTTTAAAGACTTGGACTGTAAAACTACACAGATTGTTAATGTAGATCATACTTTTACGATGGGTTGTGGATACAAAGGAAAATTAAAATTTTTGGACCCTAGATAATTAATAACATAAGAGAGAGAGCTTTACAATGACACCTGACAGGACATGGGTCAGACTAACAAAAATGAAGTAAAATAAAAACCTTAATGTGGATTTTCAGAGAGAATACACGTTAAGGAAGAAGTGTTTTTGCCGGACACACACACGGGTGGAAACGTAAATGTAGAAAGGAAAAGAGTGAAACATTGAGTCTGTTATTGAAGCTGTGAGACAGACGGCTTCATTAACTTCACCTCCGTCCCGCTCTGCTCATCTCACACATTTGTCTGAGAGCTTTTTCATTCTGCCGGTGGTTTTCCCTCCGTCGCTGCGACTCATTCAGCTGCTCAGAGAGAATCTGTAGATTAGATGGACGGAGAGATGGGATGGATGGACCGGACGTGTTGGAAACACACACATCTCTCCTCACAATGGAGATGAAGATGATGGTGAAAGGAAGTAGGTCAGGACTCATAATGTCTGTGGTTGTGTGTCTGTGCAGAGCGCTCCGTGTGTGTGTGTTTGACCTAGTTTCTCAGATTTGAACAGGAAGTTCTTACTGTTTTTTTGTGTTTTTTTGTTCTTACAAAAACATTTGCAATCAGGAAGACACTTTAAAATGTCACAGGAAAACACAACAACTCAGATTATTAATTTTTTTTGTTAAACACTCACTCATAAATCAGAGACAATCAATTAATTAATTAATCAATGAATGGTTTATTCTAACAGGCAGTGAAGACAAATCAGATCTAATTCTAGGGATACGTTTTCTAATTCATAATCAACCAAAACTCCATAATTAGGTCACGTGATGAAGCAAAAGACGAATCTTTCTGAGATGAGTTTCTCATGTTTTTTTGTACGTTGTTAGATAATGGTTCAGACTGAAGCGTTATTTATCAGTAATGATTTCAGAGTTTTACAGATATAGATAAATACAGTGAGTTATGAGAGAAATGAGAGGGACGTGTCTCTACAGGCCGACACTTAACAGATTCTAATGATTATTATTATTATTATTATTTAATTTAAGTGAAATTATGAGGCAGCAGATTAGAATATAATTGTCCATGATCCATGATCCTCCAGGTCGGTTACGGTTTCTCTGAAACAAATAAGAGACACTGACGTTAAAGACACATCAACATCTGGTTTTATATATAATAATAATACAGACTACCTGTGTCTGATGTGTTGCTATTGTGTTAAACTTTATACTCTTTGTACGTATGGATTTACCTTAGGTGGTTATAGGTTTAGATTTAGGGCTGTCAGAGTTAACGCGTTAATCGCGATGAGATTAATTTAAAAATTAACGCGATTAAATTTTTTAAGTTACCCTTTTTTACAAGATCATGTCTGCTTTATACTATTATGAATTGAAATTGTACTTTGGATTTTAAAACAATTTGTACATAAAAACGAAACAGCTGTGGAAAAGATTAAGAGACCACCTCAAAATGACCAGTTTCTCTGGTTTTACTATTTCTAGGTGTGTGTTTGTGTAAAATGAACATTTTTGTTTTATTCTATGAACTACTGACAACATTTCTCCCAAAATTGAAATAAAAATATTGTAATTTAGAGCTTTTATTGGCAGAAAATGACAACTGGTTTAAAATAACAAAACAGTTTTAAGTCTTTTCAGACCTTTAATAATAAATAATGCAAAGAAAACATGTTCATAATCATTTCTTAACAACACAACACGAATATTTTAACTCAAGAAGAGTTTATGAATCAGTTTTGGTGATGATAATGTCAATGTTTATAATCTTCTTATAAAACCAGACTCTTCATTCTTTCCAGAGCAGCTGTGTATATAAATATATAAATCTATAAATATATATCTATAGGCTATGGTTGGTATATTGGATATAAGAGGAACACGTCTTCTCTTAATGTATGAGAGGAGTGTGTGGAAGCACCTGGTGTCTCTGCGCCTCCCAGGAGACGATGGACCAACTCCTGCAGCATCACGCCGTACTGCTCCAAGTCCTCCGTTGTCATGGTGACGCCAATCTCAAAGGGGGCTCTCACCTGCTCGGAGGAGAGGAAGAGGAAGAGGAGAGGAGAGGAAGAGGAGAGGAAGAGGGAGAGGAAGAGGAGAGGGAGAGGGAGAGGGAGAGGAGAGGGAGAGGAAGAGGAGAGGTAGAGGGAGAGGAAGAGGAGAGGGAGAGGAAGAGGAGAGGGAGAGGGAGAGGAAGAGGAGAGGGAGAGGAAGAGGAAGAGGAAGAGGGAGAGGAAGAGGAAGAGGGAGAGGGAGAGGAAGAGGAAGAGGGAGAGGGAGAGGAAGAGGAGAGGAAGAGGAAGGGGAGAGGGAGAGGAGAGGAAGAGGGAGAGGGAGAGGGAGAGGGAGAGGAGAGGGAGAGGAAGAGGGAGAGGGAGAGGAAGAGGGAGAGGGAGAGGAGAGGGAGAGGGAGAGGGAGAGGAGAGGAAGAGGAAGAGGGAGAGGAGAGGAGAGGAAGAGGAAGAGGGAGAGGAGAGGGAGAGAGGAAGAGGAAGAGGAGAGGGAGAGGGAGAGGGAGAGGAGAGGAAGAGGAAGAGGGAGAGGAAGAGGAGAGGAAGAGGAAGAGGGAGAGGAGAGGAAGAGGAGAGGAAGAGGAAGAGGGAGAGGGAGAGGAAGAGGAAGAGGGAGAGGGAGAGGAGAGGAAGAGGAAGAGGGAGAGGGAGAGGAGAGGAAGAGGAAGAGGGAGAGGGAGAGGAAGAGGAAGAGGGAGAGGGAGAGGGAGAGGAAGAGGAAGAGGGAGAGGGAGAGGAAGAGGAAGAGGGAGAGGGAGAGGAAGAGGAAGAGGGAGAGGGAGAGGAAGAGGAAGAGGGAGAGGGAGAGGAAGAGGAAGAGGGAGAGGGAGAGGAAGAGGAAGAGGGAGAGGGAGAGGAAGAGGAAGAGGGAGAGGAGAGGGAGAGGGAGAGGGAGAGGAGAGGAAGAGGAAGAGGGAGAGGAGAGGAAGAGGAGAGGAAGAGGAAGAGGGAGAGGGAGAGGAAGAGGAAGAGGAGAGGAAGAGGAAGAGGGAGAGGGAGAGGAGAGGAGAGGGAGAGGAAGAGGGAGAGGAAGAGGAAGAGGAAGAGGGAGAGGGAGAGGAAGAGGAGAGGGAGAGGAAGAGGGAGAGGGAGAGGAAGAGGAAGAGGAAGAGGGAGAGGAGAGGAAGAGGGAGAGGGAGAGGGAGAGGAGAGGGAGAGAGGAAGAGGAAGAGGAAGAGGAAGAGGGAGAGGAAGAGGAAGAGGAAGAGGGAGAGGGAGAGGAAGAGGGAGAGGAAGAGGAAGAGGGAGAGGGAGAGGGAGAGGAAGAGGAAGAGGAAGAGGGAGAGGGAGAGGAAGAGGAAGAGGAAGAGGGAGAGGAAGAGGAAGAGGAAGAGGGAGAGGAGAGGAAGAGGGAGAGGGAGAGGGAGAGGAAGAGGAGAGGAAGAGGAAGAGGGAGAGGGAGAGGAAGAGGAGAGGAAGAGGGAGAGGAAGAGGAAGAGGGAGAGGGAGAGGAAGAGGGAGAGGGAGAGGAAGAGGAAGAGGAAGAGGGAGAGGAAGAGGAAGAGGAAGAGGGAGAGGAGAGGAAGAGGAAGAGGGAGAGGGAGAGGAAGAGGAGAGGAAGAGGAAGAGGGAGAGGGAGAGGAAGAGGAGAGGAAGAGGAAGAGGGAGAGGGAGAGGGAGAGGAAGAGGAAGAGGAGAGGAACAGGAAGAGGAGAGGAACAGGAAGAGGAGAGGAACAGGAAGAGGAGATGAACAGGAAGAGGAGAGGAACAGGAAGAGGAGAGGAACAGGAAGAGGAGATGAACAGGAAGAGGAGAGGAACAGGAAGAGGAGAGGAACAGGAGAGGAACAGGAAGAGGAGAGGAACAGGAAGAGGAACAGGAAGAGGAGAGGAAGAGGAGAGGGAGAGGAGAGGGAGAGGAAGAGGGAGAGGGAGAGGAAGAGGGAGAGGAAGAGGAAGAGGAAGAGGGAGAGGAGAGGAAGAGGAGAGGGAGAGGGAGAGGGAGAGGAGAGGGAGAGGAAGAGGGAGAGGAGAGGAAGAGGGAGAGGAGAGGAAGAGGGAGAGGAGAGGAAGAGGGAGAGGGAGAGGAAGAGGGAGAGGAAGAGGAAGAGGAAGAGGGAGAGGAGAGGAAGAGGAAGAGGAAGAGGAAGAGGGAGAGGAGAGGAAGAGGGAGAGGGAGAGCAGAAGGTCACCATCTTTTCTTTAACCTACAGATGATCGGTGGCCACAGCGACGGCCTGCTGCTGAGCTGAGCTGCTCTGAGCTGCTCTGAGCTGCTCTGAGTCGACTCACTGTGATGAGGGACTCGTCGTCTTCCTCCTCTTCCTCTCTGGGTGAATCCTCCAGCACCTGCCGCCCCGCTCTGGGGGATTTACCCCTGTTCTGTTAAAGGAATAGTTACCCAGAAAATTAAATCCAGTCATTACTGCCTCGCCCTCCTGCTGATGATGAATACTCCGGAGTAGTTTTTTATTCCTCAAAGTGCATCTGGACCCGGGAGGCCGGTTCCTAGTCCAACCAGAACTGTAATTAAGTAGAATTTACAGACTACAAACCTTATAGCATGATGGATGAGACTGATCCAGATTATAATTTCTATGCAACATTTAATCATAGCTGTAAATACTACTCAGAAACACATTTTAATGAATGTATTGATCTTCAAAATAAAATATCTCTTATACACTTCAATTGCAGAAGTCTTTATGCAAATTATGACTCTATAATACATCGTCTGGACCAATTGAATTCACCATTTACCATAATAGCTAAAACTATCTCAAAGGAATTTTCAATGGAAAGCAACTGGACTTGGTTATTTGTCTAGAAGACGTTTCACCTCTCATGCAAGAGGCTTCATCAGTCCATAAAACTACACAACAACCCTTTAATCTTCCTCCACACTGCTCGTCCACTGCAATCCAAGAGTCCTGAAGGGAGACAGTCCAGAGTTCACTGGAAACGACCTCATTTAGGACGTTTTTACAGAATAAACAGTCCTGTAGTGAATCTGAAAGGTGACCAGACTTCCCTCAGTGAGGTCGTTTCCAGTGAACTCTGGACTATCTCCCTTCAGGACTCTTGGATTGCAGTGGACGAGCAGTGTGGAGGAATATTAAAGGGTTGTTGTGTAGTTTGTGGTTTTTTTTAGACTTTATTTATTTGCACATAAAAAGTAAAACAAAACATTTACTTATCTTTCTTACTAGTAAGAAAGATACGAAAAAGAAATGTGCAGGTGAGGTCTGAAACCCGAAAGGCTTCTAACACGACCTCAGATTGACCTTGATCTAACAAATAATTGAAGCACAGTCAAGAAATAATAATCACACACCTTTGTGCAAAGTGTAGAAATAACAAAATTTAAAAGAAAAAAAGAAAAATATGGGGAAGATGTTGGTAGTAAAAATAAAAGTAGTAGTAATGATAACAACACTAAATAAATAAATAAACTGTGTAAAGTGTTGGTTGGACTAGGAACCGGCCTCCCGGGTCTCCAGATGACCTTTGAGGAATAAAAAACTACTCAGTATTCATTCATTAGCATGAGGGTGATTGGCTGAAAACAAACAATGGTTAAGAGTTTATTTGCAAAAGCATCAGACAAGAAGATTCCCACAAAGCAAAACCCCCAGCACAGCAGCCACATGTCGAGTTAAACTGCTGCTGCAGCGACTGAGTTCAGGTGAGGATGAACTGTCCTCTGGTTTACAGCCTTAGTTACATTTACATCAGTTACATCAGATGTGCTGTGCAGTCGTTTTAGAAGACTAAATAGTGAAAGGATCACCAGGGGTACGACAAGTGGTAACTGTAAAATCTCACACCTTAAGAAGAGCTCCTCTGGCCAATCAGCCTTCTCTATAAAGGCTTACCAGATGTGTAATTCACTACCGACTGAAATAAAACTGACCCGAG
Source organism: Trachurus japonicus (assembly GCF_045865225.1). Lineage (NCBI taxonomy): Eukaryota > Metazoa > Chordata > Actinopteri > Carangiformes > Carangidae > Trachurus > Trachurus japonicus. Next base: position 4,489,863 of record NC_140911.1, read on the forward strand.
ACATTAGGATTTTTAATACAAATGTTAAAATCTGACTGAAACACCATCAGAACTGTCTGCATTTCTAATGTGTCATGACTTGGTATGATTTTAGATGAATTGTACATTGTATAGTGTTGTTATGTAATTTTGATGTCTTTCTTCTTACCTTCTTTTTTTCTACTAAAAGCCTAACTAGGGACGGGAGTTGGACAACAGCATTAGCTATAAAACTCTGTCTGCAGAACATCAGTCACATTGACTTGTTTGTAACGAGTGGAGGTGTCACTATGTTAATTAACCTGCATTGTCCCTATCAAATAAACTGAATTAAATTAGATGTGTATGTGATGAATGACTGAATGAGAGCGGCTCACCTGAGGTTTCTGTGCCGGGCTGAGGAAACTGGAGCCGGCTCCCTTCGGAGTTAAATTTATGTTTGTATCATATGTAGCATGTATGTTTGTATGTGTCAAATAAAAAAGTAAGTTAAAAAAAAAAAGGTTTTCCATGGAGTTTTTCCTCAGTGGATGTGAGGCTCTAAGGGCAGAGGATGTTGTTATGATGCCATGTGAAGCCCTTTGAGACAAACTGGTGGTAAAAACATGCTATAGGCCTACACAGCAAAAACTCAAAATCTTTCCAAGAATATTTGTCTTATTTCTTGTCAAAATGTCTCATTTCTAGTCAAAACTAATCTCTTTCCACTTAAAATAAGACTCATCACCTAAAAATGAACTTGTTTTTAGATCATTTTCACTTGTTTCAAACTAATTTTCACTTGAAATAAGTAGAAAAATCTGCCAGTGAAAGCTTTTTGTTTTTTGTGTTTGTAATAAGAAAGAAAAACTTGCTCCACTGTCAGATTTTTCTACTTATTTCAAGTGAAAATCTGCTTGAAAGAAGTAAAAAGTGTCTAAAAACAAGCTGCTTTTTAATGTGATGAGTCTGATTTTAAGTAGAATGAGATTAGTTTTGACTAGAAATAAGACAAATATTCTTTGTACGATTTTGAGTTTTTGCAGTGTACAAATAGAATTGCCTTACAGTGACAGAGTTCAGGTGAGGATGAACTGTCCTCTGGTTTACAGCCTTAGTTAGTTAGTTAGTAGTTTTCTTCTCACCTGAGGTTTCTGTGCCGGGCTGAGGAAACTGGAGCCGGCGCTGGTCGACTTGCACCACAGACTCAGACAACACAACAGACCGAGCAGCAGGAAGGTGTTTCTCTGCAACAACATGGTGCAGCCAGAGTCTCCACGGGGTCAAAAGCAGCAAAACCACAGGGTTTAAACGATTAAAAATCAAATCTGATGCTGTTTGGGAGCAGCTGCTGCTTCACACCTTTATAAACCTTTTATACGGTTAATGAAAAACAATAGTAACAGGTTTTCGTGGCGTCATATCTCGGCAGCGTTGGACTGTTCAAACGTTGAGGTTGATAACACAGTGACACATTTCTCTGTAGTGACTCTGTCCACCAGCTTATCTCCTCCTGATCACTGAGCTGCTGATGAATGAGGCTGATTCTCTCTGTAACGACACATTAACACACCGGACGGACCTTTAGTTCATGGATGTGGAGCTGATGATGGTTAATGGTGTTGACTTTATACAGAGAATCAACAGTTATATCACTGAGTTCATATGGAACAGTCAGTCAGTTCAACAGTTAAATTACTATTGACGACGCCACATATCAACTTTTTAAAGAATAAAATATCGAAAACTATCTGCAATTCTATCTAAATATAAATTTTACTGTAACAATAAACTCTCTAAAAACTGTGACCAATCTCTAATAAAACCATAGTATATAACTTATTGTATGGAAGTGTGGGGAAACGCATTTAAAACAAGACATTTTTGACAATTTGTTGATAAAAGCAGATTGCATATTATTTTTTAATATAACTTGATTTATAATAGGGTAGGCAAAATAAACTTTCACATATACAGATCTTGAAATTTAATGATCTTGTGGACTATAAAACTGCTCAAATGATGTATAAAGTAAATAATAATCTGCTTCCAGATGGTGTCCAGAGGAGGTTTCAGACTGAACCAGTAGATATGAACTAAGAGGGACTCATGTGTTTACAAAAGCAAAAGTACGAACACATGTGAAACAAAGATGTATTAATCAATTACAGGAGTCGATCAATGGAATAATCTAGAATTAGAAATCAAACTGTGCAACACACTTAATAGATTCAAAAAGTTATTTAAAAATAATATTATTAATAACTATAAAACTGACTTATAAATACCAGTGTGCTTAAACTGCTGTATGTAGAATATGCAGGGTTTTTTCTTTTTTCTTTTTGTTGTTGCTCTGTAAAAAATGTTTAAATTGAGTGAACGAAAAACGTTAATTTAAGAAGGGTGAAGGCAAAATCAGCTGATGCTTCAGCCTACACCTTTTCGGTCAAGGTAAATTGTTTTGCTTGTTGTGTTTTTGTTCTGATTTGTTTTGTTTTGTATTTATACCTTTATATTTGTCTATTGTATTTGTTTTTATGAGACCGAAATAAACACACTAAACTAAAAAACCTTTTCATTCTAAATGTCTATTGTACACTTTCTTTATTTACTTATTGTTTACTTTGTTTTGTCTACTTTCTGTTTTGTTATTTCTTCTTTTTTGTTTCTGGGTTCAGAGCCGTTAGGTTCTGTTTGTTTTTTGTCTTCTTCTTTCAGCTTTGACTTGTATTGGAGTCATATTTGAATGAATGAATGAATGAATGAATGAATGAATGAATGAATTGTATTATTGTGTCATGCATACCCCATAAGCCCACATGGAGCTCATAAAACACCAAGAAAACAAACCAAGACCAGAGCACATCTTCAACACGGGTTCAAAACCATTATACAAAAAAAAAAAAGATAGAAAGGAAGAAAAGGAAAACTAAAGGAATTCATCATAGATTAATTAAAGGGACAACCAGGAGTTTTGTTAAAGCGAAGTGTTTCCTCACTACATTTATGAGCCTCCGCACCGTGAAATTCTTTGACCGGGTCAAGACAGACTCATGTTTTCATTCATCAAGAATTAAAGTCAGAGGTTGGAAGACGATCACATACCGTCGTAGTTCCCACCATAAACGGAGATTCATACGGCGGCGTTATTCTCATGACTCGCCACGAAACCGAAAGTAAAGAAACGCTGGTCGGCTCGCCCAGCATTTCCACCACCACTAATAATAACAAAATAACCATAGAGACAAAACCATAGAGACAAAACCATAGATTTATCTAAAATGGACCATTAACAAGTGGTAACGGAGATTCATCCACATTAATATCAGACTTTTTATAACCAAATAGAAACTCCTTGTTGTCCCTTTAAACAAATTTTCCTGTTTGAGTAACACTTGGCTGCACACACAGAGAGGACTGCCCCTTTATGCCGTTCTCTCTCCTCATTGGATAAAGGTTGTAGGATACAAGGAAAGTTTTCTCCTGGGCTCAGAGCAGAGCAGAGTGACTGACAGACCCGTGTTTCAGACCAAACACTCTATAGAAGTGATTGCTGTCGGAAGATACAACTAGACTAGACTTAGATTAACACAAACATTCACCTGACTTCTGCTTTAACACTTTTTGCTCATCAGAGCACCAAAATATTTCAGAATATTTGATCTGGAGGCTCTAATTTAACCACTATCAAAGCTGTGAACTTTATCCACCTCTTCCCTTAATATTATATAATATTAAATTATATATATCTGGTCTACAGTTAGAAGTTTCACTGAGATTTTGATGCTAAATGTCTGTTTTTAACCCTCTATGGTACCATGTTTCCCTCAGGCAGCAACATACCACTTTCTGTCCTGTCACATCTCCACAATTCATCCCATTTAATGCTGTAATACTTTAAAAAAGAGAGGAGACCTTAGAGAACCAATAACAATGCTTTAATTTATCACATGACTTTCAAGAAGCCACTGAAACCCTTTTTGCAGACTTTTTCAAAGGAAACAGGTTTGTCACTTTGCTCCACTAAAACGGTCTGAAAACATACAGTAACTTCCTGGCCCTTTTTCATCTGGAAAACAATATATTTACACTAATAGATTAGTAAAGTTTAATTTTTAATAGTTCCATGCAATTTAATTACTTATTAAATAATGGAAACTTGTTAAAATGCACCTGTTGCCCCAAAGCAACAACGTACCATTATAGAAAACTGCAGTGTTGCCTTGAGGCGACAGTGGACCATTATGGAATCAATATTGCATTATGAGACTATGGTAGTGTGTGTTCAGGTGTAAATATAATGTTCAGAAACATATAATTCATCATAATTTTGTTTTTTATCCTTAATAAATGTGATTTTGGATGCAGTAAAGTAAACATCAGGCTGTTATGATGATGATGAGGAGGATGAGGATGAGGCCAGTGAAGGGTAAAGTCTACAGAGACTGGTCGCTGTTTCTAATACAGTAGATGATGAACCGTAATAGTACAATGTTGCTACAGGCAACAAATCCCCAAAACTTCCAAAAATAAATAATTTTTTTAAAAATGTCTTTAGACTATGTTTATTTAGTCTATTTTGAGACATAAAAACACTCCAAACATTTTCCCCCACTGGCATCATAGTGCAGCGTAGCATCATGGACCATAGAGGGTTAAAAGCCTTTCTGCAGTTCCCGCAGCGCCGCCGCTAGATGGCGCCGCTGACGTCATCACGCACCGACAGAATTTAACCAGAATGTGACGTCATCAGCAGCCGCAGCATTAGCAGCAGCATTAGCATTAGCCTGCGTCGTTAGCAGCGAGTTTTAAACCTCTAGAGACTAAAACATGGAGAAAAAGAAGAGAGCGATCGATGTGACGGCTTCTTCCGTGAGTTTATCACTTTTTAACAAACTCTTTGTTCAACCTGTGAGTCGCTGTGTGGCGTTAAAACACAGAGAAACAACCACAGACACACACAGCTGAGCTAACTTACTGTGTGTTAGCTTCTGGTTCAACTGGTTATTCTCATGTTTTGTTTATGTTTGTGTGTGTTTGTGTGTTTGCAGTTAGTGGACCTGAAAGCTGAACTGTTCAGGAAACAGGAACAGTTCAAGAAGGAGAAACTGGAGCAGGATTCAGGAGCTGGAGTCAAGTCCAAACCCAGAGTCAAGGTAACTTACAGAGAGAGAGAGTGTCAGTGTGTTTTACAGTTTCTAAAACACTAAAAACCCTGTTGTCTATTTGTATATTTGTCTTATTTCTTGTCCAAATGTCTCATTTCTAGTCAAAACTAATCGCTTTCCACTTAAAATAAGACCCATCACCTAAAAATGAACTTGTTTTTAGATACTTTTCACTAGTTTCAAACAAATTTTCACTTGAAATAAGTAGAAAAATCTGCCAGTGAAAGCAGGTTTTTTTGTGCTTGTAATACAGTTTTTCTCAATTGCTAAAACACTAAAAACCCTGTTGTCTGAACCAAATGCTCAGTTGTCTGAACCAAATGATTGAACCGGTCACTCTTCTGGTAAAACCATAAACACTTTTCACCTGTTTAGACTTTAACAACTCACCAACACATTTTCATTGTGATGCACCTGTGTTGCATAATGCTGAGCACAGGTGGCAAAAGTCAAACACAACTAACAGTTAAAGCTCGAAACTGGCCACACTTGTGTCTAATGATGTGGGGGAACATACAGTCCAGGCCAAAAGTTCAGACACACTCGATGCGTTTCCTTTATTTTCATGACTATTTACATTGTAGATTCTCAGTGAAATTCCACTAATGAACCTGACAAGGCAACACCACCTGTGAAGTGAAAACCATGTTCAGGTCAGGTTCACCTCTTGAAGCTCATCAAGAGAAGCCCAGAGTGTGCAAAGCAGTAATCAGAGCAAAGGGGGGGGGGCTACTCTGAAGAAACTAGAACTGGTGGGGGCAGAGATAGAGGAGGAGGAGGAAGAAGGAGAGGAAGAAGAAAAGAAGAAAGAAGACAAAGAAGAAAAGACAAAGTGGTTTCAGTTATTTCACACTTTTTTGTTAATTCCACATGTGTTCATTCATAGTTTTGGTGCCTTCAGTGAGAATAAAGGAAACACATTTACTGTAAATAGCCTAAACCAGTTCAGGATGAAGTCCTGTGGTCTGACCCAGTACAGAGAAATGATGCTGTGGCTGAGTTATGCACTTTACATTCCTATATTTTTGTACTTTATTTTTACGTAGGCTTACTGTATATAAGTGCAAAATGCATGGGTTTTTGTTTTGCAACATGTATTTAGCTACAGTGAACAATAAACATTTATTTCTACAGCTTCATGTGCTGAGCTTTGTGTTTTCTATTCGTCTATAGATAGATAGATAGATAGATAGATAGATAGATAGATAGATAGATAGATAGATAGATAGATAGATAGACTTTATTGATCCCAAGCTGGGAAATGACAGTGCAGCAGCAGCATTACACATAGTGACGATAACAACATATAAGAATATAAAGAATAAGAATATAAAGAGCAAACTATACATAAAATAGAAAATAAAATGTAATGTACAAAAGTATATACAACAGAATTGGCAGTGTTGATTTTAGTGCAAAGTTAAAGATGTGCGATGTGTGTGAAGTATGTAAACTATGTGTTTAGTGACTGCTCAGTAGTGTTTTTAATCTTGATTGACTCAGTTTTAAGCACCAGATTGAACTGTTTTGAGGTGAAAGTTTGGTTTTGCAAGAAGAGTCTGAGGTTTTGTGAATGTAGCTTGAAAACTGGGGTTTGTGTTCACAGAGAGGAAAGGAGAGCAGCTTTAGAGAAATGTGTCTTAGCAATCGAGAAAAACTATAATATTTGTTTTGTTTTTATAATATCAACATTACTTATTCTAGCTATGTTTTAATTCTCATTCACAGTCTCTTTAATAGAAGAATAGAATAGAAAGAAACTTTATTCATCCAACTGGAGGGAAATTCAAGTCGTCCAGCAGTTTACAAGTTAACATGACAAATTAGATTATAATAGATTATAATAACTGGGTAGTTTCTGTTGTCATTATGATTTAAAACGAGTTAGCACAGTTGTTTGATAATAAATGGCTTCACCCGACCACTAACCATGAGTGAAAGAAAAGTTTTTGTGTTATCATTCATATTCTCTGAAAAATGGCTAAGAAATCAAAAAGTCTGCCAGGGAATGTAAACTTATTATGAGCACAACTGTAAATATCATGGAAGTGGAAAAGTGCTAAAAGTCCTAACAAATGGTGAATATTTAATGTGGTATTTTAAATGTGACGATAAAACTATAAAAGATGAATCTATTATTATTCTCTTCTGTCCTGTAGAAGCCGAGTGTCTGGAACAAACAAAACGCTGGAGTTTCAGCGCGAGCAGAGAAAGATGCAGAACAGCTGACGGAGGAGAGGAAGAGTCTGGACTCATCGAGGTGAGCACACACACACACACACACACACACACACACACACACACACACACACACACACACACACACACACACACACACACACACACACACACACACACACACACACAGGAACAGCCGAGGTCAGAAGGTTTGAGAACGACACACACTTTAGTTTTCACAAAGTCTGCTGCGTCGGTTTTTCTGACGCCATCTTGCACAAACTCCAGGATGTTATGAAGAGTGTTGGGATGAAAATTAACCGAAGCAGAGATTAAGACAAGATGAACTTTATTAGTCTTGGGCACCGGTGCTGCATACACAATCACACACACACAATCACACACACACACACACGCGATGTTACATTACATGACCTTAATGTTGTCGACTCCTCATCCAGCTGTCCACATTTCCAACAGAAGTGAAGAACAATAATGGATTTAATGATTTAAAAGAAATTGATTGTGACTGCAGACACATCTTAAAATCAAACAAAATAAGTAACACCTAGTTTAAAAGAAGTTGACGGGGTTCCCACGCATCCTGGAAAACCTGGAAAACGGTTCACCAATTTTCCAGTCATGCAAAACATATGGAAAATAATAATTAAAAAAAAAGTCCTGGAAAATGTTATGAGCCACGGACTGCACATCTTTAAATCAGACTTATGGAGCTGAGTCCTGTCCATCAGACTGTAGCAGCTGGAAATTATTTCAAGAACAGAGTGGGAAGGGAACCGTGCAAATAAGAGGCCAAATGTTTATTTAACAAAAGACACTTTATTACCGGCATCGGTGCAAACTAAACTAACCTACATTGCATTCCCTGTAAAACAGCCAATAAACATAGCTGAATAAACCAGGATATAAAGTAAAGTGCATTCAGTGGCGCATATTCTTCACACAAGTCAAGTCGGAGCAGCATTTAGAGTAAAACAGCTGTTTCAACCAAAAAAGAAGGTAAGTACGTTAAAGTTTCAGACTCAACAACAGTTCTTGTTGAGAAAAATCAGCATATCGGCCTTGTCTGCCTGTATGCGTGATCTCTCAGCGCAGATGTTGTCTCCAGCGGTGGAGAAAAGCCTCTCGCTGGGGGTGGACGAGGCCCGGACGCACAGGTAGGAAGAGGCCAGTTGCCACAGCAACGGGAACGTGGTTCTGTTGTTCCACCACCAGGCGGCCGGGTCGGCGGACGGCGCCGTCGGTGGCGTCTCTCTGTACGCCGCCAGCTCGGTCTCCGTCTGCAGCCGGACCAACAGCTGCTCCTCTTCCTCAGCCCGCTCTCCTTCTTCTAGGGGGGGGGGGGAACAATTCATGTAAGAATCGAGAATCTTATTCTCTATGATTCTGAATCGATTCATAATCTTCAAAATCCATTTTTTAATCAATCAATCAATCAATCAATCAATCAGGCTTTATTTGTATAGCACTTTTCATGCCCCTGGCAGCTCAAAGTGCTTCACATGTTAAAAACAAGCAACATAGGGAACACATAGGGAGACATACTGTACATAAATTCGCAAACACATTCACACAATAATTTTAGAAGGTTGGATTTTATCGGGGAAACGCTGTCTAATACTCACTCATTTGCAGTGGAGAAAAACACTAGATAAAATGTGTTGTGAATGGACCCAAAGAAACGGCCTATTTTCACGGCCTAAAAGAGGTTTTACCTGAAAAAAAATACACAGTTCCATTGTTCACTATAATAATTTTTTCCAGCCCTTCAAAGTGCAGGAAAAACACAGTTTTTATTTGGACCTAACCAACTCACGTATCCCTCCGCCCAGGGTTAGCGGCCGCCGATCAGCAGTTGGTTAGGTCCAAATAAAAACTGTGTTTTTCCTGCACTTTGAAGGGCTGGAAAAAATTATATTATAGCGAACAATGGAACTGTGTATTTTTTTTCAGGTAAAACCTCTTTTAGGCCGTGAAAATAGGCCGTTTCTTTGGGTCTGTTCACAACACTGTATGTTGTAAATCTCTGAGCAGGGCTATTATGGGCTGGCGTTGCTAACGGGAGGAGTGCAGAGAGTCTTCTACTGCAATTAAAGTACTTAGGGGCTATTTGGAGATCATACAACCCCACTTTAAAAAAAATGCTACTATCCCTTTAATAAAGCAAACTAAAAATCGCAAAAAGAAAATCAAGAATCGGTTGAATCGAAAATCGATTTTGAATGGAATCGTGAGCCACCCAGAGATTCACACCCCTACCTTCTTCTTCCATCCTGCTGTTTTCTCTCGGCTGCTCGCTCTCGGCCGGTGTTCCTCCTCCTCCTCCCTGAGCGGCCATCTTGTCCCTGAGCCGCTCCCAGACGGCTCCGTCGTCCTCCACGCTGTCTCTGAAGCGCGGGTCCAAGGCGGCGGCCTCTTCCAGGAAGGCTGTGACGTGGTGGCTGCGGTACGGCTGCCACACGGCGCCCCAGGCGGCCCGCTTCAGCCCCGAGGCGAACGCCGAGTCGTCCTCTCTGACGGAGAGATGCGCCCGCAGCTCCTGGAGCGTCGGCAGGATGCGAGCGGCGCAGCAGCACGACGGCGTGGGGCTCGGGTCGGACGAGACGCAGAGCGACGACGTGTACAAGGCTCTCATCACCTGCACGAACTCCTCCGCCTTCCTGAAGTCGTCCTCGCTGAGGCGGGGAAGACGGTCTCGCTCTGTCGACTTCTTCAGCCGCTGGTCGTGGAGCGCCGCCTGGACGGCCGCACGCTGCTCCAGGAAGCGCTCCATCATCTTGTAGGGAGAATCCCAGCGCGTCCTCACGTCCAGGATCAGGGAGCGCTGAGGCAGACCTACAGAAACCACAGGAACATAGATTTATTTATTAACCCAAAGTTTACCCCATGGTCTAAGGCAGTGGTTCTTAAAGGGGACCTATTATGCTTTTCCAGCTTTTCAGACTTTTATATGTGTTTAAAATGTTGGATAATGGTTCTAGAGGCCGTGGAAGTGTCATATCCTGAGGTTAATGCATTTGGAGGTAAACCCTGCTAGATTATTGGGATTTCTCTGCACACCTGTTACACTCGGTTGCGCTGAGTTTTTTTTGACATGAGCTCGCGTCTACGTCATGGCGTGCCAGACTCGCCTACATGGTCATGCCGAGGTCTCTGCTCCAGCCCATAATGCTCCAGCCGGCCCTGCCTCCTCCCATGCTGCTCTGTTGTGCCTGGTGTCACAGCGGAGAGCGGAGCACTTCCTGCTTCTTCCCTGCATGTTTTAGCGCTGTAGCGCCACTTTACTGAGTTTTATTTAGGAGTTTACGCCGACGTTTCATGTAAGTGAAGCTGTACCTGTGTGAGGAGCGACGTACCGCCGGGGCGATGTTGTTCGCCGGACCGACGTAACGCTGGACCGACGGAGCACCGGAGCTCTGGAGCTGCAGCGGCTCCTCACACAGGCAGAGCCCGTCTGCAGGCCTCCTCGGCCGGGCAGGCGTCCGTCTGCAGGCCTCCTCGGCCGGGCAGGCGTCCGTCTGCAGGCCTCCTCGGCCGGGCAGGCGTCCGTGCTCATCGCGGTAGAGAAAACCCTCGCTAATAAACATGCCCGCAGGTTTTTTAGACGTTTACCGCTGTGTGGTTAGTCTATTTAGCAGAATGTTGGTCTCATTGACGAAATCTTGTGGCAGTTGAATTAGTTTGAATGAAAAGTGAAGCTGTGAGAAGGAGGAGGAGAGGAGGAGCAGTGCTGCGGAGCTCTGTAGTCTATGTGCACAAATCACCACATTTACATCAATAAATAACTGTTTTACAATGAACTGACCATTCTGCATATATGTTTAATTTATTTTATATATTTATTTTTGCATTTTTATATTACATGTTACATGGTTACAGTAGCCTACATGGCAAAGACTACTCTATACCATCTTTGGTTAGGGTGAGACTAGGTCATGGGCACATTTCATTACACAATGTAGACTGGTCAGATGCAGACTGGAGATCTGGCACTTTGCCTACTGCAGATTTAGCTTTTGTTTGCATACTACATTTTGGCCAAATCAGTATAGGTACTAGTAGTAGACATCGTCATGGTAACGCAATGCTGAGGGAGTGGTTCATTTGCATGTAAAGGGAGGGGCCACTGAAACTGACCATTTTGCAGAGCCCTGTTTTTGAGAATGCTGTGATGTTTGATCTTTGGGGTATTTTGACCGAAGCACGTCACAGACATGTATTTAAGACACCCAGGAACTGTTTTAGTTGGTGCAAAAAGGAGCATAATAGGTCCCCTTTAAAGGGGAGTTTCTACTTGGTTATAAAAAGTCTGATATGAATGTGGATGAATCTCCGTTACCACTTGTTAATGGTCCATTTTAGATAAATCTATGGTTTTGTCTCTATGGTTATTTTGTTATTATTAGTGGTGGTGGAAATGCTGGGCGAGCCGACCAGCGTTTCTTTACTTTCGGTTTCGTGGCGAGTCATGAGAATAACGCCGCCGTATGAATCTCCGTTTATGGTGGGAACTACGACGGTATGTGATCGTCTTCCAACCTCTGACTTTAATTCTTGATGAATGAAAACATGAGTCTGTCTTGACCCGGTCAAAGAATTTCACGGTGCGGAGGCTCATAAATGTAGTGTGGAAACACTTTGCTTTAACAAAACTCCTGGTTGTCCCTTTAAAGGACAATTCCGGGCAACTCGGGGCTGTATTTTCCTAACATTTTAGGTCTAAAAGAAGGACTCTGAAGATTTTCTGTTTAATTGCTCCTGTTTTGCGTCTGTATTTCCCTCTAAAACAACTCTGTCAGAGTCTGCTTGATAAAAAAACTGTCCCTGAAGGCAACGTGCATCAGAGGTTTTACATGAATTTCCCTCTAAAACAACTCTGTGTGGTAACGTTGTGTTATTATCTCATAGCGTGGTGAATGTGCAGCTCACAACTTGTCCACCAGAGCGTTGTGGAGTTGTTGGATTGTGTATTTGATGAGTTTGATGAGGGAAACCAAGAAATCCCATAATGAGCCTCCGTAGCGTAGCTCTGAGCAGCTCACGGCTCTGCTCCGCCGTTCTAAAAACAGCTTGCACCGACAATTAAAGGTAACAAACCTACTGCTACGACTATAGGGACTATGGCAATGGGCCAATTTGCCAACACGTTGAACTGTCCCTTTAAACTTACAGAGGAATATCCCATCTCATTAACCGCTGTGTAGAACAAACGGAGGGAAACTCACTGAGGTTTTGTTGTTTCTCTTTGAGCAGCATCTTCGCCAGCGACGACCTCTTCATCCAGACCACGACGTCCCTGATCTTGGCCGTCCACTTGGCCACGGCCGCGACCGACTGGGCGCTTTGTGCCCCGAGGTTCAGCGTGTGCGCCAGACAGGGCAGCTTCACGAATCCCAGCCTTTTCTGTTTTATCGCCACGTTCACGTTAGTCGCGTTGTCGACGGTGACGGCCACGATTTTATTCACGATGCCGAACTCCTGTAAGATGTCGCTGATGTCCTCGGACGCGGCCGGTCCCGCCTGCGACTTAAACACCGGTTTGGTTTTGAGAACCTTCTGCCTCATCGCCCCCTCGACGACGTAATGCGCCGTCACGGTGAGGTAGTGGTCCTGGGTCACGCTCGTCCAGCCGTCGATCGTTATGGCCACTTGGCCGACGTCGCCCAGCTCAGATACGACGTTTGACTTCTCCACCTTGTACCAGGCGGGAATCAGATGGTGGCTGAGGATATCTCTGGAGGGGGGCGTGTAGTTTGGGTTCAGGGTCCTGGTCAGCTCCCTGGAAACACACAGATTCAACAGGAACTGTTTCTGTTACAGGCGTTCAAGCATCAAAATGGTATTTTACAACCTTAAACTTCATCTGTTTCCAACCTGAATCCCATTGTTTTGATGTTAGGAGATCAGTAATACAGTAATGGTGGCAAAAATACACGTAAGAGTTGAAAATATTTTAGTTTAGGTTCATTTATTTAGCACAAAAAAATGCGTATAACGCTGCGCAAGGAGGGAACGAAGTCCTAGCGAACTTGTACAAAGTTCCACCCCTGTCAATCATACAAAACAAGAGACAAGCAGACAACATACATGAGCTAAACAAAAACAAAAGATCAATAGCAGCAGGAATCAAAGTAGGACTTGAAGCAAATAACAGCAAAAAAATATGTGACAAAAGCAGAACAATAAAAAAAAAAGCTGTTATTACTAAGCCTCGTTTGATAGGAATGAATATCTGCAGTCGGAATAAAGAAATTATGAAAAGTAATAGGCAGATCTTGTTTCCTGTTGATAAACTTATGGATGAAGAGGCATGTTTGATAGAAAGTGAATGCCTATTTCAAAAAGAGAGGCGCTGATGGCGCATATCTAGTCGAGTGGGAGATCAGTCTCAGAAAAGCTGCCCAGACAATGTTGCAATAATTCAAATGAGGGAACAAGAAACTATAATAGAAGGTTAAGTATGCTGAGGAGTGAATTAAAGGGAGAACTTTCCTCAAAATGCCTAGCATCTTCATGGATCTTTTGGAGACGAGATCGATATGATTAGACCAGTTGAGGCGTTCATCTATTAATAGAGAATGTCTATTTTGTGTTTATTCTATTAAAGAGATTTGTTTTTATTTAATGCTGAACATGGTAATTCATTTTCAGTGATGGGAATAACGGCGTTTTCTATAAATGGCGTTAGGCCTACTAATGACGCTACTTTTTTCAGTAATGAGTAATCAAAAAAGGTTAGAAGTCCCGTCACAAAATAATACACCAGTTTAAGTGCAGTATGTTATAAACACATTATTTTTAGTTCTTCAACTGGTCGGAAAGAGCTGTTTATCTGGAACTAACCAACTCACTCAGTATTCCTCCGCAACGCGTTGTATCACTCCGCCTCTTCCACAGTCCGCTGATCTAAACAGCTAGGCGGACTGATACAGCCGCGCTACTTTTTTCAGTAACTAGTAGCCAATGAAATGTTTCCTGTTATAGCGCCGTTACCGTATTATTGTCAGTTACATTACCGTAACTGACAATAAAATGCGGCATTACACGCTGTTAATTGACTCAAGAAGTCCCTTCACAAAATGTCACAACATCATACAACATTATATACTTTTTTTGCAGTCCATCAACTAGTGAAGTAGAAAAAGTGGTTTATCTGGAACTAACCAACTCACTCAGTATTCCTCCGCACGTGCTGATGGACTGAAAACAAAGTGTAGCCTACATAACGTACTACACTTATATTATGATTTTGTGACGGGGGACTTCTTGACTCGAGTAACGCGAGGATTTTATCGTCAGTATCGGAAATGGCGTTATAACGGGGAAAGAGTAACTTTTTGAGTCGTTACTGGAAAAGTAAGGCCACATAGGATATGACATGGAGTTTTTTTTTTATTTTTTATTTTTTTATGAATTTATTTATCATCAAATAACATCATCAATTGAAAAAGGAACAAAAAAACAAAGCGACAGACATTCCAAGACATGACAAAGGCAAACGTTATCAAAACATTTAAACAAATAATATATAGTAGATAAATAATATAAGAAATATAGAGATGATAAAATAATAAGTAAATAATTTAAATAAATAAATAGGTCTAATAAAAGAAATAAATTATAAAAAAGACCTTAAAAATGAAATGAAAGATATAGAACAAGTTATAAAGGCAGACAAGATTACTTTATATAATTTGAATAAAATCCAATCGCTGATATAAATTTTTTGTTGGATTCAACATGTAATCAAAATAAATAATTCAATTGAAAATAATGGGAATGATGGGGTTGTATTAGACATTTTGGCTTAATGAATATGGAATTTACCTAGTAATATGAAGAGATTAATTATGTTAAATGTATTATTGTGAGAGGAGGAGCCAAAAACAATAATTTTCTCATCAAAGTGATACCAAACTAACTGTGGTTTTAGCTAAAAGAAGGATTTCGGATGTAAATATATATATATATATATATATATATATTTTTTTGCTTTATTGTAAGCATAACATAATTATCTAAGCACATAACATAGCATATGTTAACATTATGCATTATACAGAGAGATAGAGGTGGACAAAGCAGACAAAAATGACAATAACAATACAAATAATGACATTACAAATAAAAATTACATAAATAAATAAATATGGATGTAAATATATGACGTACACTTCACCCACCTGAACGACGCGGACTCGACCACAGAGAAAGGATGTAGTCCCTTGACGACGAACCTGGTGACGGCTCGGTGACACTCCTCGTTCTTCTCTTTGCTCAGCCTCTTCCTCTCCGTCGGCTCTGCCTCGTGTTTCTCTTTGCTCAGCCTCTTCCTCTCCGTCTTCTCTTCTGGTTCTGGTTCTTCTGCCCTGGACCTGGTGGTGGTGAAGCTGCTGCTGCTCGGTGCCGGTGACCGCAGCACGTCGAACACGGTGCCCTGGCCCCCTCCGCGGACGCCGTGCTGCTTCAGGTGCCGGGTCAGGTTGGAGGTGCAGCCCGCGGGTCTGCAGCTGATCAGCCGCTCACACGTGTTGCACTTGGCCCTGTCGCCGCTCTCCCTGCTGAAGTGAAGCCACACTTTGGACCGTTTGGTGCCGCCAGCGCCACCGCGGTCCATGTTGTTTTAGCTTTAGCTTTTAGCTCCGCTGTGTCTCTCCTCTCCAGTCTACGCCGCTGTGGCTGTGTTGCTGTTGACGACGTGCAGCGGCGCAGCGTGGGTCGTGACGCAATCACGCAACAGAGAGGGTTTTTTTTCTACAGCTTTATTGACAACAACACAGTGTACACAGGGCCGGCCCTAGGATGTTGGTGGCCCCCTAAACCCCCCCTAAACAAGGTTTTTGTTTGTTTTTGTAAACGCCAGGGAGTTTAAGGGTGATGGCAAGACAAGACATAGAAAGAAAAAAAGAAATACTTATTATTTAATGGATATTTTTGTAACGCTTAAAGAGATCATATGTTTTAACAGCTTTTTCATTTTCACAATCAGATATTTTAGAGATGAATGGTTTAACGTACACAAAATGTTCCAGCAGATTTGGCTTCTTGCCTGAAAGTTTAGATTTGTGTATGTGAAATTTGGACAGAACAATTAACAAATTAATCAATTTTTTTATTTAACCTTTATTTGACCATGGATATCCCATCCACATATATCCACAAATAAAACTGTGAATTTAGTTTCTTATCAAATTCAGTGTCTCTGTAACCAAACCAAACATTTTTCCAGTGTAAATTAACCAGGGGGTAAATATGTTCACTGATACACGTAACAGACGGGTCCTGGTGGATATGCCTCGTGTCTATGAAGATTCGTAAGCAGCCGTTGTTTAACGATACCACTAATTACAGCTGCTCAAAAAGTCACAGCCATGAATGAAGAACGGTACCAAAACATCCTCCGAGAAAAACTCCTCCCAACCGTCCAAGACGACACTTAATAAACTTGATGTGATTGTGGATAAAAGCCACTTCTGAAATGATAGTAATTATACTTCAGGTAGCATGATCTAAAAACACTGAAGCAGCGGCAGACTTTGTGAAAACCAACACTTTTTCCGAGTCATTCTCTAAACTTTCATCCACAGCTGCACAGAGAGTTTCCTGCCATAACAAACAGCTGATCTAAACATCTGTCTGCTTTCACAACAGACGTAAGCTGGAGGAAAAGGCCAAACTCTACGAGCAGATGACGAAGGGAGACTTTCCAGGTTGGTGTAAAGTAATAAACTACTCTCTGATATTCTGTTGCACAACAATATGTGTTAACTTTGTGTGTTTTTGTTTTTGTTTTGTGTCAGATGAAGAGACGGAGAGTTTGTTCCTGGTCGATTTCACACAGAAGATTATCGACAAAAAGAGAGAAACACATTTACAGAGGGACAGAGAGAGAGACGAAGAGGAGGAGGAGATGGAAGGAGAGAGTTCGATCCCGATTCCTGCGCCTGAGAACCCAGATGAAGAATGGTAAAGTCTGATCAGATTATTATTATGGGTTTGGCTTCACTTAAAGGAGCAGTATGTAGGAAATGTATGTTAGTTTATCATGAAATCACACAATATGTCACCAGAGACGAAGGAATCGTGTTGACAAAATAGCACACAAATCATCATTATGGTTTGATTTTGTGTTTTTTTGCCCGTTGCCCACCCGCCGCTATTTCCCAATCTCCTCAACACAAAAGACCTCACTGTGACTCCTAAGAAACGTCCTGACAAAAGCAGAAAAAACCATAATCTGCACAGGAGGAGATGAGTTTGAAAGACGGAGGAGAAGTTGAGGACAGACGAGGACGAGCTGCAGTGTTTTGAATTTGACTGCAGCAGCAACAGTTTTGGCCACAATCTTACACACAGCTCCTTTAAATGTGTTACCACGACCTCTTCTGACCTAAACAGATGCTCCTTATTGTATCATGTACTCTTAAAGGACAGTTCCATGCAAATTCAACCTGGGCTCTAGTTTCCTAGTATTTTAGGTCTAAAAGAATGAATCTTAAGATTTTCTTTTTAAAGAGACATCATGGAGTTTGTATTTGGTTCTAAAAGAGTCTGATATTAATGTGGATGAATCTACGTTACCACTTGTTAATGGGTCCATTTTTGATAAATATATCATTTTGTCTTTATAGTTATTTTGTTATTATTATTTAGTGGTCAGCTCGGAGAACAAAAGAACTGGCGTGCTCAACTCTTGTATAAAGATGAACTGGGTGCCGGCTCAAAAATCAAAACAAGAAAAAACAGGAATGTCAGCACTCACAAAAGAAACTTGTAACATTTATTAAACGCACAGCAGTCCTGCTTCTTACAAAATAATTATCTGTTGCTGTCTGTAGAAAAAAAAAAGCGGTTTTGAAGGATGTAAACAGCCTCGGCAGTAGAAATGCTGCCCGGTCCCATTATACGTTGCCTTGGCGATGCAGCGACAGACACAACTAGTGCACAACAGGAGCAATTAAAAAGGAAATCTTCAGATTCCATAATTTAGACCTAAAATCTTAGGAAACTAGAGCCCCAGGTTGAATTTGTCTGGAATTGTCCTTTAATGCAAGTAAAAGTCTGTATGAAGCAGTGAATGATTAAAACCCTGTGTGTGTGTGTGTGTGTGTGTGTGAACTGTTTCTGTGCAGGGTCGACTACGTGGACGCTCTGGGTCGATCCCGAAGGTGCATGAAGAAAGATCTGCCAGACTTCAAAAAACTGGACCAAGACCTCAAAGGAAAAGGGTAAAAACTGTCACCATGGATACAAAAACACCTTCAAGATGTCGTTATGATGTCATTATGATGTCATTATGATGTCATTATGATGTGATATGTCATCTTTCTGTGTAGAAACATCTCGTGTGATTTGCTGTCGGAGGACATGCGGCGAGAGCTGCAGCGGCAGCAGTGGGAGCAGGAGGAGGAAGAGGCCATGAGGAGACCGGTGGGACCGGTCCACTATGAAGACATCAGAGGACAAGGTTGTTGTCATCAGAGCTTTTACTAAACATCTCTACACATCATCATCATGAGTCTTGTGCTGTAAAACAACAAACATCTAAACATCTTGTCTTGTCTTGTCTTGTCTGTCGGTCTCAGAGGCTCGAGAGCTCGGCGTCGGATACTTTGCGTTTTCCCAGGACGGAGACCGGCGACAGAAACAGAGAGACACTCTGGACATGCTGAGAGACCAGGTGAGTTAGAGGAACGGTGTCTGTGTTGTAAATCTCAATGGGCTATTTCTTGCACAAAATAAAGACCCACAAAACAAAACCAGATTCACTGCATCAGGCCACATTAATAAGAAACTGATATCTTTGCATTCAGAGCAAATGGAGCAAATAATCAGAAAGTGAGGAGGAGCATTACAACTGCATGTGTGCAAGTGTTGTGCGACTTTCAAAATAAGTTATATTTCAAAATAAAAGACATGTCCAACATCAGATGTGCATTAAATATTTACTTTTTTTGACCAGCTGTCCGCGACCCATCCAGAACGGGTCTAGACCCACTTTAGGGTCCCGACCCACCAGTTGAGAACCACTGTTCTACATGATGTAGTGGATAGGGAGTGAGTGAGTGACATACGCTGGCTTGATGATTTATAAAAGACTGAGAGTAGCTTCACACTAACCAACTGGATTCATGACGACTGGAGGAGAGGAGGAAGGAGGAAGAGGAGAGGAAGAAGAGGAGGATAGGGGGAGAGGAAGAGGAGGAAGTAGAAGGGGAGAGGAAGAGGAGGAAGAAGGAAGGGGCAGAGTAAGAGAGGAGAGGGGGAGAGGAAGAAGAGGACGAGAGGGAGAGAGGAAGAGGAGGAAGTAGAAGGGGAGAGGAAGAGGAGGAAGAAGGAAGAAGAGGAGGAGAGGGGGAGATGAAGAAGAGGAGGAGAGAGAGAGAGAGAGAGGAAGGAGGAAGAAGAGGAGGAGAGGAAGAAGGAAAAAGAGGAGGAGAAGGAGAGAGGAAGAGGAGGAAGAAGGAAGAAGAGGAGGAGAGGGAGAGAGGAAGAGGAGGAGAGGGAGAGAGGAAGAGGAGGAGAGGGAGAGAGGAAGAGGAGGAAGAAGGAAGAAGAGGAGGAGAGGGAGAGAGGAAGAGGAGGAAGAAGGAAGAAGAAGAGGAGGAAGGAGGAAGAAGAGGAGGAGAGGGAGAGAGGAAGAGGAGGAGAGGGAGAGAGGAAGAGGAGGAAGAAGGAAGAAGAAGAGGAGGAAGAAGGAAAAAGAGGAGGAGAAGGAGAGAGGAAGAGGAGGAAGAAGGAAGAAGAGGAGGAGAGGGAGAGAGGAAGAGGAGGAAGGAGGAAGCAGGAAGAAGAGGAGGAAGGAGGAAAGAAGAGGAAGGGAAGGAGGAAGAAGAGGAGGAGAGGGAGAGAGGAAGAGGAGGAAGAAGAGGAGGAGAGGGAGAGAGGAAGAGGAGGAAGGAGGAAGAAGAAGAAGAGGAGGAGGAAGAGGAGGAAGAAGAGGAGGAGAAGGAGAGAGGAAGAGGAGGAAGGAGGAAGAGGAGGAGGAGAGGGAGAGAGGAAGAGGAGGAAGGAGGAAGAGAGAGGAAGAGGAGGAAGGAGGAAGAGGAGGAAGGAGGAAGAGGAGGAAGGAGGAAGAAGAGGAGGAAGAGGAAGGAGGAAGAAGAGGAGGAAGGAGGAAGAGGAGGAGGAAGAGGAGGAGGAAGAAGAGGAGGAAGGAGGAAGAAGAGGAGGAAGGAGGAAGAGGAGGAAGGAGGAAGAAGAGGAGGAGAGGAAGAGGAGGAAGAAGAGGAGGAGGAGGAGGAGGAGTTCCTGCTGCGTTTCTGGGCCGTACCAGAGCATGACTCCTGTTGCCTAGCAACCTCAACAGCAGCTCATTGGGCTCATTAAACCGTCACGTTTCACAAACAGCTTGAATTAAACCTCCACATAACACTGCTGCTGCTGCTGTTAATGCTGCTGCTGCTGCTGCTGCTGCTGCTGCTGCTGCTGCTGCCGCTGCTGCTGCAGACCATAATAATCTAAGCAAATCAAAATGCATTGTGGGATAAGTTGGACGGCGTTTGAAGGAGCCCTGGAAACGTGACGGTCTTGGCTGCGCTGCTGTGATGCGTTCAGCCTCAAGCCAGAGAAATGTTTATGTGTGAAATTAAAAATAACAAATATAACAGAAATGTAGGAACCCCTTTAATGTACAGGCCGTTAATCACGTCATAATGTCTAGAAATAGCCCAGAAATAAAGGTCCGTTTCACAGTAATGTCATGTTTTTCATAAAGGCTAAAGATTATGCTTTTCATGCACTGAATTTTTTGGGAGTCGTTGCAATTAACTGATATTTCTGGGCTTTTTCTAGACATTATGGTGCAATTAATCGTTATTTCTTGGCTGTATTTCTGGACATTACTAGAGAGTCAGAGTCAGAGTCAGTTTCAGGGGTGCAAACTTGTCACCTTTAGGCGAAACTCGCCGTTTTGGATCCCAAATGGGTCCTTTGTGTGATTTGTGTAAATACGCAATAAAAACATTTTTGAGGGGGGGGGGTATGTGGCGAGGCAACGCACCTGTCTCTTTAAGGCGCGTGCACCTTATCTGGATGAAAACAAGTGGAGGCAGCGCTGCTTTTCTGTCCAGCAACACACACCTGAAGCTTCACTTTTCATACAAACGACCTAACGCGACTGCCACAGTTGTTAGATTGAATCAATGAGACCAACATTAATCTCCTGTAAAGAGTTTAAGCAGCCAGCGGGAAACACAGGGCTGTACTGTACAGCCAATAAACAAATAAATAAACAATCAATAAACAGATACAATAGATAGAAATAAAATGGACAGTACTTACTATGAAACTGACCGTTATTTCTGGGCTATTTCTTGACATTATCACATAATTAGCGGCCTGTAAATTAAAGGGTTAGTGCCTATTTTCACTTTTCTCACAACCAGTTCCACATAGAAAACCAGACACTCTGTGCTGTTTGATCAGCAGCTGTTTCCAGTCTGAAGAGTTTAGTTGGTTTCTGCCTTTGAGTTTTGCTCAGTCTTTGTTTCTCTCGTTGTGTGTCTGTGTTGTTGTCGTTGTTGTTGTCCAGACGACGGAGCAGCGCAGCAAACGCGAGCGGCTGAAGGAGAAGCGTCAGGCCATGCTGCAGGCCCGGCTGGCCAAGGTGAGGCAGAGGAAGATGAAGAACAAACCGGACGACGGCGAAGGAGCGAAGAGCGACGAGGAGAAAGAAGGTCAGGGTTCACTCTGTAGAAATGTAGAAGTCAGTTTGCAAGTGTGTTTGGTAACACTTTACTGTAATAGGTATTCATCAGATTAACATAACAGCTGTCATAACCATCAGTGAATACTTCTGACAGCTGTGGTTAAGTGTCATTCAGTAAGTTATGTCACTTTTGATGCAAAGTTGACATTGTTTGAGATGTTTTTGTTCTGACAACTTGACATAAAGACAATTTAAACTGTCATAGCAGACCTAATGGACAAAGTTTAAACATGATGTCAAGTTGTCAGAACAAGGAACATCTCAAACAATGTCAACTTTGCATCAAAAGTGACATAACTTACTGAATGACACTTAACCACAGCTGTCAGAAGTATTCACTGATGGTTATGACAGCTGTTATGTCATGGTTATGACAGTTTTATGTCAATCTTATGCAGGGTGCGATTTGTGAAAAAAACAGAGGGGGGGATAGTTTGTGTGCGCGCGCGGGGGGGGTTCCTATAGTCCCCCCCACCCCCCCCACCCCCCGCCGCACCGTACCTCCGCACCTGACAACTACCGCTCTCAAGTCCTAGTGGACCAGTCTGGCTCCAAGTTTGAGCAAATAAATGAAAAAAAAGCCTGTAGCTGTGTTCATAGAGACGTAACAGGTGTGGCACGACAAGCTGTGATCAGCTGTGGTCATTGAATAGACTATAGGTCATTTCAATTTGCGCATCTGTGTTTTTTTCCTTTTTATTTTGTTTTATAACATTTATATGCGCATCGAGAGTGAGTGAGTGAGTGAGCGAGCGCGAGAGAGAAACAGCGGGTGCACCAGATGATTGCCAACCGACAAAAACTGAAATGAGACGGTTAAAGAGAAGAAAAACACAGAATATACAATATATGTCCAAGAGACTTTGTCCCGAGGAAGGATGGGATGGTGGCCCAGGTTTAGTGATGAGGAAACTGTCACTGCAGCTGCACATCTGTCAGCAGCTGCTCCAAACAGACACGTCACTAACTTTATTTTGAAGGGACAGATTAGATGTTGACTTTGTTATAA
This sequence comes from Trachurus japonicus, assembly GCF_045865225.1. Classification (NCBI taxonomy): domain Eukaryota; kingdom Metazoa; phylum Chordata; class Actinopteri; order Carangiformes; family Carangidae; genus Trachurus; species Trachurus japonicus. The sequence continues at coordinate 4,512,907 of NC_140911.1, forward strand.
CAGTGACTTTGTTGCACCCAAACATTAAGCATATATAGAACAGACCCGGCTTGAGAGATTTGCTCAAACCTGGAGACAGACCCGACCCAGTGCAACCGGCATCTTGAGACTCGCCTTTTTTTCTTTTTTTTTTGAGAATTGACAGTAGCCTGGGCTACATGACGGTCTGGGAGACGCTGTGCGCTACTGTAGGGGGGATGAGAAGGCTCACGGTTCAAATGATGATGACTTGATCTAAAGTAGGGACTATTCTCTCTGACTAGAGGGGGGGACAACACGTTTCCCAACCGGGGATGATAATAAATGACCAGAGGGGGGGACAACGAAAACAGAGGGGGGGAAAATCCCCACCATCCCCCCCGGCAAATCGCACCCTGATCTTATGAATACCCATTCAAGTAAAGTGTTACCGTGTGGGTAAATGATGGGTTGATGATGAGTGATGGGTCATGTGACGTGTTTCTCTCCCCCAGGAGAGGAAGAGGACGGTGACTCTCCCAGCGACCCCCCGGAGGTCAGAGCGGTGAAGAAGGTGGAGGTGGAGATCCAGGAGAGGAGAGACACCAGACCAGGAGTTCCTCACGTCAGAGAGTGGGACAGGGGCAAAGGTACAGCTCTAAGTAATAGATTACATCCTGAGTACCACCAGGGTTACCAGGCAGGTAACCAGGGTTACCAGGGTAACCGGTGTCTCCGCTGCTCCCATGTCTCCCTGTTTGCAGCTGTTTTTAGATGTTTACATGAAAGGGTTAAAAGTGAACAAGAGATTGTGTTTTGTTTATAACTGTAGGAGTCTTAAAGGAATAGTTCAACATTTTGTCAAATTGGCCCAATTGCCCCTCACTTCCAGATAATCAGCTCGGTGAGTTAAGCGCTGGTTTGAGGTGCGAGGGGATGTGGGTTCAAGACCCAGCAAGAGTGATGATGATGATGACACATCAAAATGCCAGAATCCTCATGGTGACATCACAGCAAGCCTCTAAATTAAAAAAACAAAACAAATAGCTTGGACCGGACCACGGGCGAAAGCTCAAAGGTCCAGTGTCATCTTCTTCTTTCTACTTCCAAGGAAATCATACTTCCCATGGGTGAAAACTCACCAAACCTACAGAAATGTCCAACCCCATGCCAGATCCCATGTATTATCTGATTTCTGTTTAGATAACAGAATTTCTGACATTTTGACCATTTTTGAACTCTGCCTTGACAACAGCTGCCCGGGCATTGACCCCCTGTGGATAAATGAAGCTACACAGCAGGTCTCACTACCAGCCAATTAGCTCAGCGAGTTAGGAGCTGGTTCTTGGTGTCAGAGGCTGTGGGTTCGAGACCCAGCAAGGGTGATGATGATGATGATGACAGATCAAAATGTCAGATGTCCTCAACACAAAACACAAGACAGTTGTCCTAATGGTGGCATCACAGCAAGCCTCTAAGTTTAAAAATCCAAATAGCTTGGACTGGACCATGTGCGAAGGCTCCTAACATCTTAGAGTCACAGTAGATGTTTGACAAATACATATCATTATTTTACCTCAAAAACTGATTTTTCTTTTTACTGTGGTTTCAAATCTGCCTACACGACAGTGAATGTCTTACTCAATTTGTGAAGCCACTGTTGAACTGCCACTTGTCAATTAGCTCAGTGTGATAGACAACGGTCTTTGGTTCTTGAGGTTGTGGGTTCAATCCTCAACTGGTCCAAATTGAACATTATAAGGTCAACTGTCTTGTCTTCCTGTTCTCCTGTTTGTTGCCTAAATTTGCCCAGAAGTCGCCCGGACCGACCCATCGCTGCGACCCCGGCAGCTCTAATCTGTGTTTGTCTCTGTTCTTCAGAGTCCATGTTCAGCGAGTGGAAGAGTCGTCGTCGTGACGAGCGAGAGACTGAGTTCGCTCCTCCCTCGGCGTATTTCAGCGCCGAGCGACGACAGAGACCGGCGGCGAAGGAGAACAAACCCAAGATGTCGTTCAGCTGGACGACGACCAAGTCCTCCTCCTCCTCCTCCTCCTCCTCCTCCTCCTCCTTTGGCCTGCAGCCTGAGGACAGAGAGGAGGCGACTGCTCCTGCTCCTCCTGCAGCTGCTGCTCCTCCTGCAGCTGCTGCTCCTCCTGCAGCTGCTGCTCCTCCTCCTGCAGCTGCTGCTCCTGCTGCTGCTCCTCCTCAGGTGGAGGTTCAGTCATCACAGCCTCCTCCTTCTGCTTCTGCTCCTCCTTTTAATCCTCCTCCTCCTCCTCCTTCGTTCTATCCTCCTTATCCTCCTCCTCCTGCTCAGTTTGCAGCTCCTCCTCCTCCTCACTTCCCTCCTCAGTATTTCCCTCAGTATCCTCCTCAGTATCCGCCCCACTACCCGCCCCAGCTGCACAGACAGAACCAGTCTGAGCCGCTTCCCCCCGGCACCGCGGACCAGGACCAGCAGACCGGCGCTCGGGGCTCGGCTCAGAGTCTGGACGACATGTTGTCCTTCTACAGGAACTCCTCCTGTTGAATGACGCTGCTGCACTGCAAAAACTCAACATCTTTCCAAGAATATTTGTCCTTTTTCTTGTCAAAATGTCTCATTTCTAGTCAAAACTAATCTCTTTCCACTTAAAATAAGACTCATCACCTAAAAATGAACTTGTTTTTAGATCATTTTCACTTGTTTCAAACTAATTTTCACTTGAAATAAGTAGAAAAATCTGCCAGTGAAAGTAAGTTTTTTGTGTTTGTAATAAGAAAGAAAAACTTGCTCCACTATCAGATTTTTCTACTTATTTCATGTGAAAATCTGCTTGAAAGAAGTAAAAACTGTCTAAAAACAAGCTGCTTTTAATATGATGTGTCTTATTTTAAGTAGAATGAGATTTGTTTTGACTAGAAATGACATTTTGACTAGAAATAAGACAAATATTCTTGGTAAGATATTTGAGTTTTTGCAGTGTGAGAGGAACTCGTAGAAACAAAACAACGTTGAGCCTCGTGAAGGAAAACTGTTCAACAGATCGTTTACCTGAGCAACACGTGATGTGAATCTATAGATACTTATCAGTAGGGTGACGTCACGTGATGTGAATCTATAGAGAGGCCGAAGCAGAAGCAGGAAGTAGTAACGTCGCCATGGGAACTCAGAATAAGTCTCCATGTGAGTGAACGGGAGTCAAAGTTTTATTTTGTGATCCGATTGAATGGTGCCATGAGAAAAATATCTGTCCTCTACCTGTTTAAAACATCATCATCATTTCATGAAGAGAAATCAGCAGTTTATCGTAAAACGGCAACAGAAGAATGTATTTTGTGTGAAGAAATGCCGCGTCGATTGGTGACGTATTTTTGTGGAGAGCGCCTTCACACTAAATACATTCTTCTGTTGCCGTTTTACGATAAACTGCTGATTTCTCTTCATGAAACGTGATGTTTTAAACAGGTAGAGCTCATATTTTTTTCTCATGGCACAGTTCAATCGGATCACAAAATAAAACTTTGACTCCCGTTCAAGGAGTTAAATAATCACATTAGAGGAGAAAGAAACATTAGAAACAGTGAAGAGTGCATCTGTCGGTAACAGCTCGTTAGTTTTGTCTGTTCCTGCTTCTTCTTCCTGCCTGAGGCTCAGCGTCGCAGCTCTGTGGAGTTTGAGTGTTTAAAAGATATTAAAATAAGAATTTAACCAGACTTTGCTCTCAGTTTTGGTTTGTTTTTGCTGTTTGATTGTTCATCTTTGTGAATTTCAGTTGTTCCTATGAGATGTTGAGTTAAAATATCCACCAGGCGGCGCTGTTCACCTGCATGTTGACCAAACCTCAGCTTGTGAACTGCAGTGGTTTATCTTTACCTAGAAGAGGGAATTATTGATTCATATTCTTTATCTATTAACCTGCTGATTATTTCCTCTGTTAAATGTTTAGTTTTTATTTCTGACAGTTGAACCGGTGTCGTCCTGTTGTTTCCCTGCAGCCGCCTCAGACCGACAGTGTTTTCAGTTTATCGTGACTTCACAGAGAAAAACAGCTTCAGTGCAAATGAGAAACTGGAACAAGAAGAAGTCTGGGGGTTTTATTTGAAGTTGCAGAGGATTGATTTACTGAGGATCAGATTTGTCACCAGAATTAACTTTGCTGATACTTTTTAAAGATTTGGTTTCTTCCTGTTTCCACAAACTTCATGAACCGATGCCAGAGAAATGTGTGAGTGCATTTAGTTTCAGAAACGTCTTCAGCAGGAAAACGTCGTCCAGTCAGATCTGAGCTTCTCCTGGTTTGATCCTCGTCAGTGGGTGAGTCTCAAACATCAACAGCTCCACGTTAGAGATGAAAGATCAAATCAGATTTTCCATTATTTGTTCCAATATGTGGAACATTTAAACAATTGCAGCAGCAAATATCAATGATATATTGGAAAACAGTAGAGAAGCAATAAGAAACAATATTTGTAAGAAAGTATACAGCTCTGGAAAAAATAAAGAGACCACTACTCCAAGATGTTGTTTATAAATCAGCCTTATCTCTACATGTATAGGCTAGTGTCTATTCAACTCCAAATCATATTTAATATATTTTTTTTAAGTATATTTTTTGGCTTTTATGCCTTTATTTGATAGCCATAGTAGAGATAGACAGGAAAGGGGGAGGCAGAGAGAGGGGGAATGACATGCAGGAAAGGTCTGCCCGACGCGACAAATCATATTTAATATTAGGAAGAAAGATTATAAATAAATTTAAAAAAACACTGCTGCGATTAAAAATTGGGATTATTCCACCAATGTTGATTTCTAAACTCTTCCTAAGTTTAAAAAGTAGTGTTGTGTTGTTTTCAGGGGTGCAAACTTGTCACCTTTCGGCGAAATTCGCGTTTTGGATCCCAAATGGGTCATTTGTGTGATTTGTGTAAATCCGCAATAAAAAAAAATTTGAGGCGGGGGGGGGGTATGTGGCGAGGCAACGCACCTCCTCTTCTGTCCAGCAATACACACCTGAAGCTTCACTTTTCATACAAACTAACTAACTAACGCGACTGCCACAGTTGTTAGATTGAATCAATGAGACCAACATTAATCTCCTATAAAGAGTTTAACCAGCCAGCGGGAAACACAGGGCTGTACAGTGCTACATCAAACCATGCCTGTGCTAAGAAATAATCTGCCCTGTAGCATGTATTGGCTTGTGACACAAGAAGAACAGGAAGAAGGGAGAAAGAAGACAAAAATGTGCATTATGAACTTTGAATGTATATTGGTTCATGTCTCCTATTAAAGCAGTAGGCTACTAAAGAACTTTCAGTTTTGGTTGAGTTTGGCGGCGCCTGTGGACCAAAGCGGTAGTGTTTTGCCTGAAGGAAGACTCCATTTCCCATGAACACTAGCGTGAAGCCCTGTAAATATCCTGCATTAAAATTAACAGAAGACATCAAAACTAAGTTTCTGTTTCCAGTGGATCATTTCAAAGTGAAAACACAAACATAATCCATTGCTAAAGTGCCGTTTTGCCTGTTCCCTCCTTGTTGTGACTCGTGAAAGTGAAAGTAAAGTGAGAGCCGGGTTCCTACCATGCTCCTCAAAGCTGCTTAGTGCCAGAGAAAGAGATACAGACCCCCTCAGGCCATGACAGAGGTGTCATTCAACTTGTTGTAAGTCAAAAGTTAAGTTAACAAAAGTTAACAAAAGTTATGAAAATATTTTATGAAGGTTGAAAAGTTCCTTAGTGTTGGTTTAATATGAATATGGGTAATTATTGTGTGTAATAACTTAATAACTAGGGGCTGGTATGTAGGAGCCATGAATTGGGTTTTCTGTTAGTTAAGTTTAAGGGTTGTTTGTTTTGGTGTTGTTTATTTTGAGTAGCTATGATTTAGTTTGTTATTATTTCAGTAGCGGATCACGTCATTATGGGCGGGGTTTAGCACTTATGTTCACCTGTTGCTTTTCCTTTGTTTCAGAGAGAGAGGTGGGGTTAGAGTTATATAGCCTAGTTAAGCTATTTTCTGGATTACTTTGCTTTAGTTGGTACACTTATTATGAGTTAACCTATTTAGTTTGGTTAAGAAACACTTTGATCTTTAGTTGTGAATCTCAGTGAGTTTCTTTTTGATAGCGCGTCTGATGCTTTTAGCCTCTCAGCGGCTCTTTTGGCTGAAGTCGCTGCAGCTGCTATGGGTGAACAACAAGAAGAAGAAGCAGAGCAGTGGATCAGCTGGTCACTTGAAGCAGAGACTCTGCTCTCCCATTGGCCACAAATATAACAAACATTTTAAATTAAACAAGCAGGAAGGAAAGTCTTGGACACATGGGAGTATTCATGCAGAGTGCAGTGCACCTTTAACCTCATGTCCCTTCTCACAGACTGTGACTCTGCTGCCCCCTGGTGACACAACACACACACACACACACACACACACACACAACTGTACAATCCCCTTCACAGGTACAGGAACAGTGAAAGTATTTCCTTTTATTTCTGCTGTTCACTGGAAACATTGACGTCAAAACATGAAGATGAGACGAGAGATCAATAGTTTTAGCTTTTATTGTGTTTACATCCAGATGTGTTAAACAACTTAGAAGAACCTGGTTTGTACAAATATCTGGTATGGGAACAGACGGACTTGAAATAGATAAAATTGAATTATACTTAACATTTATTGGCAAATCCTTTGTTTGCAACTTCTGCATCAAGTCTATTTGCAAAAAGACCTGAAATTGAAGCAGCTGGTGGAGTTCTGGACAGACAGGATATCAGATGGAAAACACAGAGTAAAGGTCTAAAGTTTAAAGGTTGACACCACACCACCACCACTGACACTGAAGAAGAAAGAAAACAGATCTAAAGTGACTTCAGCCGTATCCTTCAAAACCTGTTCAAGACTTTCACATTGAAAAGTTGGTAACTTTTACTGATGAAAGTAACACAAAGCATTGACAGTCACTTTTTGTCTCCATGGTGCAATGTATCACATTTACACAATTAGTTTAATCTAATTGTGATAAAAAACAAAACAAAAAACAACTTGGTCAGTTAATAATGCAACATAGAACAGAATAAAGTGTCAGAAAAATTAACATAAATAAGCATCTTTGGATAAAATATTTTCTTGGCAAAAGAAAGAAAAGAAAACTTTGGTTATTATAATAATATAAACAGAGATGTAGCTGGCTTCCAGTGTTTCAACACAGTAACATGTAGCATTTTATTAAAGGTCCAACTAGAGTGGAATTCAAAAAAGCACAGGGAACTTTTTAGCTTACTACGACCGAAACTTCTACACATTGATTCAGTACTGTAGCTACTGTATATCAACCATCAGTGCACAGCCTCAGGTAGAGTCAGGAGGCAGGAGCTGGTAGAAATGGACAAACCGCTGCACACCGATACAGACTTTACTTTTTACTGGAGTGAACAACCGGAACTGACGAAACACTTTAATTGCTCCTGATATCAGGACTCAGGGCGTCACCAGACCCTTTTTACTGCCCCAGCAGTAGGCAATAGGCCAAGTCGGGGCGGTGCGTGGCGCAGTGGTTAAAGCGGCCGCCCCATGTAGAGACTACAGTCCTCAACGCAGGCGTCCCCGGTTTGAATCCCGCGTCGGGCAGACCTTTCCTGCATGTCATTCCCCCTCTCTCTGCCTCCCCCTCTCCTGTCTATCTCACTATGCACTATCCAATAAAGGCAAAAAGGCCTTATACTTAAGAAAAACAAACAACAACAAAAAACAGGCCAAGTCAATTCAGACTGAGTTGTGCCCCAGTGGAGCTTGGTGGCTAGCAACGCTCCTGCTACTATTGCTAGTGCTATTGCTATTGCTATTGCTAGTGCTATTGCTAGTGCTATTACTAGTGCTATTGCTAGTGCTATTGCTATTGCTATTGCTATTGCTATTGCTATTGCTATTGCTATTGCTATTACTAGTGCTATTACTAGTGCTATTACTAGTGCTATTGCTATTGCTATTGCTATTGCTATTGCTATTACTAGTGCTATTGCTAGTGCTATTGCTAGTGCTATTGCTATTGCTATTACTAGTGCTATTGCTAGTGCTATTACTAGTGCTATTGCTAGTGCTATTGCTAGTGCTATTGCTAGTGCTATTACTAGTGCTATTGCTAGTGCTATTGCTAGTGCTATTGCTATTGCTATTGCTAGTGCAAAATATAAACCAATCCCCCTGTGACTCTCTGGTCCTGATGACTCTGGTCCTGGTCTCTCAGTTGGTCTCTGAGTCTCCGGTTGAGCAGCTGCTGTAAAGAACATAAACATGAAACTTTTTTCTACAGTGAATATTCTCTCATTCCAGCTTCTCTTCTTACAGTGAAGATTTTCTCTGTGGAACATGGTTGTAAAGTGAATATTTAGTGTTTGGATGCGTGAAAATTGTGAGAGCAAGCCAGTGGATCTCTGGGTAATCCTGATGGACAGTCTGGTCAGGTTTAATGTCTCTATGGCAACGTCAGTTCAAACATCTCAACAGCTGTTGATGGGTTCCTATGTTTTAGCATGATAACATGTGTTAGTGTTTAACTTGCCTAGTGGGCTAAGGCTAAGCCCTCCCTGCATTACACAACAAAAGATGAGGAAAAATCTCTCTAAAATCTCTCTATCTATCTCTCTATCTCTAAATAACATACAAAAGATTGTTCTAAATCAGCCCGAGCTCACCGAGTCTGCAAATCTAGTTTCTAAACTCACGGGGAGCACCAGACTTACACATGACATGACACATGACATGGGGATAACAGACCAGAAAGCCCGTCGATATGAGTTGCATATATCGTCTTCTTTCCTTTTTTTTTTTAATTGAGCAATATCGTCGGGTGTGTGTGCGCGCGCGTGTGTGTGTGCGAGAGAGAGAGAGAGACTGTGTGTGTGTGTGTGAGATAACCAGGTGAAGTAAATATAGGCTATATATATATTTTTTTTTTGGGGGGACTAGACCCTTCTACTTAATGCAGTGTGTAGGCAGTGTGTAGTAAAACACAGTTTTTATTTGGACCTAACCAACTCACGTATCCCTCCGCCCAGGGTTAGCGCCCGCCGATCAGCAGGTGGTTCGGTCCAAATAAAAACTGTGTTTTTCCTGCACTTTGAAGGGCTGGAAAATATTATATTATAGTGAACAATGGAACTGTGTATTTTTTTTTCAGGTAAAACCTCTTTTAGGCCGTGAAAATAGGCCGTTTCTTTGGGTTGTATGTTGTAAATCTCTGGGCAGGGCTATTATGGGCTGGCGTTGCTAACGGGAGGAGTGCAGAGAGTCTTCTACTGCAATTAAAGTACTTAGGGGCTATTTGGAGATCATACAACCACACTTTAAAAAAATGATACTATCCCTTTAATGACTCGTAGCCTGCGGCTGCAAACACACGGTCACACTGCTCCCATCAGTCACACCAGATCTCTTCATTACCGCTGTCGGGGGCGAATTTGGAGACGATGGACAAGTAGTGAGCCCACGTCCAGCTCGAGGACATTTTTCAATCCCAGACAAGCATCTTGGAGCAGATCCATTCATCTCTGTCAGAGAGCTTCTTCCAGCGCAGCTGTTGTCTCTCTCCCATCGGTTTTAATCCGACTGTTTGTCTGGATCTTTGTCCCAGTTCACACACAGAATGACACAGAGTTTCTGCTCTGTGTATAAAATGCTGCGTTTCGTTCTTCATCGTTCAGGCTGTCCAGGATGTTTCTGTCATTATTCACTGTCCAGTATGTGGTGGAAGGTTTTCTCCTGTTTGATGGATCAGTTTTAAGATCATTCTTTGTGTTCTGTCTTCAGTGGTTTTTATCATTATGGCATGTTTTACTCTTATTATCAAAATAACAAAATATCTTTTCATGTTTTTCTATCTTTTCTATCTTTTTAAATTTTTACTTTTTGATGATTTTCATCGGAACATATCATTCAGTTGATGAGACCAGAAAAGGGCTAGAGATCGAAACACAGTTCAGTTCTGCTCTTACACATCTACCAGTGACCTTCTTCAAATAGTATTATTCATTATTCATTTTGTATAATCACTTTGACATTTGTTTGTTGAAATAACGGAACCAGGTGTTTCTGTGTTGACAGTAAAGACACTGAGTGACAATCTGAATTCAGGATAAACAAAGATCTCTGTGTTTGTCACCAGAACTAAAGCTAAACAATCCTCCCTTTAGTTAATGATGTGTTCATATTTTTTAATGCATATGCTTGTGAATATTCAAATGACATTCAAAAGATTTTTTTTTTTCTTTTAATTTTATGTTTTTGACATTGTAGTCCTGTGTAGCAGCGCCTCCAGCAAGAAACTCTAAATATGGCAGCAGGTCCTTAAAAACCAACCACTGAAGTTCTAAATGCTCCGCCCCCTCACACACTGCAAAAACTCAAAATCTTACCACGAACATTTGTCTTATTTCTAGTCAAAATGTCTAATTTCTAGTCAAAACAAATCTCATTATACCTAAAATAAGAAACATCACATAAAAAGCAGCTTGTTTTTGACAGTTTTTACTTATTTCAAGCAGATTTTCACTTGAAATAAGTAGAAAAATCTGATAGTGGAGCAAGTTTTTCTTTCTTATTACAAGCACCAAAAACTTGCTTTCACTGGCAGATTTTTCTACTTATTTCAAGTGAAAATTAGTTTGAAACAAGTGAAAATGATCTAAAAACAAGTGAATTTTTAGGTGATGAGTCTTATTTTAAGTGGAAAGAGATTAGTTTTGACTAGAAATGAGACATTTTGACAATAAATAAGACAAATATTCTTGGAAAGATTTTGAGTTTTTGCAGTGCAGGCAGCATCTCTGAACTACAGGTAAATAAAATAAGCGGTAGGTAAAGCAGCCAAAAGCCAAACGTTGCCACGCAACTATGAGGCTCTGGAAGTTTTTAGCAGCAAGAAAAATACCAACAATCTTTTTTTTTAAAGTATATATTTTTTGGCTTTTCATGCCTTTATTCGATAGGACAGCTGAGAGTGTGACAGGAAATGGGAGGCAGAGATGGGGGGAATGACATGCAGGATAGGGCCGTCCGACGCGGGACTCGAACCGGGGCCGCCTGCAGCGAGGACTATAGACTCAACACATGGGGCGGGTGCTCTACCAACTGAGCTAAACACCGCCCCAACAATCTTTTTTTTTACCTCTGACCTGCAGCAGAAAGTTATTCAGTGTTCAGTGAATTCATCTGCTGAGCAGACGCGACATGAAAATACCAGCAGTTATAAACAAAGTTATTTTTGATGACTAAAATCCATCAAATGACTTGGGCAGTCCTCTCTGTGTGTGCAGCCAAGGGATGCGCCTGAATGTGGTGACGTAGGGACGAGGACCAATAGATCCATGACGAGGGCGGGGGCTGCTAACTCCATCTGCTGACAGGAAGTTATGGTGCGTTCAAGGCAACTCGTAACTGGTGTTTTTCCGACCTGTGAAGTGGTACCAGTTCGATCTGGTACGAGTTCACAGGTCAGAAGTTACGAGTGGCCGTTATAGTGACTTTCACAGGTAAAACAGGTCGGAGAAACACGAGTGGGTTGCCTGGAACGCTACAAAGTCGTAAGTCGTGACTTGAAGCTGTAATTTACAGTTTCAAAAGCCTGCCTGGAACGCAGCATTAGTCAAAACCACCGGATTGCTGACTTCTGCTTTAATTCCTACATTTCTGTCCAACAGCCAAGATATCACTGTGCATTAGTTCAGCCGGCGTCTACTCATGAAGAGAAACCTGAGATGTGAAAATGAGCAGATGCATGTATATGTGCACTGCAGCACAGAGAGCAGACTCCCTGTGGCTCAGCAGGGCCCAGTTTGGAAGATCTGGCTCCAAACCGGCTCAGCTGCAGGACGGTGGGGGTCCAGAGCAGACAGTCCGACAGTGTGAACGCTCCACGTGCTCTGACGTATCGCTGCAGCCCGTTGCTCTTGTTATCAGGCCACTTGGACGAGGAATATCCTGATTTATTCTTGTGTTTTTTTCATGTTTTAAAACCCGGCCACAGCCTAAAAGAGTCATAAGGATGGTTCATCATGCTGGTACCTTGATCATACAAATCCCTTGTTTTTAAAATCGGGTATTTTAAGATTTGAGGACCTGGTCAAATTCAAAACAGGTCAGATTTGGTTTAAAGCCTGGAATAGGTTGCTACCAATAAACATCCAAAAAATGTTTATGGTCAGAGAAAGCATATATGATTTAAGAGGGAACTGTACCTTTAAACAATCTACCATCCATTCTACCCTGAAAAGTTTTAGCATCTATTTTTGTGGTGTTAAAATGTGGAATAGACTAGATGAGGATATAAAAATGTGCAATAACTTAAAACAATTTAAAGTAAGTACAAACATACACTCTTGGACAGCTATAAAGAACTGGACAGATCATTTTACTCTTTTTATTTATAATCATGGTCTTATTTCATATTAAAGCAATATGTTTTTAACCTTCTGAATTGTATGGAACTACAGATGTATGACATGAATCACAATGTGGCGGGGGGCTGAACTTGATCAGCTTTGCTTCCTTCAGCCCCTTCTCAAACTTGCACAGTATCATTATTGTTTTGTTTCTTGTTACATAGATTGTTTGTCTTTTGATGTGCTAGTTTGAGACAAATAAAAATCAAATCAAATCAAATCAAACATGAATGTAAAGCTGCCGGCCGTATATGTGAGGAGCTTCTTCCCCTCCACATGATTGACTTCACCTGGCATCATGTTGGCCATTGAATGCGCCCGCTGCTCTGAGCTCATCAGCCAATCTGGAGCTTTCACCCAAGTGTGAAATGGAAATTCTTGTTCTGCCTCCTGAGGCCTCCAAAGTTTTACTGTGACTAAATGACACTTTGCAGGGGGGGGGGGGCAAAAATACAGCATTATGTGTTTAACCTCAGACAGATCAGCAGTGATTTGCGGTGTAGAGTTTCTTTTCCCTCTCTCCTCAGCAGCTGGTATCAGAACAACAAGCTGGTTCTGACCGGTGACAGACGTCCTGGCTCTCAGACACATAAAGCAGTGACCGAGCAGCGTAACGACGAACTCCCACTGGATGTGACCAGTGAAGTGGTTCTGTGTGTTAGTCACTGTTGTGTTTTATGTCTTAGTGTCGAGCTACAAATGAATCAAATGAATCAAACTTTACGTCGGAAGTTTGATTGATAGTTTGGTCTCCAGTCACCTTGCTAGGTAGCCTGACGAGCCAGACTATCCCTTTAACATGTCTAGTCTGGCAACGAGCGGTAGACCTCGGCTCAGTCCAGGGGGCGGGATGAAGGCTGTCTGTCAAACTGCCTCTGCTCCAATAGGGTAGCGCTACGACCAATCAGAGCAAAGAGCAGGATGACAGGGTAGCGCTACGACCAATCAGAGCAAAGAGCAGGATGACAGGGTAGCGCTACGACCAATCAGAGCACAGAGCAGGATGACAGGGTAGCGCTACGACCAATCAGAGCAAAGAGCAGGATGACAGGGTAGCGCTACGACCAATCAGAGCAAAGAGCAGGATGACAGGGTAGCGCTACGACCAATCAGAGCAAAGAGCAGGATGACAGGGTAGCGCTACGACCAATCAGAGCAAAGAGCAGGATGACAGGGTAGCGCTACGACCAATCAGAGCAAAGAGCAGGATGACAGGGTAGCGCTACGACCAATCAGAGCAAAGAGCAGGATGACAGGGTAGCGGCGCTACGACCAATCAGAGCAAAGAGCAGGATGATAGAGTAGCGGCGCTACGACCAATCAGAGCAAAGAGCAGGATGACAGGGTAGCGCTACGACCAATCAGAGCAAAGAGCAGGATGACGTTACCAGAGCTCCAGATGTAAAACTAAACTGAGATAGTTTTTATATCCTCTCATGGATCAAAAATAAAAGAAGTTTTACAGACTTGATCCTTAAAAATAAATGATATTTTGAACATTTGCTGTTTCAGGTGTTGTTACTCAAACTAACCGTCCAATCTGTAAAAATACATTTTGACTCGACATTAAAAACCAATGTGTGTTGACACTGAGTTGAAACTTAAGTTGGAAATTTATCAGTAATATTTCTGTTGAAATGATGAATGAATGAAGTATCATGAACTTGATAATACCTTGTTTTCTTGATTTACGTAATACTTTGCACATCTTGGATGTAATACAGTTATAATTTTGATCTTGCACTGGGATATGCAGATTAAATGTAGTTTATGGTTTTTACTTGTCAAACAATTTTTTAGTATTTTCCAGTAGCAATCGTGCAGATATGATCCAGCTGTAACTGATCTTTGTTGCTGCCCTTCACTGCTGCAGAAGCAACATTTATATTACGATGTGGAGGTAAAAAGCAGTCAAGATCAGTTATAGAACCACCCCCCCCCTGGAGTTTTTACCTCTAGTTGAAAGGCTTGTAGCTACATGTCAATCCTGCCATCACATCTGTTCTGAGCAGACACCTGATGTTTTTGTTAGTAAATTAATCACTTTGTGATGCATCTTTTCACCAAGTTCTCCAACTCCGATTTCAGTCGGACTAAGGTGTTTACCTGCACTTCAGTTGTCCAGTTAGAGTCGGATTAAGGCAATAATTCGTTTTTTTCAAGTGTCATGTAACGTACTGATTGTGTCTCTCTCCACCTCTCTCTCTGTCAGCACCTGTTTGATCTCCTCCCTTCAACACCATCTGTGGAGTTTCTCCTCAGTGGATGTGAGGGTCTCAGGACAGAGGATGTTGTTATGATGGGATGTAAAGCCCTTTGAGACAAACTGGTGGTAAAAACGAGGCTATACAAATAAAACTGCCTTGTCTTGCCATCGTGAAGAACAGACAGCCAGTCCTAGTGAACACGGTCCCGTTAGAGTCCAGGTGAAGAGCAGAGCTGACGACAGGACCAGACCTCTCAGCAGCTTCTGGCTGTTTACCGTTATATTAGGCTGTAATGCTAATGAATCTGAATTAATGAGGTGGTGGTTCTGTTGATGTAAACACATGTAGCAGCATTAATTAGACCGAAGATCAACACACACACACACACACACACACACACACACACACTAGCCCACACATCCTGCAGCAGAGGTCAAACCCCCTGCTCTGTTTGTTTCCTGTTTCAGACACAAATCAGACAAATCAAAACTACGGTGGCCCTGAGAGCTCAACTCACTGCCTCACTTTTTTGTGTCCCCGGAAACACCTTTGTTGAGTTTTTGCAGAGCTTGTGTTGTCAAATTGATGAAGTTGTTTTCTGAATTTGTTGAGCTGAAGTTTTATGAAGTTAGAGTGTGTTGAGCCCTCGGGGTTTATTGTACTAACATGATAAATAGTGAAGCCTGAAAATGGGACAATAGGCTTCAAAACTTGTGTCATTTTCAGCCATGAAATACCTAAAATCTCAAAAAGAAAAACCAGAAACATCTGTCCCATTAGCCCGTAGAATACTATATTGATTTAAAGAGTTTAAACTCAAGTTTAAACATATTTTGGTAGCAATTGTTGCTTCATGTGCTTCTCCTGAGACCCTGCGTCCTCATACGAGGACATTACATTTTTGCCTCTTAGCACCATGATACTCCACAGAAAAAAATGGTGGGAATTTCAGCCGGAGCCTTCTATGGCAGTTCCCGGAAGATAAAAGACCAAGGTAAGAATTAAAACCAAATTTTATGAATGAAACCAGTGTATTTATGTACAACAATGTCTCTGTCTTCATATGGCATTAAAATTTGACACATTTTAGTAATAGTAGCAGACTAGGACATCAATAAATGTCACGTCCTCGTTTGAGGACATTGGGCCTATGTTATGTTATTAAAGTAACATGTTGTTGTCTTTTTTTTGTGATATCACCACAAGATGGCGCAGGCAGTGTCCCTAAACGTGGCTAATGGGTCAAAGTTTTTAAAAATGGAGTATCATGGTGCAAAGAGGCAAAAATAATGTCCTCGTATGACGACGCAGGGTCTCAGGAGGATTCACATTTCTTAAAAACTACTCGTTATTACTTGACCGTTCCACTTCAGACTGATAGTACTTGACCTCAGGATGACACTCTGAAAAAATCAGGCCAATCTGATGTGGCATTTTAGAATAAGACCCCTTTGAACTTCATATGTCACTGTATTCTATATACAGTAGGATTCATTGTCCTCGTATGAGGACACTGATTTTTGAGAGAACTACTTATTGTAGAAAGCTGAAATTTTGAATTTACACAAATTGGGCCCTTCTGGTCCCAAACAGCAAATACAGTTTTTTTATGTTGAGATAATCCCAGTGTCCTCATATGAGGACATCATTTTTTGCAAAAACTACTTCCTGTACAAAGACAAACTTTAGGTATTGTACTTATTAGGTCCTACTTATCCCAGATAGCAAGGAGAAATAAAAAATGCACACCAGAAAAAAGCTCGGGTCTCAGGAGGTTAAAAGCTTTTTTTTCCAGCTGTTTGTTGTGGTTGGACGTGTGTTTTTATTGTTTTGATTGATAGTGCATTCACATCAAACCATACAGTACAGTACTGTACATAATGAATACATGACACTTATATAGAAACATCAGAGCTGCAGAGAGTGGATGTGTCACATTGTGCAGTCGACACAAAACACCTTCCCACTGTGTTTTATTAGACTTAACCCACCGTGCCATTCGCCTTTCAGAAGCACTTACACACTTCATTAAAGTGCAAAGGATACATCCTCACACACACACACACACACACACACACACACACACACACACACAGAGTCAGCGTGTGTCTGACAATAAAACCATAAACACGATGACAGAGCATCTGTACGCTTCATTAGACCACAAAGACACAAAGACATGTGGTCACAGTCTCTTCTATCAGGTCGTCGTCTTTGTAGAGACGTCTGAACTGGTTAGTGAGACACTGAACTACACATCTCCCATCACACACACACACACACACACACACACACACACACGCTCCTCAGGGGAAATGTGTTTGCATGTAATTCAACCACAATGAGCCTGTGACCCCCCCCACTGAGTCCTCACTGACCCCCAGTAGAATCGTGAACTCAGGGAACCGTGAACTGCTGCAGGACTGAAGAGCCAATGGGGGGAGAGGAGAGGAGAGAGAGAGGGGGGGGAGAGGGGGGCGGCGGGATGGGGGGTGACGGGACGAAGAGATGATCCCTGATGAGGGTCGACGTGACCTCGTATCAGAAATAATCAAGTCACACGTCTGAATAAACCAGAGACTGAAACATTAAAGCAGAAGTCAGCGATCCGGTGGTTTTGGCTAATGCTGCGTTCCAGGCAGGCTTTTGAAACCGTAAATTACAGCTTCAAGTCACGACTTACGACTTTGTAGCGTTCCAGGCAACCCACTCGTGTTTCTCCGACCTGTTTTACCGGTGAAAGTCACTATAACGGCCACTCGTAACTTCTGACCCGTGAACTCGTACCAGATCGAACTGGTACCACTTCACAGGTCGGAAAAACACCAGTTACGGGTTGCCTTGAACGCACCATAACGTCTTGTCAGCCGATGGAGTTAGCAGCCCCCGCCCTCGTCATGGATCTATTGGTCCTCGTCCCTACGTCACCACATTCAGGCGCATCCCTTGGCTGCACACACAGAGAGGACTGCCCCTTTATGCCGTTCTCTCTCCTCATTGGATAAAGGTTGTAGGATACAAGGAAAGTTTTCTCCTGGGCTCAGAGCAGAGCAGAGTGACTGACAGACCCGTGTTTCAGACCAAACACTCTATAGAAGTGATTGCTGTCAGAAGATACAACTATTTAAGACTTAGATTAACACAAACATTCACCTGACTTCTGCTTTAATAAAACTTCAGGCTTCTCACTTTTTGTCTCTGTCTGCTCTAATGAGACATTACATTTCCTCTTTGAGTCTGAGTTAAATAATGAACAGATAATAAAACTCTCACTGATCCATTAGAGTCAGTAAAAGCAGATTAAACTCACCTGACCAGGACCAGACTGTCAGTCCGACCGCTGCCGAGTCATAGAGGGTTTCACAACGACGCTAGAAAGAGTGGAAACTTAACTTCCTCCCGATTTCTTCTACTCTCCTCTGTTCTCCTCCTTCTCCTCTCTCTCTCTCTCTCTCCTTCTCTCCTCCTCTTTTTGCTTTTTTTTAACTTCACTTAAACTTTGTCAGTCTTTCTTTCTCTGTCTCTTCATCTCTTCTCTCTCTCTCCGCTGCTCCTCTTCCTGTCTTGATTTCTGCTCTGTCTCTTGTCTCTTGTTCTTCTTAATCATGCCTCTCCTCCTCCTCCTCCTCCTCCTTCAGTTTCACTCTGTCATTTTCCCTCTTATCGTTCTCTCCTTTTCTCAACTAAAACCCCTTTGTCTCTCTCTCTCTCTCTATTCTCTTCCTTGGGGATCCTCTCTCTTTCTCCCCCTTCTTCTCCTCCCCCTCCGTCGCCTTAATGCCTCCTCTCCTTGCTCCCCTCTTTATCCCACTCCTCCTCTCCTCGCTCCCCTCTTTATCCCACTCCGTTTCTTTTTCCTTTTAGTGCAGTAGTAACAGAAAATGTCTCTGAAGCCCTCCTCCTCCTCTTCATCCTCCTCCTCCCCCCGTCCCCCCCCCCCCCCCCCTCCACTCGGAGAGTATCATGTTTGGCTTTAAAGGGATAGTATCATTTTTTAAAAGTGGGGTTGTATGATCTCCAAATAGCCCCTAAGTACTTTAATTGCAGTAGAAGACTCTCTGCACTCCTCCCGTTAGCAACGCCAGCCCATAATAGCCCTGCCCAGAGATTCACAACATACAGTGTTGTGAACAGACCCAAAGAAACTGCCTATTTTCACGGCCTAAAAGAGGTTTTACCTGAAAAAAAATACACAGTTCCATTGTTCACTATAATATAATTTTTTCCAGCCCTTCAAAGTGCAGGAAAAACACAGTTTTTATTTGGACCTAACCAACTGCTGATCGGCGGCGCTAACCCTGGGCGGAGGGATACATGAGTTGGTTAGGTCCAAATAAAAACTGTGTTTTTCCTGCACTTTGAAGGGCTGGAAAAAATTATATTATAGTGAACAATGGAACTGCGTATTTTTTTTCAGGTAAAACCTCTTTTAGGCCGTGAAAATAGGCCGTTTCTTTGGGTCCATTCACAACACTGTATGTTGTAAATCTCTGGGCAGGGCTATTATGGGCTGGCGTTGCTAACGGGAGGAGTGCAGAGAGTCTTCTACTGCAATTAAAGTACTTAGGGGCTATTTGGAGATCATACAACCCCACTTTAAAAAAAAATGCTACTATCCCTTTAAGCTGAAGAACTTGGCGGGGCTCAGTACATCAGTGACTGTGTTGCTTCACGTCCCGACTGATGGACGTACATCTGTGAAAATAAACAGTGCACACTGGATACACACTCAGTCACATCTGTGTGTTTGGAAAACTTTATTAGCAAAGCACAAGAGAACAAGTGGACGACTCAGTCAAGTGAATGAACGGCAGGAAAAGACTTTAAGAATTTAGTTTGTCTGGGTGAAGTTTTAAATGTGTAAATATTAACTCACATTATTTCTGTAGCGTGCATGTTACATGCTTATATTTCCTTTTCTTTGTTTGAATGTTTTTGGTTTTATTTGGCTTTCAGAAGTTGGTCTTGTCCTGGTTGTTTATCCTGCAGACCCTCCACATCCAGATTCATTCAGGCTACACACAAACATGCTGAAAGGAGAAAAGTGTGTTATCATTTTGCCTCCCTCCTCAGTCTTTTTTTTTATTGCTTTTTCTTCACCTTGTTGATTTTCAGGAAGATAAGCAGCATAATTTAGTTTATTATTTTAATTTGGATGATCTTACAGCTTAGCAGTACCAGGAAACAAACAGCTTGGACATGAAATATTTGAAAGATGTCGGCTACAGACAATTGGCCGCGTTTCCCAGATTCGATCTTTCTTAAGGACTTAAGAAGGCTCTTAAGAAGGGTTCGGCTAAGAAGGAGCGCTAAGATACGGGTGTTTCCCAGATGCGTTCTTAACTGCCTTCTTAAGATCACGCCAAAGAAGCTTCTTAAGAAGCTCTTAACGGGAGCTGTCCACCACCACAGTACTGAAACTGAATCAATCGATGCCAGGCAAATCGATTATTATATCACACGCCACCTATTACGCACATAAATCACACACAGTGACAAGCGCAGCTGCACCGACGGGCGATGAATAAACCGAAAACGGGATTTCCACTTGTCAAACATGGTGTTAACACAGGTGTTGGCGGGCCTGATTAGAAACTTCTCCGCTGTTGTTGCCGCGTTGGTCACGGGCAGCGACGGACTGGCCGTAGGTGACACGGCACAGCCGCGTAAAGATGCGTAAAGATGCGGCCAGACGGCTGCGTGACCATGTGATTGATGTGTATGAAAATAAAAATAAAAATGTGTGCAGGGGCTGGCTGGTTTACAGCCAGACAACTCTGGAAAGGATGAAAACACAAGGTAGCAAATAGCTCACTTCATAGAGTATCCCCACTGCAAGTTGAAGCATTGCTGTGGTCTGGGTTCAAATCCACCCAATAGAAAATGATTTTGGTGGTCAACACGTTTTTCTTTTCTCATCATCACTGAATGATCAATGCTATACATATGTATATAGGCTACATATATATTTAGGCAGTGGAGCGTTAATGCGTGACAGTCTTTTTAGTGCCAGTATAAAATGGCACGGGAGGATCGGTGTCACGGCTGCCACACTCCGTGACACTGACCCTTGCTTGCGATGCCCCCACCACACCAAGAAGCTGCCCACTGCATAAAAACACGATGCAACAGCGACACTAGGGGTTGATTTAAGAACGGCTGTGTTTTTGATGTTCATGCAGATATGGGACGTGGATGTGTGCGTAAAAATTATGATAAATGATAGTCATGATGATTCATTTTATTTGTGTGCCTGATGTGCAGAGCACACGTTATTCCTCATATTTAGGTTATTTATTGTTCTTATTTTATTTTTTATTTCGGCACATATTTAATATGTTTTAAACATACGATGTGCACTGTTTAAATCTTGCTTAGTGTGATATTGATTTGCCTTGAAAAAGTGCTAAAAAGTCGCTAAGAAGACTCGAAAGAGTGGGTCAGCTCGATCTTACATTTCCTTCTTAGTGAAAGATCTTCTTAAGCTAAGAGCGACTCTGGGAAACACGTTCTTCTTTCACAGCGTTCTTAAGAGCGCTCCAAAGAAGATCTTAGCGCTAAGAGCTTCTTAACAAATCTGGGAAACGCGGCCAATATAGGTGTGTTCCCTGACCTGACGCTGTTATTTTATATTTTAACTTTAACTTTCTCTGATCTTACACATGTGTTGGTAAAAACATTTTAATTATTTCAGATAATGTCTTGGGTGTCACTACTTCCCTCTGAGAGAAAGTGCTGCTACTTGGCATCACTTCAACATGAACATTTGCTGAAACAACTGATGCTGGTTTCCCTTTTCTTTTCATCTACCGTGTTATGTGAAGCATTTTCAGAGCCCGCTAGAAACCAGCACACGGTTGTTTTCTGTCATTAGCGTCCCACATCACAGATTCAGACACTTCAACTTTGTCCAGAAACTTTCCCATGATGCTGTGTGAAAGAACAATGACTGACAGACTCTGACTGAAGTCCTTCAACTTGTAATTAAGCTCTGAGTGTTGGTGAAGTTGTCCAGATCAGCCTGCTGCAGTGTCACTGACACCAGGTTCATGTGGGACACATTAACTGACTCTGGCTCCATCTGACGTCCTGTAATGATGTGGAGTTGTGCTTAAGGTCCCTGATGTTTGCTCTGCTGCTTTGTATTTGTTTGGTAATTATCACTCGTATGTAGAGTTGCATGTAGTTTGTTTATGGTGTGTTATCTGTTCTCATACTGTATGTAGGGGAGAGTGGGGTAAGTTGAGCCACTTTTTGTATTCAGGATCACTACATCAAGACAATTATAGTTTTGTTGCTAACTAACACATCTGTATATATTTCAGGATGTTTTGCATCCCTACAAATAACAGAATGAGTGTAAATATAACTGTTTTTAAAATATAGCATGTTCAAAAAAAGTTGACCATAGGAGTGGGGTAAATTGATCAACCCCCCCTTCTTTCCTTCCATCCATCTCCTACCTCCCCCTTTACTTAATATTTCATCTGTCCAGGTTACAGGTGAACACAAACTGCAGGGACTTCCTGCTGAGCCACCAACTCACTGAGATTTGGGGAGTTTTGTAATTACATCTCATCTTGGGAAGAATCCCAGAGATTTTTCTTTGAAAGTAAAGTTTGGCCTCACTATAAACAACTTTTCCTGTTTCTAGGAACATACTTACTGTAATCACAAACATACAGAATCTTGATTTAATCATTTGGACATATACAGCCAAAATATATTCACTAAGTGTATAGGATAGGTGGCTCAACTTACCCCACAGCTACCTTAGCTTGGGTTTATTGCTCTCACAGCTAAAATGGTGCAGTTTCATGCTAGGTTTACTACCTCATGTTGTAGCTCATAGATACCACAACCCATGTATAAAACACATTTACAATCATCTCTTTTAGTCTAAACACAATTCTCATTAAACTTATGATCGACAAAATTCACTCTCGAGAGTGAAAAATGATTTTTTGGTCATAAATGTTAAACCACTTCACTCACATGGTTCTAATCTTCACAGACTCCATGAAATGATGCCTGCCTCCCTAATATTTGGTCACATGCTAATTTTTTCCTATAGTTTCCTAGAAACAAGGGGTGGGTCAACTTACCCACTGGCTCATCTTACCCCACTCTCCCCTACTGTATATCAGTGTCATTGTTTATCATTGGTCCCCTCTCATCTACTGCGGGACCAGTTTGCACAGACATGTTTATTGTTTCTCTCCTTTTTCTCATTATGCTATCATGATCAGTTTATTTTATCCAGCGCTAAAGTCACAGATTCACAACCTCAAACACATTCTCTTGAGCTGCAGCCCAGTAGGAAGAGTGGGTAGCATGTTTGAATGTTGCTGCTACATAGCTACGCTCGGTTAGATCATTTTGTCAATCAGCTGTCAGCGTGTGATATACATACACAACACACACACACACACACCCTCAAACACACCCTCAAACACACCCACACACATGGTTTAAAATACATAAACATCTCTGTCATACTTTGTATATCTCTTTACCATACCACACACACCCACATACACACCATGAGTCGGCTGCAAGCATAGAAATATACACCAACATTTACTTCAGCTGGTGCATTCATTTCATAAACACACACACACACACACACACACACACACACACACACACACACACATGGCATGCAGTGATAAGGAGGAAGAGAGGAGTGCATCCTGTGTGTCTGGAGGCCTGTAACAGCTGAGTGTGCGTTTGTGTGCAGGCTATTCTAGGACCAAGGTGAGTTTATTCAAGGACTTAAAGAAGTGGATGTAAAGTTTGAAACAGCAGCTAAAACCCAAACTCTGACCTTGCCCCAAAATTACATTTTAATTTATAGTTCGAAATTTGTGATAATACAGTAAAGCCCCATACAGTTTTTTGATTTGATTTGATTTTGATTTGTCTGAAACAAGCCGATCAAAAGACCAACAATCTATGTAACAAGAAACAAAACAATAATGATACTGTGCAAGTTTGAGAAGGGGCTGAAGGAAGCAAAGCTGATCAAGTTCAGCCCCCCCGCCACATTGTGATTCATGTCATACAGTACATCTGTAGTTCCATACAATTCAGAAGATTAAAAACATATTGCTTTAATATGAAATAAGACCATGATTATAAATAAAAAGAGTAAAATTATCTGTCCAGTTCTTTATAGCTGTCCAAGAGTGTATGTTTGTACTTACTTTTAAATTGTTTTAAGTTATTGCACATTTTTATATCCTCATCTAGTCTATTCCACATTTTAACACCACAAAAATAGATGCTAAAACTTTTCAGGGTAGAATGGATGGTAGATTGTTTAAAGTTACAGTTCCCTCTTAAATCATATATGCTTTCTCTGACCATAAACATTTTTTGGATGTTTATTGGTAGCAACCTATTCCAGGCTTTAAACTAAATCTGACCTGTTTTGAATTTGACCAGGTCCTCAAATCTTAAAATACCCGATTTTAAAAACAAGGGATTTGTATGATCAAGGTACCAGCATGATGAACCATCCTTAGGACTCTTTTTTGTAAAATGCAAATCTTTTGTAAAGTGCTTTTATATGTGTTTCCCCCCCATACCTCAACACAGTGAGATAAGTACGGATCAATGAGTGCATAGTGCAGCATCTGAAGTGACTTCTGATCAAAACATGTCTAGTTTTACCCAGAATAAAGATAGATGTCCATGTGTAGTTTGATTATAAAGCAGCTCTATATCAATACTGTTGATATGAAAGTATCAAAGCCTCAGTCCACAGAGAAATGACCAGAGCCTGTATTAAAAAACCTGAGCCTTAAAAGCAGCCGTCAGGACGTCTGTGACATTGTGATGTCACAACAAAGCGGTCACCCAGCCCGGCCACTGATCCCATCATCTAACACCTGAAGGATTTAGTTTGTCTGAGTGTTTTACCTGAAATCTGCTACATTTTGAGTCGAGATAAGAGATTCAAAACTATAATCAGATGGTTTTATGTGGTAGATCAATAATTCAAGCAAAGAGTGGAGGAGTGTATAATATGCTGTTTAAAAAAAATAAATAAATAAGTAGGGAGAGAGACTTGTGGAATGGTGTGCAGCAAAGATCATCACGGTTGGAAGTTGAACCAGCGATCACTGCTTAAAGGATAATTTCCGTTTTTTACAACCTGGACCTTATTTCTAGCATAAAATAAGATCATTTACTCACCCAGACAACTTTGGTGTCATTTGGAGTTGTTTAGACGAAATTAGCCCCAGTGGAGCGGCGCGTATATCCGTATAATGTGAGAACACGGGGCAGCGCAATGCAGCCTCTAAATAACACATTATCCACTGCAAAACTCCTTCATTTCACCAATATTTAGTTATGATAGGCTAGTGCTATTCCCCTCCGAGCCCGTGGTGGCATGTTAACAACATGCTGCGCCTGTAGGTTGACCTGCTGACCTCTTATCTGGATGATGTCATCTCCGACCGCGGCGCGGCGCGGCTAACTTGCTACCGCTAATGCTACGGGTCGTTTCTGCGTGTTTCTGACTTGTCAGAACAAAATGAGCAGCTGGATGAAGTTCAGCTTCCACAGGCTTCCTCTCCTCAACCTGGACTCACTAAAGCTCCGGCTGGTTGAGATAAAAATGGACCTGAATGCCGAAGCAGAATGATTATTATCAGAATGAGCCGGGTGGCGCTCAGAGATGACATCATCCAGGTCAGAGGTCAGTAGGTCAACCTACAGACCCGGATGTTGATAACATGCCACCACGGGCTCGGAGGGGAATAGCACTAGCCAATCAGAACTAAATATTGGCGAAATGAAGGAGTTTTGCGGCGGATAATGTGTTATTTAGAGGCTGCATTGCGCTGCCCCGTGTTCTCACATTATATGGATATACGCGCCGCTCCACTGGGGCTAATTTCGTCAAAACAACTCCAAATGACACCAAAGTTATCTGGGTGAGTAAAATGATCTTATTTTATGCTAGAAATAAGGTCCAGGTTGTAAAAAACGGAAATGATCCTTTAAGGCTATACCAACATTGGATGTACTCTAACTGCTCGACCACTGAGCACCCCCAAAGCTTTTTACAGTAATAAAAATGTTTTTTTTTACCTGGTTAAAATCACACAATGAGTGTTTTACAGTAAACAATCAACACTACAGCTGTAGGAAACACATTCAGTGAGGAATAAATCAGCTTTAACATGAGGTTGTCTCTTCTTTTCTCGTCTTTACCTCCATCACCTTCTCAAAGACAAAGCAGAAATGAGATGTTAGTGCTTTGTGCTGTGTTTTCATCTCTGTCCTCAGACTCTTTAGCTGCTGAACTGAGCTGAGATGAACTGAGCTGATGAAGACAGCGCTCCTCTACTGCTGCAGCACGGTGCCCTCTGCTGTCACCATCACGCTACTAAGACCTTTTTCTACACAAAGTCAGGACACACATACAAAAGAATCAAACTTCTTTTTACTAACATACCGTCTGGTGCACAACACAATGACCCTCTACACTTCTACTCTGTCGTTACTGTGATTTCTCATTCTGCTGCAGTAAACCTGACTGGGCTGAAAGGACTAACTGCTGCAGACTGAGTGTGCAGAGCAACTGAAAGAGGAAATTGGATTTTGAGGCTTTGAGAAGCTCAGCAAACACACACAAAGTCAATTGAGCTGCAGCCAAAAACTCAACAATGAAACTGTTCTCATCTCCATCACACCCCGGTCCAGAGTGAAACATGTTTCATTAATCCTCCGTGTCCGTGTTGTGAGGTGACGTCGGTTCACAGATTTCACAGAGAAAGCAGCTGCTCCCTTCATCTCATTTTGCTGCTTCGTTTGCAAATATGTCACAGCGTCCTGCCGCGGCGGTGCCAGGATGGGATGCCCCGCGCTCAGCGGATCGGCATCGGTTACCATGGTAACAACCACGGACCAGACCGTAGAGCCAACATGGCTGCCGGTGGGGAACAGCAGCAGCCAAACTGTGTCTGTCTGTCTGCGTGTGGCTTCACACGAGCGGCCGACGCAGCATCTCAGTGCAGTCACATGTGACCTGCATGTGTCTTCTACTCTACAATGTTTTACCACCTGGCTCTCACGACATCCCAGAAACCTCAGGGTGAAAGCAGATCTGTGCTGCTCACAATATTCTACTTAACACTGAACTACATGCCCTGCGTTGACAATGAGTGTTTTTACTAAATATGATTCCCCTGACTAAGAAATAAATCAATAATAATAATCTAAGATTAGAATGAATAAGCTAAACAGTGAGCAGTAGGGACGTCACCATTAGAGATTTTCTTTGTACGATTATTGTCAGAGAAATAATCACGGTATTACGATTATCACCATTATTACACATTAGCCTAATTAATTTCACAACATATGGATGTGTAAAATCAAACACAGTCAAAATATAATTACATTACAAATCTTTACACTAAATATTTTAAGTCTCTACTATTCATATGTAACCAATTATTAATCCTCCAGGGGTGTTTTAAATATTCAGATCATTGTCATCTATACCAAATGTTTAAGTTTATTTTAAATGTTTGTTTTTTATCACAAATGAGACGCTAACATTTAAATTTCTACCATGTTACGTTAGGTAAATTGACCAGTATTTCTTACATTTACCTTAACTTTTGTGCACATCTGCCTCTGTGTTTCCAAAATCATCTTTTTTGGAAAGTGACGGTATTTAAGAATCTTTACGATTAATTAATTGTGGCGTTTAATACCGCGATTAATTGTGAAAACAAGTAATTGTGACATCCCTAGTGAGCAGGTGTTCAATTAAATCTACTTGATAAAAACTACTGTCACACTTGATTCTGACACAAATCTCTAAAACGAATCCTCCACTGACATTGCTCATGACTAACCAGTAGTTTGCTAACATGAGGTCATTTATTTACTAGGAGCACTGTGGCTGTAACGCACCAGCAGAAAATAAACCATTTAATACCATAAACTTGCAAAGCAAATACACACAGTTCCTTTCATTCATGATCCTCATACATTGGCCTGCAACCTGCAATGACAGACTCCAGAGTCTCTGAGTCGCACCTTCCATGTTTCACGAGTGTCTGAAAAGGGTAAAGTGCCCCTATTAAAGGGGCAGTCTGGAGCCTTTTATATTTATAGTGAAAATCAAAATAAAAAAATATGTTACAGGACTGCACTCTGATCCTTTTTAATTATCTACCCTTTTATTGCTGTACATATAAACTAGTTAACACTGATTAGCAATAACTTAAAGCCAAAATTAGTTAACTATACTGTAACTTTTTTGCTAAATTAGAAACAAGATTAGTGTTCATCTGTAGGCTAAACTCTAAAGCTCTGTTTACATACAGGTGTCTGAGTGACACACACAACCAGAGACTTGAGAGCAGATGGAGTAACGCAGGCAGACCAGATGTTAATGGTGCATGTCTTTGTCTTGTAACACAAGATTCTTCAGATAGGAAAATGGGGAAACCCTGCGATTGTAGTTTCACTGTGAGGTAACTGTGCCCCTCCAGTGTATCTGAATATAGTTCAAGTCTGAGTCGGCTCAGGCAGAAAATACCGGAGGACATGTGAGTGTTGCTCGTAGCTCCAGGAGCTCACTATAAATACTTGCAGTGTAGCATGCGTGTATACATTTTTAGCATGTGAATGCCAGGGCCGGTCGTTAGTGTTGGCATGTTCGCAACGTGCTCTGTGTGCAGGCCGACTCCAGGGAACATCTGACTCTAGTGTCTGTGCTTTAATCTATAGTTGAGACAAATCGTCATCTTTTCAGTGATGATCCGCAGCATCCTCTCTAAGAAAGGAAAAGTGCCACAAACTGTAAACCGAACATCTCTCATGCCTTGAGAAGTGCAGATTCTTTCTAATTAGTCATGTTAACAGACGCAGCAGCCTGCTGATGTGCTGATTTCCTCTCCTCTCTCTCTCTGGAAATAAAATCTGCTGTGACACATGAAGTCAAAACAGTGTTCATGAATCTGAAGTCAGACTGCCTGCGTTAGTCTGGAACTGCATCAGATTTGAAACTTATGGTCATTTTTTTCAGTAAAATCAGCCGTCACAAATCTGTCAGAAGGATCGTCAAGCTGAGACCTTTAAAGGGATAGTAGCATTTTTTAGATTTACAACATACATTGTTGTGAATGGACCCAAAGAAACGGCCTATTTTCACGGCCTAAAAGAGGTTTTACGTGAAAAAAAAATACACAGTTCCATTGTTCACTATAATATAATTTTTAATTATTAATTAATTTTTTCCAGCCCTTCAAAGTGCAGGAAAAACACAGTTTTTATTTGGACCTAACCGACTCACGTATCCCTCCGCCCAGGGTTAGCACCCGCCGATCAGCAGTTGGTTAGGTCCAAATAAAAACTGTGTTTTTCCTGCACTTTGAAGGGCTGGAAAAAATTATATTATAGTGAACAATGGAACTGTGTAATTTTTTTTCAGGTAAAACCTCTTTTAGGCCGTGAAAATAGGCCGTTTCTTTGGGTCCGTTCACATGTTGTAAATCTCTGGGCAGGGCTATTATGGGCTGGCGTTGCTAACAGGAGGAGTGCAGAGAGTCTTCTACTGCAATTAAAGTACTTAGGGGCTATTTATAGATCATACAACCACACTTTAAAAAAATGCTACTATCCCTTTAATGTAAAAGAAAACACATAAAGAGACTCAATTGAGAGCAACATTAGAGGGATCCCTCCTTCATGGCAGACAGACATGAGGACCTGAGCCAGGCATCCTGCTCTCCACCTGGAGACCTGGAAACAGGACAGACCACACAGAGACAAGAGAGGAGGACAGATCTTCTTCAGGATGAAGATCCACATCCCAAACATCTGGAATGAGGCACTGACAGTCAAAGGACGGACAGACCTGAGTACCTGAGTGTGAATAGAGAACAGAAACAGTTAAGGCAAGGCAAGGCATCTTTATTTATATAGCGCATTTCAGGCAACTCAATGTGCTTTACATAAAGACAAAACATTAAAAAAAAGAAGCATAAGACAGAATAAAAACAAACAAAACACTAAAAACAGAGCAAATAAAAGTAAAATAAAAGAAAATAGATAAAGTTTTAAGTTCTCAGCTATAAGCACGTGAAGAGAAATGTTTTTAACCTGGATTTCAAAGTGCTGACAGTTGGGGCTGATCTCAGTTCAGCTGGTATTTTGTTCCAGTTGTTGCAGCATCACAGCTAAATGCTGCTTCACCATGTCTGGTCTGAACTCTGAGCTCCACTATCTGACCTGAGTCAGTAGATCTCAGAGCTCTGCTGGGTTTAGACTCTACTAACATGTCATTCATGTATTCTGGACCTAAACCATTCAGTGATTTGTAAACCAGTAGCAGAACTTTAAAATCTATTCTGTAGCCGACTGGGAGCCAGTGTAAGGTCTTAAAGAGGATTAGAGATGCAGTGGTTTCCATCTTGTTCACAGGACATGTTTGGACTGGTTTGATGGATTCATTGAGACTGAGACCTGCAGGATGGAAGACCAGGAGAAGATTAGATCCTTGCATATGCAGAAACTCAGATCTTAGGTGCAGAGAGAGGATCGGTGCAACACAGTAGCCGTAGAGACGGTGGTGGACGTCTGTCCTCAGGCGGCCATGGCCTCAAAGAGTTGAACAACTGTCCTCAGAGGCCTGGATTTGACTTGGGTCATTGGTTCCTTTATCAGAGGATTAATTCACTGTCTCGTTCTCTTCTTTTCTTTGGGTCTTTGAGCTTGTGGAGAATATTCTCTCTCCAGGACCTCCTGTTGTTTTTTCATGGCCTTGTTTTCTTGCTTTACCTGCCTCTGACTGAAAAACCTCATTTCCTTTCGTCCATCAGGTGGCTTTTTGTTGAGCTTGGGGACTTCCTGCTGCAGGGTCTTGTGTTGTTGTCTCACAGACTCATTGCTCTATATTTATATATTTCCTACAGTTCTTCCCATGTTCGTTCTTGAGGAGCCTCCTTCTGTTGTCTGATGAATTCTTGCAACCCTTTCTGTTCGTCCTAAGGTTGTTCAAAGGTCCTGTGTCACAGCCTGGCTCAAAAAGCAGTGACAATAAGAACAACGGAACGCAAGAGTGCCAATAAATGAAATAATTTATTAACACAAGAGTTTAACATAGACAAAAGGATGAGGTGTGTTCATCTGTATAATCAGTAGTGTAAATGTGGGTGAGTGGCTGCGGTGTGTGTATGGCATGATGGATGTAAAACCAAAAGACAGAAAACCAAAATGTGCGTCAGCAGGCAGGCATGTTTGAGTCGCCACCTGACGCTGTCTGTGGAAAAAAATGTACACTTGAAGCAAGTAAAGAGTTGATATTCCTGTGTTTATGACACAAACGGGAGCTCCCACTGCACTTGAACACACCAGCACTGCAACTTGGGTCTCGCGCGAGACTCCAGGAGACTTTGAATTAGATCTAGTTTTACAAACATGTCGGCTTGTTGAAGTAAATAAACTTCTGGGTGCATGTTTGAATCTCCATCTGACGCTGTCTGCGGAAAAAAATTGCGGCTTTGAGGGATGTAAACAGTCTAAACAGTGGAACTTACATCCACTCCCATTCATTGCTGCCGTGGCGATGCGACCTGAAAATGACCTAAAATGATAGGAAAATACACCCCCGAGTTGAATTCGCCTGGAATTGTCCTTTAAGGCCAGCAGGGCCGTGACACCCCCCCCCCCCCCCATAAAGTCGGTGTCCCGAAGGAGACTGCCGACTCCACAAACAATACCGCCTACCCTATAAAGAACAGAAATATAATCAAAACACATAACTACTCAAAAATGCAAATCAGAATAAATTTATAGAGAAAACAAACCCATGACCTGCGGTCTCTGGTGCCCCGCCCACCTCTTTCCCACCCCGGTCCAGCAACCCCGGTACCATGGGAAGCATTTAAGAACCTACAGAGGGGATTAAGAACAGACCAATCACACCAAAAGACAACAGGACATTAAACAACACAGTGCAACAAACGCCCTACAAAGGCGCACGTGACAGCGCATCAGCAACCGTATTGGCTGTCCCTTTAATGTGTCGAATATCAAGGTCATATGCCCGAAAAAACAAAGACACCTCATTAACCTCTGATTCAAGCACCGCAACGACTGAAGAAAAAACAGAGGATTGTGGTCGAATAGAAGATTTTTTGTGTTTCATTTTACCCAGATCCTCATGAACCACAGTTCCTAAGTTCAGTTGCTAAATATTTCTCAACACTTGACCTTGTCCCTATAAGCATCCTCTTCTGTCACATTGTTTCTTCTCTGTTCAACAACACAGCCTTGAACCTGTGTTTCACTTCTTCTGCTTTTTGGCTCGAAGTCGTCTCGATGGTCAACTCCTCAATGTCCTCAGTTTCACAGGAGCTCACTATGACTGCACGTCAGCATCTAAAAGGACGGACGCCGTCCTCGATCTGAACAACCTTTAGTCTCTAGAAGGTTCAGATTTTCTGTGTCGTGTTGTTGAGGTGCTGGTCTCTGTCCTCTCTCTTCAGAGCCTGGTCCATCACCGCTGTGCAGGGCCGTTGTATAGGGGAGAAAGGTGGTGATAACTCTAGGGGCCCAGCGCCCAGTGGGGCCCATAAAAAACCCCAGTAGTCTAATCTTTGTATGACTGATTTATTCTGTGTAAGACCCTGACTAATACTCATAGTACACTGTAAAAACTCAACATCTTTCCAAGAATATTTGTCTTATTTCTTGTCCAAATGTCTCATTTCTAGTCAAAACTAATCTCTTTCCACCTAAAATAAGACTCATCACCTAAAAATTAAGTTGTTTTTAGATCATTTTCACTTAAATTCACAATAAATAGAAAAATCTGCCAGTGAAAGTAAGTTTTTTGTGCTTGTAATAAGGAAGAAAAACTTGCTCCACTATCAGATTTTTTCTACTTATTCCAAGTGAAAATCTGCTTGAAAGGAGTAAAAAGTGTCTAAAAACAAGCTGCTTTTAATATGATGAGTCTTATTTTAAGTAGAATGAGATTTGTTTTGACTAGAAATGACATTTTGACTAGAAATAAGACAAATATTCTTGCTAAGATACTTGAGTTTTTGCAGTGTAATGCTGCATTAGCATCAAAACAAAGAAGGCTAAATAAAAAAACGATAATACATACGTAGTCTAAGAAAAAAAAAAGGAAAAGTCAGGGGGAGGGGCCCACTTTAGTATTCTTTAAGGGGGCCCAGAATTCCTAGCAACGGCCCTGCAGCTGTGAGACTGATGTTCTGTCTGTATCACCAGCTGTGTATATTCAGTAAACTTAGAGCTTCTGTTTCATCTGTGTTCATTCTGCAGCATCATCCAAAAAAACTTCACAGTCCATAGCTGCTCTTCCTTGACAACATGTTGAAAAGTACTTTTTTTTGATAAAGGTAAAATGTGTCACAACATTGTTGCACATTATCACCACGGTAACTGTTGTGTTGCTATAGAGGCTCTGGACAACAAATCACAAGACACAACAAACATCACATCATCAGTTTTATATTTTTTCAGTGAAAATGAGGTAAAAAAAAAATTGCCAATTACACTGAAATTAATATCTACTCATATGGTGATTTCTGCATATCAGGCAGCCATATTTGGTTATACGTAGAATTCATGTTTATCCTTTATATTTATCCATCACATCTTGATTGGGTTGTTTTATTTGACCCAGTTAAGAAGCGTCCAGTTCG
>NC_140911.1:4546298-4861298 GCF_045865225.1 Trachurus japonicus
CTCATAAATCCTGCGTCTGAACCTGCAGCTACAACACTGACTTCATCTCAGACTGAAGCTTCACCTCAGTGAATTAAACCTCCTGTACAGGTTTAATCTAACAGTAATAAAATATACATGTAGAATATACATATATATAGTATATAATGTATAAAAGGCTACATGTTTATATAATGTCCTACAGGATGTTGGTGTAGATTAATGGAGTCGTCCTCAGTGATTGAATCATGAATCATGTGTCAGTGGATCCTTCATCATCTGACAGCAAGAGACATGTGACTCAATTTGAAATGTACTATAATGTAATATAGTATCATGTAATGTACTATAATGTAATATAGTATCATGTAATGTAATAGTATCATGTAATGTAATATAATGTAATGTAGCCAATAAATGTAAAGTATCATAGTCGTCCACCGTGTTGAAGTGCTGGTTCCACGGTGCTGAAGTTGATGCCACATGTTTGATTCATCTTCATCTAGTTTTACCATCCAACCTGTTACTCCTCCTTTTCCTCCTCCTCCTCCTCCTCACTGACCTCTCTGCTCTTCCTCCTCTTCCTCCTTCTCCTCTTCTTCCTCCTCCTCTTTGCCTCCTCCTCCTCCTTCTCCTCCTCTTCCTCCTTCTCCTTTTCTTCCTCCTCCTCCTCTTTTCCTCCTCCTCCCCCTCCTCCTCCTCTTCCTCCTTCTCCTTTTCTTCCTCCTCCTCCTCTTTTCCTCCTTCTCCTCCTCTTCTTCCTTCTCCTCCTCCTTCCTGACCTTTCTGCTCCTCCTCCTCTTTTCCTCCTCCTCCTCCTCTTCCCCCTTCTCCTTTTGGCTCCTCATCTTTTCTTCCTCCTCCTCTTTTCCTCCTTCTCCTCCTTCTCCTCCTCTTTTCTTCCTCCTCCTCCTTCTCCTTTTCTTCCTTCTCCTCCTCTTCTCTGCTTCATAAATGTCACCTGCTCCTGTTTCACCTCCTTCCTTTCTTCTTTTCTTCCTCCTTCTGTTCTTCTCCGCCAGTTTCTCCCTCTCTGGACCTGGTTCCCCTTCACAATAAAAGCCCTCAGACTGCACATGAGCAGCTGAATGATGAGAGTTTCTGTCAGTGAGGAAGAGTAGATGTTTGTAGATGTTTGTAAAAGGAGGCGTCCATGTTTGTCTGTGTGTTTGTTTGTGTGTGTGTGTGTGTGTGTGTGTGTGTGTGTGTGTGTTGCTGCAGCAGCGTCACACGGCCTCTGGACCGCGGTCGGTCGGTCGTATTTATTGATCGTTGAACGGCTTCTTGCATCTCAATGCGTCGTCGTCCAGTAGAAGATTAATGAGCCTCTAGGAGAACAGACTCTGTCCCACCTGCTCTCTCTTCATTATTAATGAAACGTTCCCTGAAGTAAAACACGTTTCAGCAAATTATAGGTTTATTCACAGATTTATCAAACTATATTATTATATATACTATATTATTTTCATATTTTTGAATGATCGAATATATAAAATAATCAAAATATATAAGAATATTTCTTCTTATTGACATAATGAGGTTGTAAAATGTGACTGTGTTGAGTTTTCAAAGTCTGTGACAGGATTTCCTTTTGTATTGTTTTGCATTATTGTACATTAAACCCACACACACACACACACACACACACACACACACACACACACACACACACACAGAGGGTCAGTTGAGGTTAATCCGTTGTG
Source organism: Trachurus japonicus (assembly GCF_045865225.1). NCBI lineage: Eukaryota > Metazoa > Chordata > Actinopteri > Carangiformes > Carangidae > Trachurus > Trachurus japonicus. The sequence continues at coordinate 4,547,981 of NC_140911.1, forward strand.
GTAACACGGTCATTAGACGTATTGCCTCAGTGACAAGGAGCTGATGGAGGCGTCACTTCAACCAACAGAGATAAATAAATCAATCAATAAATAAATCTCCTTTAATGTGAATCACGTAGGAAATAACACAGAGTGTGTGAGTCAATAAGAGAATATAAAGTTACACTGAACACACACCTGGTTTATTGAGTCGAGGTTTGTTCCTGTGAACAAACTATAATAAAATATAATTATAGGCTAATTATAACGTAACAGTTAAACTAAGTCTGATTTATTGATACGGAACATTTAACAACAACCAGCTGATCAGTTATTGATCAGGTCTGATCAGAGTTCAAACACATTCATGATCCTCACACACATAGAAATGCTCAGATTCCTCCTCTTCATTCTTTTCCTCCTCCTTATTCCTGCTCCTCCTCCTCATCTTCTTTCTCCTCTTCTTCCTCCCTCTCCCCCCTCTTTGTCATCCTCCTCCTCCTTACCTTCCTACTCCTCTTCCTCCTCCTGCTCCTCCTCTTCCTCCCTCTCCCCCTTCTATGGCTTTTTCCCTTCCTCCTCCTCCTCCACCTCCTCCTTTCCCCCTCCTCCTTCTCCTCCTCCTTCTACTTGTTCTCCTCCCCTTCCTCTTCCTTTTTTCCCTCCTCCTCCTTTTTTCCTCCTCCTCTTCCTCATTTTCCCCTCTTCCTCCTCTTCCTCCTTCTACTTGTTCTCCTCCTCTTCCTCCTCCTCCTTTTTTCCTCCTCCTCTTCCCCATCTTCCTCCTTCCCTCCTCCTCCTCCTCCTCCTTTTTTCCCTCTTCCTCCTCCTCCTTTTTTCCTCCTCCTCTTCCCCATCTTCCTCCTTCCCTCCTCCTCCTCTTCCCCATCTTCCTCCTTCCCTCCTCCTCCTCTTCCTCCTCCTCCTTTTTTCCCTCCTCCTCCTCCTTTTTTCCTCCTCCTCTTCCTTCTCCTCCTCTTCTTCCTCTTCCTCCTCCTCCTCTTCCTCCTTTTTTCCTCCTCCTCCTCCTCTGCTGTACAGGTCTGATCAGAAACTGCAGTTAAATCAGAATTAAATACACACACACACACACACACACACACTGTAAATGCTCAGTGCTGCGTCTTTAACAAAAACTTAAATTGTCGGACGTTTTCAGTTTTTACAAACGAAGGAAGTTTGTTCCAGACGCAAACGGCTCCGTTACCTTTTACTTTTACGTCTTTGATCTTTGATTTTCCATAATAATAATAATAATATGAAGAAGAAGAAGAAGAAACTGGTTTTCTGATCTTGTGACTTGAAGGGTTAAAAGGTTAAAGGTCACATAACATAAACATGACGGTGTTCGTCCATTTAAAATCTGTCATTCCTAACAGGGACAGGAAGCCGGCGGAGACCAAACAATAACATCTTCATCATGTGTCAGAATGAAACAGGATTAAGACACATCTGACCAACATGGTGTTTTATTATTGTATTTTATCTCATTTTATTGTATTTTATTCTTGACAGAAACTCTCTCTGCGTCACTGCAGCTCCTCCGAACGACTCCCATTGTGAAGCCGTCGTCACAAAGTTCTCACAGAAGAACAAAAACAAGCGTCCAGCTGTGTTTCCCTCCTCGTCACCACGTGACGCGAAGGAGAAACTAAAATTAGACCGAGCGTCGTCGTCGTCGCGAGTGACACACCACAGTTTGTTCCTATTGGTTCAGAAACTATAGACAGTTTACAGGAAGAGAAACAACAGGTGAACAATACACACGCTCTCCAGGGAAACACTGAGTTTGTGTAATTGAGTGTGGAAAGAGAAGCAGAGAAATAATGTGTCTAATAAAAATTTAACTTTTTAAGAAATTTAATCGAATGTTTTCCATCGATACAATGATAAAAAACACAAATTAGACTTATTATACGTATATAAAAGCTTGACAGGAGTTTTTTCTTGTCATTAAAGACTTAATGTGAGACTTCTAAAGCAGCAGTGAGTTGTTGTGTTCCACTGTGTTGGAAAATTAAAAAGAAAAAAGTGGAATTTTCCTTTAAGCTTCATAGCCGACGCCCTTCGTGCTCCAGTTTTTTTACTGAAAGACTTGAAAACAGTGACAGGAAGGAGTAGATCAAGATGGAGTTCCTTTTTTAAGCCCCAGTCTTATTGTTTCACCTCAGAGCAGGAGAGAGGAGGAGACGCACTCTTTCCTCACACACACAGACACACACACACACACACACACACTGACACACACACACACACACACACTCACACTCAACATTTGTTTTTATAATCTGTGACCAAAAACACTGTGACTGTTCACAGCCGGTTCGTCGAGCTTCATAGATGTAAAAGGGTAAGGGTCACCAATAATAAACACATCAGATAATGTTAATGTTACATCCATATTTTTACTTTTTAGTATAAATCTACGGTGGCTCTGAAGGGTCAAATCACTGCAGCTGTAGAAAACACACAATGACACAAACCTGTAATAAACGCAGAAAACAACTTCAACACTCGAGCTGCAAGAAAGGAGATTAAAGAGACTTTTTTTTCCAGAGTAAAACTACAAAAACAAAGAAAACTGTAAAAACTAAAACTCAACTAGAGATAAAACCAGTGTAATGAACTAAATAATTACTTAATTTACAGTAAATGAGCTGTTAAGTTGTAGAGCTCTTGTTTGTATCCCCTAAGGCAGGGATTCCCAAACTGCATGTGGTGCGTTACATGAAAAGGGTAAAGGCAGTATTTCTATAATTAGAGGGTTTTCTTTTTTCTTTTTTTTAATTGACTTTTAAACATATTAAACACATGCAAACACACAATAACATAACACTGCCCTGACGGGAACGTGCAGTTTTGCATGAATTTGCCTCGAAATCAACTACTGACTTGTACCATCAGAACAGACGTGTCCTGTCATCCCCACCACCAACAGGCCTTTGCCCTTATTGGGGGTGTGTCAGCTCAGTCAGGAATTTGAAGGGAGTGTGCGGCCAAAAAAGTTTGGGAACCGCTGCCCTAAGGTATTTGTGTTAAGTGAAAACTTTGCCGCATTAAGAAAAACCTAAACACACACAAATAAAACAACTTATAATGTTTATATCCACCTGTTCTTTTCAAAATAAAAGCATATTCAAAACCATCGTCAAAGGTAGCTACAACATTGTAACCCCTGGTAACCAAAGCCCGGACATTAAATCAAGAAATAACTGAGTTGATTAGTGCAAAGTGAATTATTTAAATGATGAATAAATACATTTAATTTTAAACTGTATTAATGTGATAACAGCCACCCAGAAGCTGCAGACACATCATGTTAACAACAACTCAGTGTCTCCAGAAAGTGGCTGTTTCTGTACATTTTCCCTGTTTTTTAAGCGTTGAACCTTTTTATTATTAAAGTGTCTCAGTCAGAGCCGACCAGACGTGTGAAATCAAATACCACATGGATTTTGGACCGAGTGTCTGAGATTTTCCGTCGTGTAGCCATGGATTGATTTTTGACCTTCAAGTGTGAAGCAGCAGAATATAAAGATCCTCGTCGGTCAGTCAGTCAGTCAGTCAGTCAGTCAGTCAGTCAGTCTGTCTGTCAGTCAGTCAGTCAGTGTCTGCTGCTGTTTGACCTGGATTAACTCCTAACAACAGGATTTTTTTGTCCCATCACATGTTTTATGGTCCGAACATGGACATTTTTTAGGTGTGAGGTCAGAGCGACACAAATAGAGATGGAACAGCAAATAGAAAATAGACTTGGTGTGTTGCTATGTGTTGGGTGTGGTGTCAAAACAGCCTGGACCGGACCAGACTGGACTGGACTGGACTGGACTGGACTCTCTGCCTGTCTGTCATGCTGCTGTTCTCTGCCATGACATATGACAGATTATTAGTTCAGAGTAATAAATCCTCGATCAGGAGCCTCGCTTCGCTCCACAGTGGATTCAGCGATGGGGGTAAATGTCCATAAAGCTGCTGAGGATGTGAAGTTTGGGCCGAGCAGGAAACAGGGAGAGCAGCTTCCTGTTATGTAGAAAGGAGCTTGTTGTTCACCAATCACACACAGAGAGAGAGACGGAGAGAGACGGAGAGAGACATGGAGGCAAACGAAGCTGGTTCATCAATACACAGAGTCGATGTCAGATAGAAATGTCAACGAGAACTTATTGTTATTAATCCACTCTGATGTGAATGTGATCGCAGACTCTGACTGAAGTGACTGTGCACAGGTTTAATGAGGTCAAACAACATTTATTATTAACATGGGTTCACTTTTTTATTGTATATTATGACTTATTATGATTTATGAATTAGTGTTTATAATAAATTACACTAGAACTTTCTGCTGTGGTCAGTGACAGATGATCAGAATCTGTTAGTCTGAGGTTTATATATATAACACGTGATGAGATAATAACACAACGTTACCAGACAGAGTTGTTTTAGAGGTAAATTCATGCAAAACTACTGATACACGTTCAATCAGTCTCTGCATTTCCCTCTAAAACAACTCTGTCTGGTAATGTTCTGTTATTATCTCATAGCGTGGTGAATGTGCAGCTCACAACTTGTCCACCAGAGCGTTGTGGAGTTGTTGGATTGTGTATTTGATGAGTTTGATGAGGGAAACCAAGAAATCCCATTAGCCTCCGTAGCGTAGCTCTGAGCAGCTCGCCACTCTGCTCCGCCGTTCTAAAAACAGCTTGCACCAACAATTAAAGGTAACGAACCTACTGCTATGACTATAGGGGTTATGGAAATGGGCCAGTTTGCCAAAATGTTGAACCAACCCTTTAACGTTTACTCACCTCAGTATAGACATCGCTCCACGGATCCACTCCCAAACTGCAGGGGGAGCTCCTCCGAGGAAAAAGAAACCAAAACAGAGAAAAAGAGACCAGACCTGTATAGTTACACCTTTAATAACTGTTAATAATGCAGGTGGAGCTTTAATACATCTGAGTGCAATTTAGATGTTGGTTCTCAAACTATAATAAAGCAGAGTATGAAACAGGATTGAATTATAGTGTTTTTGCTGCATTGGTGGTCAATACTCGTGGTTAATAGGGAACATCTGCTGATTGATTTCTTTATGGGTTAATATGTAAATTAATGTATTATATATGCTTTGTGTTTGATATGCTATTTTTGGCAACAATAGAAATTATAAATAGCTTGAAGAAGTAAATTAGTCGGCTTTTATAAGCTTCTAATAGCATCAACCTATAGCCTCTTTTTTTTTATCATTGAAGTAATATAAAATCCTATATTATGTCTATTTCCTATGTGCACATGATCAAATAACCTACACTAAAAACAAACAAACAAATAACAAATAAAGTAAAAAAATAAATAAAATTAATTGTTAATAATTGTTGATAAATGAAGCATTACACCTTTAAAGTGTTTTTTATTTGCATTATTTTACATTTACATGGAGCTTTAACTCACCTCTGCAGCTTTAATTGTTCACAACACTGGAGTCACTGCAGCTGCTGCTACATGTTCACATGCAGCCTGTGGTGTGTGTGTGTTGTAGTGTGTGTGTGTGTGTGTGTGTGTGTGAGACCGGGAGCGGCTCGAGCTTCTTCTTCTCCAATTGGTTTCCAGTCGCGTCCTGCGCGCGGTCGGACGCACAGACGATCAGCTGAGCAGCGGCTCGCGCTCAGAGGAGGAGAGAGAGACAGATAGAGAGACATACAGACTATCTGTGTGTCCACTCTCTCTCCCTCTCTCCCTCTCTCTCTCTCCGTGTGTGTGTGTGTGTGTGTGTTTGGACACTTGAACGGAGTTTGTTGCCGCGCTCCGCTTGTGTTGGAGCAGAAAACAGCAGCAGCTTCAGATGGTGACGGCGCCACGATGAACATAGGTGAGAGGATCAATACTGTTATTATTATTATTATATAAGAGGATTAATATGATTATCATTAGAGGATTAACAATGTCGATCAGAGGATTATTGATTAGATTTGAAGGCTGTGATTGGGTTTCATTCTAATAGATCATTTGGACAAAATGAATCATGGTGGAATCAGAGAGTTTTAGATTTCTTTTCTTTTTTTTATGTTGTGAAAGCATCAGAGAGAACAGGAGTTGGATTAAAGCCTGTCCTTTAACACAGAGTTCAGAGATGAGAGGAAGCAGAACATCAGACTTCCAGGTGGTTTAACATCAAATTAAGTGTTTTAAGTTTTAAGTTTTAAAACTTCGACTCCTCAGTTTCTGCATCATCTTTAATGTCTTTATTAGTTTCGTTGAATCAGAGTTTATTGTCTTGTTTTCAGCCCATGTAGAGAATCAGAGCTCGGCCCTGACAGGGGTTTCTCTCTCTCTCCCTCTCGCTCTCCTGAATGGCAGGAAGTGAGTCAGGGAAATCCCTTAGATTTTTTTTTTTTTGTATTCTTTCTCAAAGGGTGTAAAAGCTTTCATGATTTATTTTAAGGACATTATCCTGTCCTTTAAGGTCCATATTTGAACATTTTGAGCAGGTTTTAGGCTACATGTTAATTTAATTTAAGAGAAAAGCTCCCAGCAGGTTTACATGATGATACATGTATTTGTAATAACTAATAGTCTGTTAGTTGATCGGTTGTAGATATGTAAATGTGACAATAAGAAGCAGAATCGCAGAATCACAGTTCTGTCCGATGTGCGGCCTGTAGCGGTGAGCGGTTGTAGGTCACAGGGACACAATACGAATGACCTGAAAGCTATTTTAAAGCTCATAATCTTACAGTTTCCTCTTCCTGTTGTTCTTTCAGACTGCACCAAGCCTCCGTCTGTTGCTCCCAAGCCAAGGTTTGTTTGTCACGCCAGCCTGAAGAAGCTTCCCCCCCACTCCTCCTCCTCCTCCTCCTCCTCCTCCTCCCCTCTCATGTCTGCAGCCGCCCGAGGGCCCAAACCCTCCATCGCCCCCAAACCCAGAGGAGTCGTCGTCGTCACAACAACAACGGAGCTCAATGGGAACCAGGGAGGAGGAAGCAGCAGCAGCAACGGCAGCTCGACGGTCTCGGGCGACGATGACGAAGACGACCACGAGGACGAGGAGGAACAACTCAACGCCTTCGTCCGAGAGGTGAGCGGAGAGGAGGAAGAAGAGGAAGAGGAGATGATCCAGAAGACGGACGAGGACTGGAGGTTGGTGGAGATGATCGACACGGACGCCGTGACGGAGGACATGATGGACGCCGATGGAGGAGAGGCGCTCGCCGACGCCGATGGCCTCTCGATGGGAAACGTCTCCTTCAACAGCATCGACGAGGAAGGAGCTACGAGGACGAAGAAGCACGAGGAGGAGGAGGAGGAGGAGGAGGAAGAGGAGGAGAAGCTCGACTGTTCAACTGATGATCTGACCGAAGAACCGAAGAGTTTCCACATGAAGACGCAACAAGTTCTTCTGTCATCGAACGGCGAGGAGAAGGAGGAGGAAGAGGAAGAGGCGGTTTCCGACTGCGGCGTCACGTGTAGCATCCTGAAGCTGAGCTGCGGCCACAGAACGACGACGATGAAGGAGGAGGAGAAGGGAGGAGGAAACATCCAGAACGTCGGATTTTACGAAGAGCAGAAGCAGAAACAGAAACAGAAACACGTTGTCGGCGGGTTGGATGAAGAGCCGATCCACCACCACAACGAGCCGTACTACGTCTCCTCAGAGGACGTCGTCATCACTGTCATCGACCGAGAGACGATGCCGAGGAGCGGCAGCGGCAGCGGCAGCAGAGCTCAGGACGCTCCGACGACACCCGAGGATTCCCCGGGAGAACTGAAGAGTCTGTCCGATGTCTCCGAGGATTACGTGAAGATCGGAAACAGCGGCGAGGCGAGAGCGACGTGTGAGAAGAAGCCGTCGTCGTCCTTCCGAGCACGGACGACGACGGCCGAGGCCTTGATGCTGAACCACCTGGACTTCCCTCCGAGGTTTCGGCTCGTTTCCATCTCCGTTCCAACGGACACGGACACGGACACCTCCTCGCTGTCCGAGACGCAGCTGCTGTCGCCCTCGAACGACTCGGACGTGTTTGGCGACTCGGACGACCTTGACTTGGACTTGGACGGACACATCGTTCCCTTCCTGGAGGAATCCACCGACGACATCAGCGACGACCACGTGTACGAGGAGCCGGGTCGACGCAGCAGCGGCTCGGAGGCAAGCAGCGAACGCGTTTTCCCATTCGACAGGAAGTTGTGTCACCGTGGCAACAACAACGGCGTCCACAACCACCACTTCGTCCACCACCAGAGACCGTCGTACCTGAGCGGCTTCGGTTTCGGTGGTGCGCCGGCGCTGAGCAGCAGCCCCGTGCTGAACTCGCCGCCACGGCACAAGAGCCTCGCCAAACCACCGCACTACCTGTCCCTGTATCCGCGCTCGCTGTCCATGGAGGGACACGACCACCACGCCGCCGCATCGCCGTCATCCCAGAGACACCGAGACGCCTCTGGAAGCTTCTCCAGGTAGGGATGTCACGATTACTTATTTTCACAATTAATCATGGTATTATAGGATAATTTCCGTTTTTTACAACCTGGACCTTATTTCTAGCATAAAATACGATCATTTACTCACCCAGATAACTTTGGTGTCATTTGGAGTTGTTTTGACAAAATTAGCCCCAGTGGAGCGGTGCATATATCCGTATAATGCAAGTACTCTGGGCACGCAATGCAGCCTCTAAATAACACATTATCTGCAGAGAAACTCCTTCATTTCACCAATATTTAGTTCTGATAGGCTAGTGCTATTCCCCTCTGAGTCCGGGGTTAGCTGTTATCAACATCCGGGGTCTGTAGGTTGACCTACTGACCTCTGACCTCGATGATGTCATCTCTGAGCGCCGCCCGGCTCATTCTGATAATAATCATTCTGCTTCGGCATTCGGGTCCATTTTTATCTCAACTAGCCGGAGCTTTAGTGAGTCCAGGTTCAGAGATGACGCTCCACTGGGGCTAATTTCGTCAAAACAACTCCAAATGACACCAAAGTTATCTGGGTGAGTAAATGATCGTATTTTATGCTAGAAATAAGGTCCAGGTTGTAAAAAACGGAAATTATCCTTTAAGAGATACAATTTAAAATACAAAGGGGTTTGAGTGTGAATTAGGAAGTGGGAAGTTGGGCATCACAGATGGTTAAGTGTAAAGGAACTTGAATTTACAATTGCAGAAGGAAGTCTGGGAAAGTAGGGTGTAGGAACGTCTCAAGTTATTAAAACAAAGGAATATTAAGATTTACCATTACACATCCCATATCTCCAGGGCGTCTCCGCTGCTGCCGTCCACGCCGACCTCGGTGTCGGACATCCCGCCGCCCTTCCAGCTGGCCTACATCACCAAGCGACCGATCACCAAGAGCTCGCCGTCGCTGCTGCTCATCGACGGCGGCGGCGGAGGAGGAGGAGGAGGAGGAGGAGGAGGAGACTCGTCGGACAAAAACAGGAAGAAGAAATCGTCCATCAAGCGTTTCCTGATGCTCAAGTTCAGAAGGAAAACGGCAGAGAGCAGTAAGAACGTCGCGGTGGACGCCAACCCGTCGTCCATGAAGTCGTCCCCGGAGTGCAGCCATCACGACTTAGACACTCACAGTCTGAACAACTCTCCTCGCCTCGGCGGCTCGCGGTCGCCTCGGCAGCGTTCCTGCGATCCGGCCTCCTCCGGCTTCCTATTCTACAAGGAGAGCAGAAGAAAAGGGAACGCCGTGGCCTTCCTCAACCGCAGCGTCGTCCGGGTGGAGTCGTTCGAGGATCGATCCCGCGTGCCTTTCGTCCCGCTGCCGCTCACCAAGCCTCGCTCCATCTCCTTCCCCAACACGGATAGTACCTCCGACTACGAGAACGTTCCTCCCGTCGTCGTCATCAGCTCCGACTACGAGAACCTGCAGGTCCCGCAGCGCCGGCCCGTTCGCCTCGCGCCCTTCACGGACTTCTTCTCCGACCGGCCCGGCGCCGTGCGAGCGCTGTCGTCGGCCAACGACACGGACGGATACGTGGACATGAGCAGCCTGCCGGGGTTCAGGAGTAAAGCTCAGTCGCCGGAGGAGGAAACAGAAAGGTGAGTGAAGACTGAACTCAGGGACAGATGCTCTGTCTCAGTTCAAATACTTCCATACTAAAGCAGCGTTCACACCGGACCTTTTGTTTTTCGAACGAGCGACGAGTTTACATGTTAAGTCAATGCAAACGAGCAATGGAGCGCTTTATCGCCCAGGCGAAAAACCGCTGGAGCTCGGAGCGACCGCGACGGAGCGTCGGAGCGTTTTTTCGCTCAAGTCGCTCGAGATGAGAAATCCTAAGTCACGGGCCGTCAGTCGCTCGTCGCTGATTGGTTGCCGTAATCCCGGTGATGCCGGTGTAAACAGAGACACATGGCAGTGGGCATGACGTCATCAAAGCGAAAATGCCAGTCTGTGGCTCTGAGCCAAATTGACGAGCGAATGCAGCTGAGCGACGAGGCGATTTTTTTGGAGTGATACGAGCGACAGCGACAAAAATAAAAGGTCCGGTCAAAAAGTTGAGTGTGGAACGATGGACACTTCGAGAACTTGAGAAAACCGAATTATTGCCTTAATCCGACTAGAACTGGACAACTGAGTGCATGTAAACACGTTAGTCCAACTAATATCGGAGTTCTCCAACTCCGATTAAGACACCCAGATAATGCGATTGGAATTCGACTTTCTCCGTCATGTATACGCCGTAATCAGAGATTAACTAGACAACCCATGTGCGCTGCTCCACAACCCCCACACTGGTGTAAGACCCGGGAACAAAAACATCCAAGAAAGCCGGTCACAGAAGCTGTTGTTATAGCGTTACGGCGTTCTTGTCTGCCCCTCGAAATCACCATGACCACGAGGGATAGCGTGCACATTAAATGCACAATAAGTAACGCACACATTACGTACAAGATGAACAAAGCTGTATGGATAACCATCTCGCTGTTGTTCGAAAATGCCGGTCTACCGCCTGGCTAAAAGGTCAACTGGAGAAGGCACCGTATTAACCTGCTGAAACGATGCGTATCGCCACCTGGTGTTGAGGAGGAGGACACGTTCCCGTCAGTTATTAGATTTTCTCAGATGCATGTAAACTGGTAGCCTCGTAAACCAGCCTCTCGCGGAAGTGCATTTCATCTCATTGCGAGGGAGAGTCTGGCCTCATCCCCCCTGTAAGTGTTTGGGGTGGTGATGTTGGCGTTTTGTCCAGAATGAAACTGCGTTTGCGAGGGGAGATAACGGTATTTTTTGGAAACAGGTCTGAAAACGCCACCCCAGTGTTTTCGTGTAGACGCCCAAAATAAATCTTTAGTGAAACGATGGTCTCGCTTGCCAGACCCTCCTCCAGAGAAGAAGTGTCTGGCTGGTCCGCCTATGATTCTGCGATCAGAGAAAAAAACGCTCGGGCGGTTTGGAATTCTTTCAACCAGTCACAATCGTTGTGGTCGGCGCCGTAGCAACGGTGCGCTTGCAAAATATTGCCGGTTGGAAACTGTATTTGGGTCCGCGGTTTAACGACTGTCGGCAACCGTTGACGGATATTTATTCTTCTGTTCAGTTCATGACAGGGATGTATAATAGATCCATGGTTCGGTTCCTGTTGTTGTCTGTTGATGTTTCCCTTTACCGGGCGGATTGGGAAAGCTGCAGCATGGAGGCGGGACTTCCGCCGGGTGGCTCGTTCCGACCAATCAGAGGCTAGACCATAGACTGTATAAAGAATGGACGTAGCACCCGTGACGTCGGCCATTGGTTTGGGGGAGTCTGTTTTGTGCCTCCACTACGGGAATTTGAACTGCGCCATCTTGGATTTTAGGTGGAGTCTACTTGCCATATTTGGAGAGGTGCGGCGGTTGGCCGGCTGAGAACCCGCCCACTGGCCTCGAAGCAACCAATTAACAGCCGGTAAACTCTCTGTGAGCCTGTCACTCAGCGTAATTTATGCATAAATTTGAAGCCTAAACAACACTCAAACGGTTGTGGTACAAACCCCCCCCCACAGTGTTCACGGAGGTGGAAACTATTGGTAGAGACCAAAAATATAAAATGTACCACGCTGTAAATGTATTTTTTTAAGCTGTAAAGTCGGCTATTTTAACATGGGGCTCAATGGAGAGTTGCTCCCTTCTGGTACCAGCCCCCAGAGGAAGCCGAGGGGATTGCAGTTTTTTGAACGCAGAAGTGGTCTTCACTTGGAGAACCCACAACTCCGCCCTTGGGTCAAACTAGTGAAACGATGATGTCATCCCCCCACCGCTCTCACCTGTAACCTGAGCCACACCACTAGACGTTACAGGACGTAACAACAACAACAGTGGACCACTGTCGGTCTGAATCTCTTCCGTTAAATCATCATCATCGTCATATTTGCTCTGACACGACTCCCAGTCAACATTTAATCCACTTCTAATGTTCCCCAGTGGGGAAGCTTTGATGTGTGGCAGTGTTACAGTCGGCACCAAGGGGAAAGTCTGTTTCCAGTGAACTGAACAGGTGTGAATACGCCCTTAAGGTGCAGGCAACTTTGGTTCTCCAGTAACCATTGTTTTAGAAATTTAAAAACAATTAAAAAGGTTTTTTTCTTCTGTGCTGAAGCTGCTGGACTCGACGTCGGTGACTCTGAGCTCTGAGGGGTTTTTATCACAGTGCAGGGAGATTTATAAGTGTTTATCAAACTGATGCTGTGATCACAGTCAGGGTGGATGTGTAGATCAGTAGAGTAGAAAACAGTAGAGTACAGTATGCTGTGTTTGTCATTGCCTCCAGCTGTGTCTGTGTGTGTGTGTGTGTGTGTGTGTGTGTGTGTGTGTGTGTGTGTGTGTGTGTGTGTGTGTGTGTGTGTGTGTGTGTGTGTGTGGTTGAGGAGGAAACACTGTGCTGCTCTCTGCAGATCTACATTAACACAGGTGTGGTTCCATTCATAAATCACCTGAGCAGCAGCAGCAGCAGCAGCAGCAGCAGCAGCAGCAGCAGCAGCTTCCTGTGTGGTGGTGGTGGAGGTTGTAGCTGCTGTGTGTTGGTATGATCGGCCACGCTGTGCTGACATTAAACCCCACCCCCCAACCCCCTCCTCCCCCTCCTCTACATTCCTGTTGGTGCTGCCCAGATCATAGCGGAGCTCAGGATGATTAATAGTCAGAGCATTTTGGAGTCATTGCTCTTCTCCAGCCGCTCAGGCACAACAGGCTGAGATACAATCTCACTGCTCTGTAGTCAGCACTTGTTCACGCTGGTGGTGCCAACCCCCCAACCCCCCAACCCCCGACTCATCCAGCTCCACACCTCAGTGTTTGTGTAAAACTGTACAATAATAAAGGATTAAAAAAGAGAATCTACACACCCTGAGGGTTTATGAAAATGTGAGATAAATAAAACCAAAACATTTAATTTTAGAACTTTTTCCACCGTTTTTTTTTTTAGAGTAGGCTATTTTATGTTCAGCATTTTTCAAGATATGCATGAAAACACAAACACAGAACTCCAAACCCCTCCCCAACCCACCCACCAACAAATTGAGAGAGGAAAAATAAGTAAATAAAAAAGAGAAATAATGACAGAAAAAAAGGAAAAAGTCAAGAGGCAAGGTAGAAAAAAGCTTGTAAATCTACAACCCGTCCATCATAGAGGTTGACAATGTGTCCATACATCCAAATAAGGTGGCCACATCTCTGTAAAAGTATTTTAGTCTTTCCTGAGTGTACGTATAATTTTTTCAAGTGGAACACAGCTATTCATTTCTGAAACCCATCTTCCTATAGAAAGTTGGGAGTCAAACTTCCACTTTTTCCACCTTTAATGTGAAATATAACAAGTGAAAAACGACCAAAATAAAACTAGATGTGTTCATTAAATAGCTGTTTATATACAACCACACACCTTCATCAATTAAAGTGACTGATTGTCCATAAATAAACTGTCCCCGACTTCCTCCTCCTCCTGCTGCTGCTGCTGCTGCTGCTTAAAGAGCATGAACACTTCTCTCTGTGCAACACGACTCCATTAATAAAGAGGAACAAAGGAATTTCTCTGCCGTTAGAAATTTCACGGAGACAGTCGTCAACAAGTGGAACAAAAAAACAAAAAAAAACTAAACTATGGCAGCACAGCACAGTGACATTATACCAAGAAACAGGGCGTCGCTCCAAAACTGATCAAAAGACGAAGACGAGGTTTCGGGCTGAGCGCCAAGAGGCCGACGGCGACCTTTAAAAGGAGCCGCGCGAGTTTCTGGCGAATTCTGTTTTCTCCCTGCACACGACAACAATCTGCTCTGTTCTTCATCTGTGTGGGACAGAGGCCTGTTGTCAGGAGAGAGACGAGCTGCTTTCAATAGTTTCAATGGTTTATTTTGCACAAGAAGAATGAAATAAGGTAGGAACAAATCACAGAGATAGATCATGTAGAGTGCAGAAAGAGACAAAAAACTCAGCCTCAACCCATAGCAAACTTTAGAACATCACAAAATGTAAAGAAATGCTCAACCAGCTCAATATGAACATAATAAGACATCACATGTTTCAGAACTGCTGCTTTTCTGCTTTAGTTAGAGAGGAGGGAGTTATGATCAGATTATTTTGATGAGCTCCAAACCTGCAGGTAGAAAGATGATTAAGACAAAGAGGAATTTGACCTTTGAATGTTTTTATTTTTTATCTTTCTAAAGTCCAGACAGTCATCCAGTTTAAACATGCACCATACAACACAAAACACAACAAAACCGATGAAAAATGTTGAGCTGAGTTAAGATAAATGAACTCATATCACATTCTGCAGCTTCGGTTTGTGTTTTGTAGTTTTTAAAGTGATACGCCAACATTCTTTTTCATGTCTTGCCTCACTTCCGAGTCCATGACCAGCAGATAGACACCATCCTTTCGACTGTGCGTGCAGTAACAAGGGAGATAGAGCCGTATCGCCCGTAATTAGCTTAGCTCAAAGGCTGGAAGTGTATAGGTAGTGTTAGCCTGCCTCCACCTAAAGTCGCTAATTAGCTTAGCTCAAACACTGAGCCGAAATCAGCAGTCAGAAGCTGATTTCATTTTAGCTCTAAACTCTGTAAATATATCACTTTATCAACATTTCAAACATTTTTAGGCGAGAAAGTAGCCGTTTAGATCAGCAGTGTGTCGTTAATTTGTCTAAATACCAGCTGTTTACTATTTTGTTCGGACGAATTTGGCGCTACTCAAGCTAGCCGTTGTGACAAAGGCACTTCCGGTTACTTTCACAAAATAAAACACCCGTTGCCCTTTACATACAGAAAACCATGACGATAGAATTTGTGCTTTTACTTTGAAACAGGAAGCTAACCTACCCTGAATGTAGCTAGCTTGAACCAAAATAAAGCGTCTTTGCTTGAACCCTCCGTTTTGACCGATCTGGTCCCGTTAGCGGCATTTGACCGCTCAAGATGCCTTACCGGAGAGTTTTGTCAGCTCTGAGACGAAGATCGGCCCGCCGGTTTCCCTTTAGAGTTGCTGAAGAGTTTCTCTGATGACTTTAGGTGGAGGCAGGCTAACACTACCTATACACTTCCAGTGTTTGAGCTAAGCTAATTAGCGACTTTAGGTGGAGGCAGGCTAACACTACCCATACACTTCCAGCATTTGAGCTAAGCTAATTAGCGGTACACCAGCTCTGCCCGTATCTCCCTTGTTACTGCACAGTTGAAAGGATGGTGTCTATCTGCTGGTCATGGACTCGGGAGTGAGGCAAGAACATTTTTTTGGCGTATCCCTTTAAGGCGCATTAAGGTGGAAAAACTTCATCAATGAACAGACAGGGTTTCATATAGCCACTTAAAGATCCCGATGTTGTTGAGATGGATGATAAAATTCAAAAAACATAGTGTTTGTGTTTCCACGCCCTGTGAACACACACACACACATCGATGTAGAGATGTAAAGCTCATGTACAGACGCCGGTTCATCTACAATCTTCACTTTATCTGCTGCAGCCTGAGCCTCCGTCCTGCAGGTTCAGTCATAACAGCTCAGTGACTAAGTTCCTTTGATCGTCTGTTGTTATCACAGAGTCACTGAGTTTCAACATGTCGTCGTCCACTTTTGGCCCAGAAACATCAGTTCAACTCTCAGGCTGCTGAACTGTGCAGGTTTATTCAGATTTTCAGTTTTGACATTTATAGTTTGTAGAAGGTTTATTTTATTGTGGCTCCATCTTCAGTGCATTATCATGGTGTAATAGTGAGTTTAGGTTGGTGAGTTCACTGCTTCTCTGTGTCTCTGCTGAATTATTATTTCCTCCTGCTAAAAAATAATTTCAGTGCCACTGGATGAGCTAATCAGTTGCTTTCTTCCAATTAGACGCCATTATTTAATCATTATGGTGTTTTGTGTTTCACAGTGTGCAGTTTTAAATGAGTAAAAATCTGATTGTGAGTGTGTCTCCTCGGTTAATACAGTTTAATTTAATTAGATCTGAAGGTTTTTATCATTTTTATGTCACTAAATACACATTTTCAGACATTAAATATCTGTGTGTGAACAAACCAGTGAGTGTAATCAACATCCTCATCGTGGGCCGTGGTGTCAGTGTCTGAGGGTTTTTATTCTCCGCAGCCTGGAGGTGTAATATTAGCAGCTATAGTTTGGAGATCGTTGGCATCTTGGCCTCGTCACTGTCGACACACTGGAACAAATAGTTTCACAGAGGAACCTGAGGCAAAAGAGAGAAAATGAATTTTTCTTTATTTCCTTCTGTAATTTATCTGGACAGATTTCGCCCCTGAGCGCTGAAGCAACACGGCACGACTGAGAGAGGTGACAGGGACGGTTTCTGTGGGAGTGATATAAAAACCTAATATAGAAAGTGTGCATGTAGTTTGTGGCTGAAACAGCCTCTGGTACTGTATCTCCTCCAGAGTTTGATCCTGTGAGCTGTAATGGGCCGTGCAGCTTTAATGTGATCTGAGCCACTCACATATGTCGTTCATATGCAGCTAATTTCCATCTCAGTGGGGTTAAAGGCGCCGGCGCTGTAGAGAGAGAGTGAGCGAGGCGGGAACATTGGTCACAGAGCCGACGACTGAAACCTCCACCGTAACTTATAGATGTGTTTTTATTTGCATGTTTCACGCTCCCGCTGAGCTGCAGACATTAACATATTCAGCTGCTGCAGAACAGACTCGCAGCATAAAATACAAGACATGCATCCCTGGTCGGGGACCGGGGTCGACACCGCCGGCTCTGCAGGACCCGTTTATTGGTTTCTGCAACAAAAAAACCCCACAATGTTTCATCTGTTCTCTACTCTGAATACAGGAAGGGTGTTTATTATGGTGATATCTCAGTGTAGAGGACAATAAAGAGGCCGGACAGTCTGTTGGAGTGTTAAAAATCTCATTGATTTATTTTTTACAGGAATGAAGCCAGTTCATATCATAGAATCAGGGAATCAAACCTGAAACTTTACGTGGAGGTTGAGACCCCTGAAGTGGCCACGAGATAAATCTGAATAAGACAGAGGAACAGATTAAAAAAAAACACACAACTCTTTATGTGGTTGATTTTTTATTTACAAAGTGTTTTCTACTGAGTTTTGACCAACCATGTGTGCGTTTGTGTGTGTGTGGTTGAGTTAGCCTTGATATAAATGTATGGGAGACAGGGGTCAGTAGTAGTAGATTAAAGGTGCGTTCACACTAGGCCTTTTATTTTTGTCGCTGCCGACAAGTTTACATATTAAGTCAATGCAAACGAGTGACTGAGCAATTAAAAATCGCTGGGGCTCCAAGCGACAGCGACAGAGCGACAGAATGAAAAATCGCTCGAGATGAGAAATCCCAAGTCTCTGGTCGTCAGTCACTTGTCGCTCAGCGCTGATTGGCTGCTGTAATCTCGGTGGTGCCAGTGTATACAGAGAGACATGGCAGTGGGCATGGCGCCATCAAAGCGAAAAGGCGAGTCTGTGCCAAATTGACGAGCGAATGCAGCAGAGCGGAAGAGCGATTTTTTTGGAGCGACAAAAGGTCCGGTGTGAACGCACCTTAAAACTGTGGCTCTGAGGCTCAGAGGTTACCACGGCAACTTGAGGTGGTTGCCACGAGGCAGACAGAAACGTGAAGAAAAAGTCTTATTTTCTGCCTCGGCTCTGGTCTCACATTTGGGCTTATTCTGACAAAACGGTAACTCCTATCAGAAAAAGAAGCAGACCGTGGTCGTTGTAAGGACTTCCTGAATGATTTGGTGTGATTTTGGTGTTTCTACAGTAAATATTTTGGAAATCCTTGCGAGTTATAAACAGGGGTCCCTTCTGCTTCTCTCAGAAAATCTTTGTATTGGAGTCAATGAGGAGCAGGGAGGGGTCTGGTCACACTCAGAGGCTCACAGTTTAAATTCTGTAAGTCTCTCTGCTTTGTTGAGCACATTCTTAGAGAAAGAACAAGTTTGTCTACAACTGTGGAAAAAATCATGTGTGTAGAGTGTAATTTGTGGCTGTGAGCAGCGAGCAAAGAGAAAAGTTTCAGACAATTTCAGACAACTTCTCCCACTCTAGCTGTGTCATGGCCCTTGGTCTTCCGCCTTTAGTGGCTCGGTTTTCTGTTCTGTTTTCTGTTATTGGACTCTTCGTTTCTGTGTTCCCGTTTAGTTTAGTTCCTGTTTTATTTTGAAGTTCGGTGTTGTGTCATGGTCTGTGTCTTGTCCTAGTTTCCTGTTTTATTTTGAAGTCCTTGTCTTGTCTTCCTGTGTTTTCCCTCCTCAATCTCCTTGCACACCTGTCCTGTGTTTCACATCGTCAGCCCTGCCCTGTTGCTTGTTGGTTTGATTAGTTCTGTTGTATTTAGTCTCGTGTTTCTTTCAGTTCCGTGTTGGATTATTGTTTGTCATCATGGTGTTCTGTTCTCCTGGCTGTTGTAGCAATTAAAACCTCAATTTGCAAGAAATCTGCCTGTACGCTCCTGCATTTGGGTCCTTCCTCCTACAACCTTGACAAGCTGATGATGTCACCCACTGAACATTCCACGCCATACACACCCATTATAATCTCAGTATTTCTCCAAATATGGTCATGGTTATTGAACAGTGATTGATCAAAAACTATAAAACCTATAGAAACGTGGAATTATACATTAACAGATGAGACTTGTATCTACATTTTAAAGTTTAAATGGAGTCTCTAGGTGAAAGTATGCCGGAGCAGCAGACGTTTGAAATTCATGCCTCTGTGCATTAGCATTGTCTTGTGTCAAACCAACAAACAAACAAACAAACACACACCCTTTACATATCAATCGCTCTGCATCTTGAGAATATGATTTGTTGTCCAGATGTTGACTCTGTTGTATTGCCCCCCCCCCCCTCCGACCAGTGCCTACACTGAAGCCTACAACGTGTGCTCTGTGGCCGTCGCTCCACCGTCTGCAGCCGCTGTGGGACAAACAGCAGCAGAGGACGACCAGGGACGGACGTCTGAGGAGGAGGACGGAGCTGCAGACAACAACTACGACAGACAGGTCAGTGGTCACGTTTAACAAGAAAAAGGTCTTATCATGTTAAATCAACACTGTGACAAATAAAATAAGTGTTTTAATACTGAAGCTGGTGCTGCTTTTGAGACAACTCACAACTCAGATTTCAAAAAATCTCCCCGAATCAGTCTGACGTCACATAACAACCTGCACACTGCCGAACCACACCGTCAATGGTAAAACATTGATTAAAATGCTTTTTAAAATGCCAAAATACATTCAAACGTTATGAAATATACAATATTTACCTACGGTTACAGATTGACCTACTGATGTTGTGGAACATTTTCTCCTCAATATTAAATGATCTTTTTCATTATTTTAAAATGCTTCTTTTTTTATTGTTTTTGTGTCCTTTGTAATGTTTTAATGCCCCCACATGAGGCACTTGCAATACAAAGTTTGTCCCAGTCCTGGTTATTCTGGTGTGGTGCGTCTCGAACACTTTGAAGTCGGAAATTGGAGTTTTTAACTGGGAGATTTGAAGATCCGAGTTGTCTCGAATGCAGCATTGGAATACATTTGTTTATGTGTGTTTTAAATGTTCCTTTAACTTTATTTGTGTGATTTTTATACACCTTTTGGAAAATTATTTGAGAGACAATACATGGTAACTTCATTGATCTTGGTTTACAGTGAAAAAAAATAGAAAAGAAATGAAAAAAAACTCTTCTAATATCCGACAATAATGATCCACAGTTGAAATTTTGAAATACCAAGTATCGTATTCAAACATGGGTTAAGTCTGTTTTCTGTAAAATGGTTTAGTTTGTTTTGTTTTGGACCTTTATTTTGAAAGGGAAGGATTCACCTTTTCTAAATGATACAAATGAAAAACAACTAAATAAACAGGGAACATATTTTTCACTTTCCCTCACAAGCTGAGATCTTAATGTGGGTTAATGGAGGTTAATGGAGGTTAATGGAGGTTAATGGGCGACATCGTTGTCGTCTTCATTACTTAGAGTCTGATCGCTGCTCAGAGACGACGATGTGCAGAGGAGAGGCGGCCATATTTGTTGAACCAGTGCCAACATGCTTGAACGTTTCCATCCCTGATCTTTTTACTAACACCTGGTTATTGATCTGATGCCTGTTGGCAGCCGGACGGTCGATCCAGAGCCTTCTACATCGCCAAGGAGCTGGTGGATTCAGAGAGACTGTAAGTGACATGTAAACTCATTTATCCTCCTCTCTCTCAGCTCTTTATTACATTTCATCTTTTATTTCTCTGTCTCTTCCTCCACAGACACGTCAAAGCTCTGAAGCTTCTTCAGGAAGTGAGTGTGTGTTTTATTACATTTACCTATGCAGCGTAGGTGTCCAGTTATTCTCTATGGAGAGAAATCAGACTCCACTAACTCTGCAGGAGGAAAAGGCAGCTCATGTTTCTTTAGGTTTTATATTTCTATCTTCCTACCTTCTGATATTATAATCCAGTCCTGGATGTGTGAACTTCCACTCCTGTAGTTTGGGAAGTCTCTCCTCTGTGGTGAACTAGACTCTGCAGAGATGATGATGATGAAGATGAAGATGCTCATCCTGTCATGTTGCTGCACAGGGAAGAAAATCAGTGAAAGTTAAAGGAGCGATACGTAAAGGCTCATGAGTTTTTTAAATCCGTCACCCGACAGAAATCTTTATGCACAGACGCCTTACACACCTAGTACGATGCAGTTTATTAACATGCACTTTTGACTTTTGTCTCCCTTTCCGAAGTTTGGAACAGAATATAAACTGTTCCAAACTTCAGAAAGGGAGTTAAAAGTCGTCGAAATAAAAAGAGAAAAAGAAAATACTGTGTCCATCCAATCGAGAGAGGAGGTCAGGAGCAAAGAGAGCTGCTGGTTAATGAGCTGTTTAGTTATCATGATCACTTCAATTGTTTATTTCAGGATGTCAGTAGTTCAGTTTGATTATTAGCTCTACTGGAGCCACACATTGAAGAAGACGACCAATTTGAAACGGACTCAGTGTGCGAAGGCCTTAAGACTGATGCCAGAACTGTTGCTGCAGTCAAATTCAAAATACTACAGTGCAGCAGGTTCTCCCCCCCAGAACCGAGGTTGCCAGATATTAACCACATGCTAACCTCTGCCCTGCTCCAGCTTTGTGGCTCTGGTACTCTGAGACTTCACTCACACAGTCTCTACGCCACTGGAGCTGTGTGACGATGTAGTGACAGAAGGAACAGAAGCAGATAAAATTGTGAACATGCACTGGGAAAACAGAACAGATTGTTGTTGCTAAAAGCTCAAAGGTGTGTGACCTGCAGAAAACGAGCTTCTCCACTTTCAGCCGTCTCCATTTTTACAACTCAAGATGTGTTGAGGTGTTTCAGTGTTAGTAACGTCACATGATTCGCAATGACTGTTGTATACAGAGAAACATGGCAATGACGCCATTAAAGCAAAAGCGCGAGTCTGTGCCAAATAGACGAGCGAATGCAGACAGAGTGATTTTTTTGCAACAGCGACAAAAATAAAAGGTCTGGTGTGAACGCACCTTAAAACTGTGGCTCTGGCCTGAGGCTCAGAGGTTACCACGGCAACTTGAGGTGGTTGCCACGAGGATAGAGGCCCCTCAGGCTGAGGCAGACAGAAACGTTGAGAAAAAGGGTGATTTTCTGCCTCTGCGCTGGTCTCACATTTGGGCGTATTCTGACACAACGGTAGCTCCTGTCAGAAAAAGAAGCAGACCGCAGTCATCGTAAGGACTTCCTGAACGATTCGGTGTGACTTTGGTGTTTCTACAGTAAATATTTTGGAAATCCTTGCGAGTTATAAACAGGGGTCCCTTCTGCTTCTCTCAGAAAATCTTTGTATTGGAGTCAATAAGGAGCAGGGAGGGATCTGGTTGCACTCGGAGGCTCACAGTTTAAATTCTGTAAGTCTCTCTGCTTTGTTGAGCACATTGTTAGAGAAAGGACAAGTTTGTCTACAACTGTGGAAAGAATCAGGTGTGTAGAGTGTAAATTGTGGCCTGGAGCAGCGTGGAAAGAGAAAAGTTTCAGACAATTTCAGACAACTTCTCCCACTCTAGCCAATGATGTCACCCACTCTGACACAAACATTCTGCGCAATACACACCCATTATAATCTCAACACTTCTCCAAATATGGTCATGATCATTGAACAGTGATTGATATAGCAGCAGCTCAGTGGGAACTGGAAACCTGGATGATGCTGAAATGATTCTGACTTGGTGATTGGGAGATTGAGCAGTGGCCAAGACACAAAATCCAAACATAAACAAGTTTTAAATTGTTGTCAGGAAATCTGTGCTTCAAATGAACATAATATCTTAGTCTCTGGTGACATAATGGGTGATTTTATGATTAATTACTACACATTTCTTACGTATAGCTCCTTTAATCTTGATGGTCTTGTCCTCAGGACTTCCGTGAGGCCGTGGGCTCGGCGGTCGGGGACGAGGGCGAGCCAGTGCTGGAGGACGAGAGGCTGAGAGAGATTCTCAACGAGCTGCCGGACGTTTACAGTCTACACCGCAGAGTCTGCACCGAGCTGGAGAACCGAATCCGAAACTGGTGAGACACACACACACACACACACACACACACACACACACACACACTGCCCTACAACAGGAGAAAGGGGTAACTCCTCAGAGTGCAGTTCTGAGAAAAATGAGTTTAAAGTATTTTTGTTGTCCAAAGTCCTTGCTTTGGCAAGTAGTAGTCTAGCTGTGTAAAAATATTTAACTCAAACTTAACATTTTACCCTTACACAGACAGACAGTTACCTCTGTCTGTTTGTGCATTGAGGCAAAATATAAGCTGGCCATATAACACAAGAAAGGGGAAACTCCCATTGGTTCTAAAATGTTAGCAGTCTGTTGTACAGTAGAGCGTGTTGTGCGTTCTATACACAGAGAGAAAAAGGTACTGTAACTCAAGTTACTGTGTTCTCTTGTTGTTTCACCGCAGTTTTTGGGAGTTGCTGTGAAAACCACCCACAAATACACCAAATAAGATAACGTTGAGTCAAGATATTTATCCACATGATGTAGCAGACCTTTACTGTCCCAAAAATGACAAAAAATGAGTTACCCCCTTCTTGCGTTGTAGGGCAGCACACACCTGGACACACTCACACACACACACTGAGAGCAGCTCACACACCTGGACACACACCTGCGTCTCCTCCCCTCACACTGAGATTTAATGACACCCCTCGTTGCCCTCAGGGAGGAGAGTCAGAGGATCGCTGACGTCTTCCTGTCCAGGAGAGCAGAGTTCCTGGTTTTCACCACCTACATCGGCCACTATGACAGAAGCATGAGTCTCCTTGACGACAGCGTCAGGGCGTCGCCCGCCTTCGCCGCCATCGTTCACCAGTTTGAGGTCAGACACACGGAGCTGCTTTAAAAACACTAAACACCTTCTCCACATTAAAGAGTAAAACTCATGAACAACATGAACAGACCTTCATCAGGGTGAACTGTCCTCCTCCTTTTCCTCTGCACTGTTGGAGGTTATATTTTGTAGTTTATAAGAACATATAATTTGGAGTCAAAGATTAAAAAAAAGACTTTTGTCACCAAATTAATAAACAAAAGAAAAAGAAAAACATAACCAACGGGTTTGTTTCAATATTAAAAAAAAGAAATTAATAGAAAATCTGTCAACAAAATGAGAAACTGTTGTTTCTTTGATTAACAATAAATAACAGGGAAACTTGAACCAACTCTTTTTATATTTGATCTTTATCAGTAGTTGTGTTATCGCTGCACATTATTGTTATCTACAGGGTGGAGAGAGTGACAGAGATGAAGTGCAGTGTGTGTGTTGTGTGTGTGTGCTGTAATCTTCATGTGTTATAGATCAAGAAGCTTCCACAGCTTCTTTAGTGGAGTTAGTATCAGTTAAATGAACAGAAGAATCAGACTCAGGATATGAAGTCGACAGATTTTGCCATACATTTTTTTATTTTTATTAAACAAATGAATTCAAACGGAGGAATTTTATTTCAGGGGAAACAATATCACTGGAAAAGATTCTCACAGCAAACACACCAACAGTGGGCCAAGACATAAGAACGTGTCATGGGATTGAACCATATGTTATGATAATAAAAACAAGTAAAGTTAGATTAATTACAAAAAAAAGGATGACAGTTACAGTAAGAACGTAGATGATCTGAATAAAAATGAATAAATAAAATAAAATAATAATAAAATTGAATAACAAAAATAAAGTGCGTACATAACCTACAAAAACACACAGATGCACACACACACACAAACATAGACATCTAAAGGCACTAAGGTGAGAGAGCTGGTGGCAAAATGTTGATCAAATCGACAGATTT
The DNA here is from genome assembly GCF_045865225.1 of Trachurus japonicus. Taxonomy (NCBI): domain Eukaryota; kingdom Metazoa; phylum Chordata; class Actinopteri; order Carangiformes; family Carangidae; genus Trachurus; species Trachurus japonicus. The sequence goes on from NC_140911.1 coordinate 4,572,765, forward strand.
TAATTGTAAAACATATATAAAAACAGTATGTCATGATGATGTCATAATGATGTGATGCTTCATGGACAGTTACTTCTTTACAGTAACCAAAACAGTTACTGTTTCCCTCATTATAACGCTGTTACCGTCCGTTACTGACAATAAAATGTGCCGTTTCTTGACTCAAGAAGTCTCGTCACAAAATAATACTACACCTGTTTAAGTGTTGTACGTTATATACACTTTATTTTTCAGTCCATCCACGTACTCGGTATTCCTCCACACAGGCGGAGGAATACTGAGTGAGTTGGTTAGTTCCAGATAAACAGGAGTTTGGGGGGGCAAGTCCAAGTAGTCTGACATATTTTTGAGCATTTTATAAAAAAGTAAAACAGTTACTTTTCCTGGTAATTGGTTTCTTTTATAATGCAGTAATTCAGTTACTAACTCAAGTTGCGTGCCCAACACTGTTCATAGAGGAACAGGGAGTTTGCAGCGTGTTTTCTGCTCAGTGTTGTTAACGGTCAGTATCTGGTCCAGCTCAGATCAGAGTTGTTCTCTCTGTGATAAAGCAGCTGATTGTAGGAGCAGAGCCAGTGGAGCTGTGAACTGTTCCAGGCTCTCGTTTATGGACGAATCCGTTTCCAGTGTTTTCCCTCCGTTTTATAGACGACAAGGGGGAAGAGGAGGAGGAGGAGGAGTTGGCAGCTTCCTCTGTCTGATTTAACATTGTTGGCTGCTCCTGAGCTCCGACTGTGTGAACGTGGCTGCAGCTGCATCGTGACGATCCTCCTGAGGTCGGAGGCAGTCGGTCGGTCCAAACTGAAGTTTATGGGCTGTGATGAGACTCAGTGTCTCCAGAGGAAGAACCACTGGGACTGTGATGAGTTCTGGGTGGATGATTAGATCCAAAGACGGTTTAGAAACCAAGACGCTCCACTACGAGTCAGTTTTCTGTCTCTGTGTCCCGTGGGTTTCTCCATGACTCCGCCCCCTTTAGGAGATGAACATACCATGACTCCGCCCCCTTTAGGAGACCAGTAGACCGTGACTCCGCCCCCTTTAGGAGATGAACATATCATGACTCCGCCCCCTTTAGGAGACCAGCGGACCATGACTCCGCCCCCTTAAGGAGACCATCAGACCGTGACCCCGCCCCCTTTAGGGGACCAGCAGACCGTGACTCCGCCCCCTTTAGGGGACCAGCAGACCATGACTCCGCCCCCTTTAGGAGACCAGCAGACTATGACTCCGCCCCCTTTAGGGGACCAGCAGACCATGACTCCGCCCCCTTTAGATTATTTTCAGTATAGATTAATCTGTTGATTATTTACAGGGACAACGAGGAGTTTTGGAAAAGCGAAGTGTTTTCTCACTACATTTATGAGCCTCCGCGCACCGTGAAATTCTTTGACCGGCACAAGACAGACTCATGTTTTCATTCATCAAGAATTATAGTGAGAGGTTCAAAGAGGTTCACATACCGTCGTAGTTCCGACCATAAACGGCGATTTGGCGGCGTTATTCTCATGACTCGCCACAAAGGAAACGCTGGTCGGCTGTATGTAAAACCGACATCGTCCTCAAATGTCTTGTTTTGTCCACAAACCAAAGAGAGACTCAGTTTATTGTCATAAAGGAACAAAGAAACCAGAAATATTCACATTTAAGAAGCTGGCCAGAGAATTTTTTCCTTAAGAAAACTACTCAAACCGATTATTAGATTATCAAAATAGTTGATGATTAATTTAATAATCGATTGTTGTTTGATTAACCGATTAATTGTTGCAGCGCCAACATCAACTAACTAATTTTCATAATGTTAAATAGGACTTTTAGCTTTGTACATATGTTATAAGAAAATATAAATAACTTTTATAAATCCACACAACAGGAGGTGGGGGGACGGGTCCCCCTTTAGGAGACAGGAAGTGTAGCTGCACCACTTCATATAATTGGATTGGATTGTCATAGTAGAGGATCTTTGATGGAGACGATCACCTTCCTCTGAGGACGAAGTGTAAACGCTCTAATTCTGATCTAATGCCACCGGCAGCTGGAAATGTGACTGTGTCAACACTTTTATATTCCCACAACGAGAGCAATTCAAACACACACACACACACACACACACACACACACACACACACACAGAGACTGAGCAGCTCTGTGTGTTATTGGTCCTTGGTCACAGCTAAAATATTAATTCGTCCTCTGTTTGTGCCCAGAGGTCCAGTGTTGCTGTTTTTAATCTGCTTCTCATCACAACTTCCATTTTATTTGCACAACTTTCTTCACACTCAGTGAAAATGTTGCATGGCGACTTGTTTCAGACCCAGAAATTCACTAGGATGATGAGTAGAAGGCTGGTCTTCAGCCATTACTTAAAGGGATAGTTCAACATTTTGGCAAATTGGCCCATTGCCATAATCCCTATAGTCATAGCAGTAGGTTCGTTACCTTTAATTGTCGGTGCAAGCTGTTTTTAGAATGGCGGAGCAGAGCCGTGAGCTGCTCAGAGCTACGCTACGGAGGCTCATTATGGGATTTCTTGGTTTCCCTCATCAAACTCATCAAATAGAGGGAAATACAGAGACTGCTTGATGAAAAACTGTCCCTGAAGGCAACGTGCATCAGTGGTTTTGCATGAATTTCCCTCTAAAACAACTCTGTGTGGTAACGTTGTGTTATTATCTCATAGCGTGGTGAATGTGCAGGTCACAACTTGTCCACCAGAGCGTTGTGGAGTTGTTGGATTGTGTATTTGATGAGTTTGATGAGGGAAACCAAGAAATCCCATAATGAGCCTCCGTAGCGTAGCTCTGAGCAGCTCACGGCTCTGCTCCGCCGTTCTAAAAATAGCTTGCACCGACAATTAAAGGTAACGAACCTACTGCTATGACTATAGCGATTATGGCAATGGGCCAATTTGACAAAATGTTGAACTATCCCTTTAAACTTATTTTATGACAAATGTTTTTGTTGTTCTTATGTTCTTATCATTTTTCCTCTTTGCTTGGATACATATATTATCTAATTTCTTGAAAAAAGTGTTAGACAACATAGGTTAGCTTCTTTCAGGAGTTGCATTATTATGTTTTTGAGTTGTTTTATTTTCTTTTTTCAATGAATGAAACAAGTAAATAAACTAAATTCATTCATTCATTAAAGTGTGTGTGTGTGTGTGTGTGTGTGTGTGTGTGTGTGTGTGTGTGTGTGTGTGTGTGTGTGTGTGTGTGTGTGTGTGTGTGTGTGTGTGTGTGTGTGTGTGAACTTGTCTCAGCAGCAGAGTCCGGCCGGAGAGAAGGTTTCTCTCAAACACCAGCTGCTGCAGGTCATCGTGCGTGTTGCTCAGTACCGCATGCTCCTCACCGGTGAGTCCAGTCCAGATGAGTTGAGATTATTATGGTCTGTCTGTTCTATGCACTATAAACATCCTTCACCCCACACACCCACACTTGGAGGAGGAAGGAGGAGTTAATGTGTGTCTCTGCTCCTGTAGATTACCTGAACAACCTCTCGCCAGATTCCAAGGAGTACGAGGAAACCCAAGGTACCGAGTCGTGAGTGTGTGTGTGTGTGTGTGTGTGTGTGTGTGTTCACGGGGAATTTATTTGTGCTCATTTGGGCCACAGGAGAGCTCATTTAGTTTGTTAGTGTGTGTGTGTGTGTGTGTGTGTGTGTGTGTGTGTGTGTGTGTGTGTGTGTGTGTGTGGTGGCAGCAGTTTGAGCAGCTTCATGTGTAATTCATGAGGAGGCGAGTTGCAGCAGCTTCATCTCCCTGAGGGTCAGAGGAGCTGCTCAGGCCAGACACACTGTCACAGCCAGACCACTGACTCACTTTTATTACACACACACACACACACACACACACACACACACACTGCAGGAATTAAAACACATTTAATCAAACAGGAACATTCAGTCAGTGTGTGTTTAATGGCCTTTAATGGTGTGTGTGTGTGTGTGTTTTCTTCAGCTGCCGTGGTGATCGTGTCCGACATCGCAGATCAAGTCAACGACAGTTTGAAACACGGGGTGAGTTTCATCTGCAACAACCACAACTACATACATACATACACATCAGGGGTGGAGCGGTTCATAAAATCCACGGTTCGGTTCGTATCACGTGTTTTTGGTTTGGTTTTATTTTTATTTATTTATTTAGCCTTTATTTAACCAGGTAAAAAGACCCGTTGAGATCAAGATCTCATTTTCAAGGGCGACCTGGCCAAGAGGGCAGCAGCACACGTCGTCGGGGTCATTCCTATGTTCCCACAGCCCTATGTTCCCTCAGCCCTATGTTCCCTCATTTCTAACTTTTGTTGTCACTGAAAATTAGGCCCTATGTTCCTCAGCCCTTTGGTCCCACCATTGGTTGGGTTTAGGCAATGAAGAAAGGAGTTGGTTAAGTTTAGTAAAAAGACCCGGTAGAGGCTAGACAGGCCAGATAGACAGAGTCCAGATAGGTAGAGAGAGTCCAGAGGGAACATAGGGCTGAGGGAACATAGGGCTGTGGGAACATAGGCACGCTCCCGTCGTCAACATTACCATAAAATACAAAATACATTACAATATTACATTATAATAAATAAATAGGGTCATAGTACAATAGAGGTTAAAACAAAAGTGCAAGGAGCATCATGGGGGTCATGGTGACAAGGTTGGTCAGCAAAGGCACCGCTCAATTGATTTTTGTTGTCGGACCTTTAGGAAGTGACGAAAAACATTAAAAGTTAAGAGTTCAGACATTTTCAGTTCAGCCTGGAGGTTGTTCCATGTTGATGGGGCGGCGTAACTAAACGCTTTTTTCCCTAATTCAGTCTGCACTCGTGGAGTGTTCAATATGGTATTTTGTTACCATAATAAACGTATAAACATCAGATGTATGTGGAGGTTCTCCTTCAGGGTGTCGAAGCCACATGAGAGGCAGGAAAGGCTGGTGTTCTTACAGGAATGAAAAAAAGAGATGCATCCGTTTCAAAAATAAAGTTTACTAAAAGAAAATTCAACTACATCACATCATTCTGTAGAAAAACTCCAGTTAAAGGAACAAACAACATTTAAACATATAATGCATTGACTAAAAATACAAACTATGAAATTCAAAAACGTATGAAACTGTTTAACTTAAGCAATATTACCCTCGAGGGTGTGCTTTAACATCATTTGAGCACGACAGTGACGCTCTGATGGACAAGTTGTGACCTGCACATTCACCACGCTATGAGATAATAACACAACGTTACCACACAGAGTTGTTTTAGAGGGAAATTCATGCAAAACCGCTGATGCGCGTTGCCTTCAGGGACAGTTTTTCATCATCAGTCTCTGTATTTCCCTCTAAAACAACTCTGTGTGGTAACATTGTGTTATTATCTCATAGCGTGGTGAATGTGCAGCTCACAACTTGTCCACCAGAGCGTTGTGGAGTTGTTGGATTGTGTATTTGATGAGTTTGATGAGGGAAAACAAGAAATCCCATAATGAGCCTCCGTAGTGTAGCTCTGAGCAGCTCGCAGCTCTGCTCCGCCGTTTTTCTGCTCCGCCGTTTTGCACCGACAATTAAAGGTAATGAACCTACTGCTATGACTATAGGGATTATGGCAATGGGCCAATTTGCTATAATATTGAACTATCCCTTTAAAAACTGCATGTAGATTCATCATCATCATCTTAAAACTCATATTTTCATTTACATAATTCAATTTCCTAGCCATATTATAGAATAAGGACATATCCTTTCTTCTATATATTCTATACATTCTATGTTGTGTATATATCTTCTGTAATGTGATGTATTTTCCCTCTGGGGATCCATAAGTTATCATGATCCTCTGAGGATGAATCCAACAATGTGACTCTTTTATGTTTTTCTTGTCATAGTTTGTGGAGTTATTTTCCCAGAATGATGTCGTTTGTGAATCATCCACAGAGAAACAATAGTTGACGTGTTGATCCAGGTGATAAGAGTAAGACAGACGAGACAAAGGGAGTGAGATCAGAACAGAACAGGAAGAAGTTCAATCACTGCAAATTACTCTTTCATCATTTCTCTGATTTTGGCCTCTCTCCTTCTTTTTCTCTCCTCTTCTCTCCTCTTCTCTTCTCTTCTCTTCTCTTCTCTTTTCTTCTCTTCTCTTCTCTTCTCTTCTCTTCTCTTCTCTTCTCTTCTCTTCTCTTCTCTTCTCTTCTCATCTTCTCTTTCTCTTTTCCTCTCTCCTCTTTCTCTTCTCCTCTCTCCTCTTCTATTCTTCTCTTCTCTCCTCTTTTCTTCTCTTCTCTTCTTTTCTCTTCTATTCTCTTCTTTCTCTTCTCCTCTCCTCTTCTCTTTTCTCTCTTCTCTTCTCTTCTCTTCTCTTCTCATCTTCTCTTTCTCTTTTCCTCTCTCCTCTTTCTCTTCTCCTCTCTCCTCTTCTATTCTTCTCTTTTCTTCTCTTCTCTTCTCCTCTCTCCTCTTCTATTCTTCTCTTCTCTCCTATTTTCTTCTCTTCTTTTCTCTTCTATTCTCTTCTCTCCTCTTCTCCTCTCCTCTTTCTCTTCTCTTCTTTCTCTCCTCTTCTCCTCTTTCTCTTCTCTTCCCTTCTTTCTCTTCTCTTCTCTCCTCTCCTCTTCTTTCTCTCGTCCTTCTCTCATCTCTTTTCTCCTCTCCTCTCCTCTCCTCTCCTCTTCTTTCTCTCGTCCTTCTCTCATCTCTTCTCTCCTCTCCTCTCCTCTCCTCTCCTCTCCTCTCCTCTCCTCTCCTCTCCTCTCCTCTTCTCTTCTTCAGGAAAATTCACTGGTTCTGAAGTTTTGATTGTTCTGTGTCATCTTCCTTTTACTCTGATCAGGGTCTTGTGCGCTTTGTTGTAATTTGTGATTAGTAACAAAAGAGAATTGTGGTAAAGGACGAACCGGTAATAAAGGTTTACTTAAAAAAATATCTTCTCTTCTCTTCTCTTCTCTTCTCTTCTTCCCTCTGTTTCAGGAGAACTTGCTGCGTCTGGTGAACATCGAGTACAGTGTTCACGGCCAGCGGGAGCTGCTGCAGCCGGGCAGGGTACGGCGCTGATAACACCATTGTTTCTACCCCCCTCCACTACCCCCCCACCCTGTCTGCCCTGCACCACCCCTGTTGCCCTTTAACACACTGGGAATCCCCCGGCTACTGAAACAACATTACTGTAATTAGTGCAGACGTCCTGATGCATGTGTCATTAAAAGGATAGTTCACCCAAAATTCAAATTTCACTCATTATCTCCTCCCCCTCATGTGGACTAAGGGCTGGGAGAAGTTTCAGAGTCCTCTGTGGCTTCTCTGAGTTACAGGGGGTCTCGGCGTAGCAGTGCATGTCCATATAACGGTTGCAAATGGATACCAACTGTCTTCGTAACAAAAAGACACACCAAATAACATCCAAATACCTCCATGCCGAAGCCCCGAAATGCGAAATTGTCCCGAAAAAAAATTAAATAACTCTATTTTTCAAGCTTGTTTGTAGCGGAAGCTCCTCTTCCCGGTTCGTCAAATTTGGACAAACTGGGAAGAGAAGCTTCCGCTACAAACAAGCTTGAAAAATAGAGTTATTTAATTTTTTTTCGGGACAATTTCGCATTTCGGGGCTTCGGCATGGAGGTATTTGGATGTTTTTTGGTGTGTCTTTTTGTCACGAAGACAGTTGGTATCCATTTGCAACCGTTATATGGACATGCACTGCTACGCCGAGAACCCCTGTAACTCAGAGAAGCCACGGAGGACTCTGAAACTTCTCCCAGCCCTTAGTCCACATGAGGGGGAGGAGATCATGAGGGAAATTTCAATTTTGGATGAGCTATCCCTTTAATTAGCGCAGACGTCCTGATGCATGTGTCATTAAACCAGAGAGACGATGAAAAGTTGAGTCTGTTGTAACTCTGAACGTGTGTGTGTGTGTGTGTGTGTGTGTGTGTGTGTGTTTTCTCTGTCTCATGTAGGTGTTTGTTAAAGAGGGCACTCTGATGAAGGTCAGCAGGAAGAGTCGACAGCCCCGGCATCTGTTTTTGGTAAAAACGTCGTTTCCTGCATGTCGTATATGAGTTAATAGACACTTGTAGGTTTTTTTTGTGTGTGTGTGTGTGTGTAAAGCTCCAGAGTCCAGACTCAGACTGAGCTGCTAAGAGCAGAGCTTCCTGACAGGATGTTTCTGAATACAGACTTCCTGAGCCAGTTCTTTACTGACAGCACGAGGAAGGTCAACGCAGCTCCACGTACACCTGCAGCACTCTGCAACCGTAACTCACATCACATCAGGATCATGTGTCTTCAGCATGTTCGATAAATTCTTTCAGTTTTTATCTCACAAACTATTTATAGAATGCAAAATAAGGGCAAAACAGATTGTAAATAATGAAGCAGGATACCACTACCATCACACCAATTAACTATTTCTTAAAACTAAGTGCACTAAAATTCACGGTAACACTTTATAATAAGTACACTATTAAGCATTAGTTAAAGGGACATCGAGGAGTTTCTATTTGGTTATAAAAAAGTCTGATATTAATGTGGATGAATCTACGTTACCACTTGTTAATGGTCCATTTTAGATAAATCTATGGTTTTGTCTCTATGGTTATTTTGTTATTATTAGTGGTGGTGGAAATGCTGGGCGAGCCGACCAGCATTTCTTTACTTTCGGTTTCGTGGCGAGTCATGAGAATAACGCCGCCGAATCTCCGTTTATGGTGGGAACTACGACGGTATGTGATCGTCTTCCAACCTCTGACTTTAATTCTTGATGAATGAAAACATGAGTCTGTCTTGCGCCGGTCAAAGAATTTCACGGTGCGGAGGCTCATAAATGTAGTGTGGAAACACATCACTTTTACAAAACTCCTTGTTGTCCCTTTAAGCATTAAATCAGTGTTTTTCAACCTTGGGGTTGGGACCCCACATGAGGTCGCCTGGAATTGAAATGCGGTCGCCAGAAATGTCTAGTAATTGATAAAAAATGTTACTGATAAAAATATATATTTTAAACTAATTATTATTCTTTCAAGTTCAAATAAAATGGAGCATGTATAAATATCTGAGCTGACGCATCTTGATTGACGGGGTCGCCAGAAATTTGGGATGTCAAAATTTGGTCACGAGCCCAAAAATGGTTGGGAACCACTGCATTAAATACTGAATTCATTATAACACATGAATACTCATTAGTAGGTTAAAAATGGTATACTTATCATTGATCAGCACTAACTGTATTTATAAACTACATACTAATGAGTATTCATGCGTTATAAATGAAGAATTCAGTGTTTATTAATGTTTAACTAATGCGTAATAGTGTGGACTGATCATAAAATGTTACCAAACTTACCGACCTAGTAGAAATGGGTTAAAACTGCACAGATAATCTACAGTACAAAGCAAAAAATAACTTCCTCCCTAGCAGTAAACAAAAACTGTTAAAGTGGAGATATGAACGAAGTAGGTTACGTATGTTTCTGTTGCTGGGAAGAAGTTGTGGAGCAGCTTCCTGGAAGATATCAAACAAAGCAAAACATAAAAAAAGGTAACACTTTATAATAATTACAAACTATTAAGCATTAGTTAAGCATTAAACACTGAATTCTTCATGTATAACACATGAATACTCATTAGTATGTCGTTTATAAACACAGTTAAAATGTTTTACTCATCATTGATCAGCACTACAGTAACTGTATTTATAAACTACATACTAATGAGTATTCATGTGTTATACATGAAGAATCCAGTATTTATTAATGCTTAATAGTGTGTACTTATTATAAAGTGTTACCAAAAACATTATGCAATTTAATCTGTTGAGTTTTTCTATTCATTTAGTTTATTCCTGGACAGTAATGTTTTGAATAGGCCTATGCCATTTTTTAAGTTTTTATTTTCAAAAAAAGGTTGATGGATTATGGTTTTATTATTATATCTATGTTTCAACCTATACTGTATAAGCAGTTTGGTATCTTTACTGCTTTTTTGGCACAATTGAAATTTAAATAGTTAAAGCTTAATACATTAGTAGGATTAATAGGCAGGTACAGGCTTAATAGCTTCAGCCTGCCACAATTATGGACTAATAAGTTTGATTGAATATAGTCTGGAAGGAAGATTAATGATGATTGTTGATTGTTACTAAATGTGCATATGACCATAATAAACTAGGCCTATTACTACTCCACTAATGTGAATGTAAACCACCTTTAACAGGAGGTAGACATCACATCACCTCAGCTCAGACTGAACTGAACTTCTCGTTTGTAAAAATCAACAACACAGAGACAGAGAAATATTCTTCTCACCAGGAGAGATTAGAAAATTAAATCACCTGTGGAGCTTCTCCTTCTCCCTCCTGTGGCATCATTTGTCTCTTCTGGAGAAACGTTGGTCATCATCATCATCATCATGGTTGTGTAACTTCCCGTTTATCCACACGGACACAAACACACCGGGACAGAGAGGAAACGATCCGCTGTGAAAATAATTCAGGAGTTAATGATGCAGTTTGTTGTCTGTTAAGAGTCTGTTTGATCTGTGCTCACATAACAACTACAGGTGGTGTTTTACCTGCGTGCGTCCAAAACCAACACACACACACACACACACACACATCAGTAATAATAATATAAAAAGTTTAACCACTGAAAACAAAGTGAAGCGGCTTTAAATGATGATGAATTATTATTAATTTATGACAAAGAACACAGTGAATGTGTAGTGTTGTTGCGCCCTCATGTTTAAACTGATGGCGCCACCTGCTGGACGACTGCTGCACACACATGAATAAACTTGACTTGTTTTTGACCTTAAACTGTTTCCAAACACGTCTGCATTCACAAGAAAACATCAGTTCTCCCCAGACAAACAGAGAATCATTAATATTAATCTGTTTCCAGATGAACGACGTGCTGCTGTACACCTACCCACAGCAGGACGGGAAGTACAGGCTGAAGAACACGCTGCCGCTCACCGGCCTAAAGGTCAGAATCAACACTTCTACACATACAGTGAAGTATAGACATATATGCAAGAATAAAATGTAATACCAAACCTTATTAAACAACAAAATAATACATATCCTTTTCAAAAAAAAGCACTAAATGAACATTATTTAAAAAGGAACTTCATTCATTAATATGTATTCCTTGATACATAAGAGGTACAGTATATGGTTATGCTCTACAGTATGTTCAATATATTAATATTTTGAATATTATATTTCAATTTAAATCTGTCTCGTCTTGTCAGTTTCAATATTTGTTATAGTTATATAGTTATCTTGTCAGTTATTTTACTTTTAAAACATGCACATATTGTTGTGTCTGTGTTCTCTAGTTGCCTATTTGGATCTTAATAAATAAACGAGCAAACAAAACACAGTTTGGTTGCAATTTACTCCACAGTCTGTATTTTAGATTTTTTTTATTTATTTTTTTTTTTTTTATGTGGGATCTACAGTGACGTTTGTGATGTTTGGAATAAGATAAGATGAGATAAAATGAGATATATATTTATACTTCTCAGACTGAGAAATGGCTGTGTCACAACAGCAGCAGGATATAACACAACACCAGTGTGAAAATAGGATTATAAAATCTAAAAATAGCAACGATTTTGGAAAAGAAATATGTACAAAACATAAAAAATAGTAGGTTAGGAATAGATAATAGTGAAGTGAAGAGTAAACACTAGATATTACAGTCAATGGACCCTAATCTTACTGTGTAATTACAATATTCAACATAATAATTGTTCTATTATCCATCCCTGATGCACCTACACATATATATTAATGTTATATCATCACTTTATTGCTATATATTATACAACAGTGACATTTATAAAACCTTAATCAGCTTCCTCTCTGTGTAATGTCTGCCCCGTCTCATTACCCTGCCGGCTCCTCAGGTCAGTAAGCCGCTGGTGGAGAAGGTGCAGAACGCCCTGAGGATCGAGGGAACAGACATCTCCATCACGCTGTCGGCCAGGTGAGTCTCTCTCTGTGTTAATGAAGGATCACCATCGTTTATTATGGACTAGATGAAACATGTTCACGTCACCGCAGCAGGTTTTTAACCCTCACACATCAACAGAGTCGTTCACTGATGTTTTACACGTTTGGTGTTGTTGTTGTAGCCAGGGCCGTTGTATAGGGGAGAAAGGTGATGATAACTCTAGGGGCCCAGCGCCCAGTGGGGCACATAAAAAACCCCAGTAGTCTAATCTTTGTACGACTGAATTATTCTGCATAAGACCCTGACTGAAAACTCAACATCTTTCCAAGAATATTTGTCTTATTTCTTGTCCAAATGTCTCATTTCTAGTCAAAACTAATCTCTTTCCACTTAAAATAAGACTCATAACCTAAAAATTAACTTTTTTTTTTTAGATCATTTTCACTTGTTTCAAACAAATTTTCACTTGAAATAAGTAGAAAAATCTGCCAGTGAAAGCAAGTTTTTTGTGCTTGTAATAAGAAAGAAAAACTTGTTCCACTATCAGATTTTTTGTACTTATTTCAAGTGAAAATCTGCTTGAAAGGAATAAAAAAGTGTCTAAAAACAAGCTACTTTTAATATGATGTGTCTTATTTTAAGTATAATGAGATTTGTTTTGACTAGAAATGACATTTTGACTAGAAATAAGACAAATATTCTTGGTAAGATACTTGAGTTTTTGCAGTGTAATGCTGCATTAGCATCAAAACAAAGTAGGCTAAATAATACATGATAATACATACATAGTCTAAAAAATAAAAAAAATAGGGGGAGGGGCCCACTTTAGTATTCTTTAAGGGGGCCCAGAATTCCTAGCAACGGCCCTGGTTGTAGCTAATTGGTTTGCTTAAAACATCATTCTTCAGTCATGGTTACATAATGTTGACTTCTTGGAAATTCATTCTTTGAGTAAGTAATAGTAAAAGCTGCAATTTATAATTTATTACGTCATTGTAGCATCACGTGATTTGAAGGTTGGTCGTCAGTCTGAACAATGTCGGACATGTGGAGGCCGTGGTCGGAAAAAATAGTTTTAGTAGTATTTTCGTTATTTTTTGGAATATATTATTAGCAATCACTGATTCCATCTGCAATCACAGCCCTCAACAGTAGATAAAGATTTGCTGCTGGTCCTTTTCTTATAACTATTAAAGGGATAGTTCAACATTTTGGCAAATTGGCCCATTGCCATAATCCCTATAGTCATAGCAGTAGGTTCGTTACCTTTAATTGTCGGTGCAAGCTATTTTTAGAACGGCGGAGCAGAGCCGTGAGCTGCTCAGAGCTACACTTCAGAGGTAAATTCATTCAAAACCGCTGATGCACGTTGCCTTCAGGGACAGTTTTTCATCATCAGTCTCTGTATTTCCCTCTACAACAACTCTGTGTGGTAACGTTGTGTTATTATCTCATAGCGTGGTGAATGTGCAGGTCACAACTTGTCCACCAGAGCGTTGTGGAGTTGTTGGATTGTGTATTTGATGAGTTTGATGAGGGAAACCAAGAAATCCCATAATGAGCCTCCGTAGCGTAGCTCTGAGCAGCTCACGGCTCTGCTCCGCCGTTCTAAAAACAGCTTGCACAGACAATTAAAGGTAACGAACCTACTGCTACGACTATAGGGATTATGGCAATGGGCCAGTTTGCCAAAATGTTGAACTATCCCTTTAATGTGTGTGTTTTTATTTTGTTCTCATTTGGTGTACTTCTTTTTCTTGTGTATTTTTGTTTAGGTCTTTTTTAATGTCTTGTGTGTGCATGTTGCGCCTTGTCAAAGACAAAGTTCTGTTACCTTTTGGTGTCAGACAAATGAAGTTTCTATTCTAACATTGAACTAAGTTTTGTCATCGTTTTTCGCCGCCTTTTTGTCTTGGAGGAGCGTTCAAACGCCGCAGGCTGCTCATCGTCCACGTCGGCACAGTCAGGCGTGTTGTTATAACGACTGTAGCTATAAATCGGTTGTTCACAGTTGATCTGTGTGTTTTCAGCTCGTTCCTGGAGAGAGAGGACTGGTTCTACACACTGAGCCGCACGGTGACCGAACACACACGAGGCTCTGCAGCCTTCAGCAGCTGCTCCGGAGACGTGAGTCCTGTCATCATCACATCCATTACATGTTTTACAGCTTCTAGCACCACATCATGTAATAAAATTCTTGAACAATATGTAATAAACTTTGCCATAATTAAACTTTCAACTTTATTTTATTTATATATCACCTTTCACGCTCGGAGCAACACAAAGTGCTTCACAGGCAGTGGTGGACTGCATATCCAGAGGATTTGTACTTTACTTGAGTATTAGATTTCTTTGGTACTTATTACTCTTACTTGAATACATTTCCAAGACAAATATTTTTACTTTTACTGGAGTTAATTTCTAGGAAGGCTGAAAAGTACTTTCTTTTTTTTCTAAAATCCTATTGGACACAAGCTGTGTTTGTCTGTGAAGGAAACCCTAACCCCTAAAAGCAGCACATCAGTGCATCTGCTTTCAAAGAGTTAATTCTCACTAACAAGAGTTAAAAGCTCCTTACATTCATTTACAAACAATTAGAGTCATTCATTGATGTGAACAATAAGACATTTACTCTGACTCTTACTTTGACTTAAAGTTAATTTAATAGCATGTAGCCTACTTTTGGATACTTAAGTACCTTTAAAAGCAAGTACTTTTTTACTCTTACTCAAGTAACATGTCGACTGAGCTACTTTTACTTGTAACGGAGTACATTTTGACCAGTAGTATTTGTACTCTTACTCAAGTACTGGGGTGGAGTACTCTGTTCTCTCATCTCTGTTCACAGGGTTAAAAACGTTGCAAGAAAATAACAAAAAAAAAAAAAGAAAATGCACCAAATTATTCAGTTTTCTCCATAAAATAAATATCCAACTTCTGCATTTTGTAACAACTAATGCATTATGTAACAACATATTACAAAATGTGTGAGTTTATTACATGTTGCGTTCAAGATTGATAGTAACATGTTATGTCAAAATGTCATAAGTAAAGAAAATGTTATGTCAAAATGTAAAAAGCAAAAGAAAAGAAAAGATTAGAATAAAGATTTTATTCTGTGGGTAATGGGGGCGGGACTAGATCAGCTTTAGCTTCTCCCAATTTCCCTTTCGGCCATGTGTATTGTATTATTTGAACTAAGATGAAGTGTGATGATGATGATTTAATTGACATGCCCGAAATAAACAAATAAATACGATTTCTATTACAAAATGCGGTGTTATTGCATAATAGTGGTGCTATAATGTAGCTTCTACCATATAACTAATGTGTGTGTGTGTGTGTGTGTGTGTGTGTGTGTGTGTGTTTTAGGTGAGAGATCGTCTTCATCTGTCTCTAGGAGACAAAGCTCCGACTCTGGTCCCGGTGTCGGAGGTGATGATGTGTATGAACTGCACCTCCGACTTCAGCCTCACGCTGCGGCGACACCACTGTCACGGCTGTGGGAGAGTGAGTCACAGAAAACAACACAGATGTTTCCAGATGAGACCGGACAGTCTGACTGAAACGACTGGTTTCATTTTGTCTGTGTGTGTGTGCGTGTGTGTGTGTGTGTGTGTGTGTGTGTGTGTGTGTGTGTGTGTGTGTGTGTGTTGTTGAGTACAGATCGTGTGTCGGAGCTGCTCCAGGAACAGATATCCTCTCAAGTACATGAAGGACCGAATGGCCAAAGTGTGTGATCACTGTTACAACGAGCTGAAGAAGAGAGGTGAAGGAAATAAAACACACACTCTGCTTCCTACGGTGGCTCTGGAGGGTCAGATCACTGCAGCTGAACAAAACCATGGATGTATTATTCTTATTCTTATTCTTATAATAGATTCATGAAGAAAACACACAAAGACACAAACATTCAGGTTCAAGTTCAAGTTCAATCAGTCTTTATTATCCCCAAAGGGGCATTTATCTGTGCAGCAGTGGTCAACACATACACGACACCCAACGCACATACAGAAAAAGAATAAAATAGAATAAAAATAAACAACCCATTACAAAAGAATACATGTCACACAGTAGATAAATAAGACACAAACATGCTACAAGTTCAGGAAACAACTTATTTTCTCTTTTTTTATGTACGTTTATTAAAAATATGATTCATATTTATTGCGAGTAAAACAAACATTGACTTGGATGTTTGGACGTTGAATGATAATGATTTTTAACGTAGAGCGGTTACGTGACAAAGGACGGCGCCATTGTTTTACCTTGAGCAGTGCTAGACAAGTTTGTTTTTTTTCTCAAAACTTTATTGTACAAATCAAAATACTTTACAGATTCTCTCAAAAGACACACATATTGCGTTATTTTTTTTTAACAATACATTTTCATCTCAATTACCATAACTAAAATCTACAAGGCTTCAAAAAAAATGTTTTATATGTATATATCATGTCCCTAGAAACACTTCTGTTGTGTTGTTGAGGTTTTGCAGCTCATGTGTTAAAGGAATAGTTCACCAAAAAATGAAATTCAGTCATTGTTGCCTCCCCCTCATGCTGATGAATACTCCAGAGTAGTTTTTTATTCCTCAAAGGTCATCTGGAGACCCGGGAGGCCGGTTCCTAGTCCAACCAAAACTTTATATGAGAGTAATAGGGCCCGACACAAAAACGTCCATAAAACTACACAACAACCATTTAATATTCCTCCACACTGCTCGTTCACTGCAATCCAAGTGTCCTGAAGGGAGATAGTCCAGAGTTTACTGGAAACTACCTCATTTAGGACATTTTTCAAATTCACTACAGGACTGTTCAGGCTGTAAAAATGTCCTAAATGAGGTAGTTTCCAGTAAACTCTGGACTATCTCCCTTCAGGACACTTGGATTGCAGTGGACGAGCAGTGTGGAGGAATATTAAATGGTTGTTGTGTAGTTTTATGGACGTTTTTGTGTCCCGGGTCTCCAGATGACCTTTGAGGAATAAAAAACTACTCCAGAGTATTCACCAGCATGAGGGTGAATTTCATTTTTTGGTGAACTATTCCTTTAAAACTGATGAAGTTGTTTCCTGAGTTTGTAGCACGTTTGTGTCTTTGTTTGTTTGTGTGTTGTGGATCTTGAGCCCTCTGGGCCACCGTATCTTATCTCTGTGAACAAATATGGTTTTGTTCTTCAACCGAGGCAACGTGACGACTCTTCACTCGTTATCTACTGTAGTCATTAACTAAAAATAATGTTTACACACAAATATACAAACTATATATAACCTGATTCCACTGAGTTACATCGGTGGTCAGAGGGAGAAGATTATCTCTTTATAAATCAGTTTGTTTTCACCACAGTGAGAGTGTGATGCTCCAGTTTGTCTAAAATTAAACATGTGGTTTAGAAAAACATCAAAGTCATAACCGATTCTGATTCTGTCCATGTTTGTCCACATGGTTGTGTATTAATGTGTAGTTTCCACCCTGTTGTGTGTCTGTGCAGGCGGAGACGTGTCTCCTCTGACGGGGAAGAACAGTCCTCGTCCACACCGCTCCAGTCGTCCTCTGTCTGCCGTGTTTCAGAACATCCACCCGCCCAACATCTGGAGACACCGCAAAGGCACCATGTCCTTCAACCAGGTAGCTGCTGCAGTGGAGCCTCTGTACTACTGTAGGGGCGGGAGAAACAATCCATTCACATAAGTATCGCGATTTTGGTAACACTTTACAATAAGGGTCCCTTAAATAAAGTTAGTTAGTACATTAGGGACAACAAGGAGTTTTGGAAAAGCGAAGTGTTTCCACACTACATTTATGAGCCTCCGCACCGTGAAATTCTTTGACCGGCGCAAGACAGACTCATGTTTTCATTCATCAAGAATTAAAGTCAGAGGTTGGAAGACGATCACATACCGTCGTAGTTCCCACCATAAACGGAGATTCGGCGGCGTTATTCTCATGACTCGCCACGAAACCGAAAGTAAAGAAACGCTGGTCGGCTCGCCCAGCATTTCCACCACCACTAATAATAACAAAATAACCATAGAGACAAAACCATAGATTTATCTAAAATGGAGCCATTAACAAGTGGTAACGGAGATTCATCCACATTAATATCAGACTTTTTTATTGTCACAGAATTTTTCGTTCTGCCAATGGAGAAACTCCTCGTTGTCCCTTTAAGCATTAATTAACTGTTAACAGATATATTAACAATCATTATTATGTATTACTTAGGATTACGAAATACATTAATTAATGTAGCCTAGTAGTAAGCAGTTAATTAATGTTTACTACTCAAAGTTAGTTAATAAATTATTAAGTAATAATAAAAGTTGAATAATCTGATTGAATGATCTAATTAGAAATCATTATGTATGCATTACTCAGCATTAATTAATACATTAGTCTATATATTAATGCTTAATAATGTACTAACTAACGTTAATTAAGGGACCCTTTTTGTAAAGAGTTACCGTGATTTTTTTCAAAAATCGATTTTTTTTTTTGTTTTTATATTGTGCAATGTGCATTTGTTCGCCATTTTTACATCCAGAGAGTCCAGGTTTTGAAAAGGGTTTAAGTTCACTTTATATTGGAGTATGTTAATTTATAGGCTCCTACAGTATTTGTGTGCAGATAAATGTTAAAGGGATAGTTCAACATTTTGGCAAATTGGCCCATTGTTCTGTTATTATCTCATAGCGTGGTGAATGTGCAGGTCACAACTTGTCCACCAGAGCGTTGTGGAGTTGTTGGATTGTGTATTTGATGAGTTTGATGAGGGAAACCAAGAAATCCCATAATGAGCCTCCGTAGCGTAGCTCTGAGCAGCTCACGGCTCTGCTCTGCCGTTCTAAAAACAGCTTGCATCGACAATTAAAGGTAACAAACCTACTGCTATGACTATAGGGATTATGGCAATGGGCCAATTTGCCAAGATGTTGAACTATCCCTTTAAAATGTAGCAGTTTACCTCTGTCTATATCTCATTTTGTCAGAAAGGTTTCAGAAGCCTGTTTTTTCTAGACTCTTTTATTTTTGCCTTTTTTATGCAGTCCAGGCTGTTGAAAAGAGACTAAACATATACTGTATATTGCTGCTGAATACATCTTAAAAACTGACTTACATGTGACGTGTATGTGTGTAGACAATCATAATCATTCAACTGTTTCACTGGTGTTAAAAATGCAGACTGAAAATCGAGAAAATCGGCAATATCGTCGTAGAATCGCAATTTAAATCGAATCAGCATCCAAAAAAATATCGTAGAAGAATCGAATACTGTGTGTGTGATAATAACGGCGGCTGTGTGTCCTGCTCTCTGTGCAGGTGACAGAGTCAGACGAAGGCTCCCTCAGCGGCGCTCTGCAGAGAACCAAGAAGAGCAGGAGGAACTGGAAGAGACTGTGGTTCCTGCTCAAAGACAAGGTGCTTTACACCTACCGAGCTCAAGAGGTGAGGGGACACACACTCCCCTTCAACCTGACACACACACACACACTCACACACTCCCCTTCAACCTGACACACACACACACACACACACACACACTCCCCTTCAACCTGAACCACACACTCCGCTGGAGGTTCAGTCCATTAAACAATCCACTTATAATATAGAAACGATTGGTTTTCCGTTACGTTTTTTATTCAATTAAAGCAGAAGTAAGCAGAATGTTTGTGTTACAGTTTTTCTCAATTGCTAAAACACTAAACCCTGTTGTCTGAACCAAATTCTCAGTTGCCTGAACCCACTGATTGAATCAGTCACTCTTTTGGCAAAACCATCAGCACTTTTCACCTGTTTAGACACATCTTACCAACACATTTTCATTGTGATGCACCTGTGTTGCATAATGCTGAGCACAGGTGGCAAAAGTCAAACACACGTAAAGCACAAGTTTCACCGGTTGAACACAACAACTCAAAATTGATAACACTTATGTCCAATGATGTGAGGGCACATATACTGTAAGCCAGTTCAGGATGAAGTCCTGTGGCCTGATCCAGTACAGAGAAATGATGCTGTGGCTGAGTTGTGCACTTCTCAATTCTATATTTTTGTACTTTATTTTTACGTAGGCTTACTGTATACAAGTGCTAAATGCACAAGATTTCTGTTTGTTTTTGTACTGTAGAAGTGCTACGTGTAAATGCACAAGATTTCTGTTTTTTGTACTCCTTTTTTTTTTTACTATGTACAAGTGCTAAATGCACAGGTTTTTTGTTTTGCAAGAGGAGAAGATGAGAGGCGACATGGTGAAGAAAGAAAGGATGAGGGAGGGAGGGAGGGAGGGAGGGATGAACTGGGCAGAAAAAAAGAAGGAAGGAAAAGGGGATGAAATGGATGTGGAGAGGTAAGGAGGAGGGTGAAAGAAAGGGAAGGAGAGAAGTGCTACAGTGTAAATGCACAGGTTTTTTGTTTTGCAACATGCATTTAGCTACAGTGAACGATAAACATTTATTTCTACAGCTTCATGTCCTGAGCGTTGTGTTTTCTATTTTTCTATGTAGTGTTTAGTGACTGCTCAGTAGTGTTTTTAATTTTGATTGACTCGGGGCACGATTTGACAACAGAGTTCAGTTTTGAGAACAGATTGAACTGTTTTGAGGTGAAAGTTTGGTTTTGCAAGAAGAGTCTGAGGTTTTGTGAATGTAGCTTGAAAATTGGGGGTTTGTGTTCACAGTTTAGAGAAAATGAGAGAAGCTTTCGAGAAATGTGTCTTAGCAATCGAGAAAAACTGTAA
Organism: Trachurus japonicus; assembly: GCF_045865225.1. Taxonomy (NCBI): domain Eukaryota; kingdom Metazoa; phylum Chordata; class Actinopteri; order Carangiformes; family Carangidae; genus Trachurus; species Trachurus japonicus. The sequence goes on from NC_140911.1 coordinate 4,593,434, forward strand.
TATAAGTCTTAAATAGTTGTATCTTCCGACAGCAATCACTTCTATAGAGTGTTTGGTCTGAAACACGGGTCTGTCAGTCACTCTGCTCTGCTCTGAGCCCAGGAGAAAACTTTCCTTGTATCCTACAACCTTTATCCAATGAGGAGAGAGAACGGCATAAAGGGGCAGTCCTCTCTGTGTGTGCAGCCAAGGGATGCGCCTGAATGTGTTGACGTAGGGACGAGGGCGGGGACTGCTAACTCCATCTGCTGACAGGAAGTTAGCCAAAACCACTGGATCGCTTACTTCTGCTTTAAAGCAGAAGTAAGTGATCCGGTGGTTTTGGATAAAGGTTGTAGGATACAAGGAAAGTTTTCTCCTGGGCTCAGAGCAGAGCAGAGTGACTGACAGACCCGTGTTTCAGACCAAACACTCTATAGAAGTGATTGCTGTGGGAAGATACAACTATTTAAGACTTAGATTAACACAAATATTACGCTTACTTCTGCTTTAATACGTTCTTTGTTCCAACTCACCATAATATGATAATAATATTATTTAACCAGTCATCTGGAGATGATGGTCCAGTCTCCTCTGTCGTCTGGTTTTGCTGCCGTCGCTGCAGGAAACTCTGCTTCACAAACATAACAGGATGTTCTGCTTTAGGGAGATTTGTTTTCTGTTGAGTGGTTGTTTTCTGTGAAGTGAAATGGTTTAGAGCCGTCACCACATTTACTACACACAGTGGAGCTTGGAGCATGTGAATCACCTGCTGCAGTGAACCTGTAATTTAAATAGCTAGGACTCTTGGTTTTTCTTTAAAATGCAGCTTTCTTCCTGTTGACAGTCGTCGGGTCTTCTGCCGTCTCATTATTGAATTTTTCCCGACAACGTGTGTTTTTTACTCTTTTACACTCGTGGACCTGCCTGTTAGCTGAGCAGAGCTGGGAAGAGGCCCAGACAGAAGTGGCAAAACTTCCAAAATAAAATGACAAGAAGTGTAAATTAGAAATTCTCTGCGGTCCGGTACCGGTCCCTGGCCCGGTGGTTGGGAACCCCTGCATTAAAAGACAATTCCAGGCAAATGCAACCTGGGGTTCTAGTTTTCTAATATTTCAGCTCTAACAGAATTAATCTGCAGATTTTCTTTTTAATGTCTCCTGCTCTGCAGTAGTTTCAGCTAAATCTATCTAGTTCTGTCTGTCCCTGCATCGTGAAGTCTCGCGCGAGAGTCAAGCTGAGGTTCAGTATGTTGACAGCTCTGAAGCTCCTGTTTGTTTTAGCAACAAAGGAAAATCAACTCAGAGGCTCCAGGTTTTCGTAGTAAATCTGTAAATCTGAATATTATTTATTCGGACGAAAACAAACGGGAGCTTCAGACCTGTAAACACAGTGAGACTTTGTATTCCAGCTTTGTTTCCGAACATGTCGTCTTTCTTGAAGTGAACAAACCCCTCGGTGTCTGTTTGAAGACATCTGACGTTGTCTGTGAAACAAACTGTGGTTTTGTGGGATGTAAACAGCCTAAGATCTGTCCACTCCCATTATACGAGAACAATAAGGATAACGATCTCAGGTGTTACAAAAGCAGATCATAAAAGCGAGAAAAGCATATAATCAAATAGTATAAATAGTTATATACAAATGTTAAAAGCACCATGGTTGTAAAAAAAAGTGTTGATAGCTGCTGTGGCGATGTAGGGACAGACAGAGACATTTTACTTTGCAATTTTTACTTTTAGACTTGAAATATTAGAAACTAGATTCCCAGGTTGAATTTGCCTGGAATTCAAGTTCAAGTTTATTTGTCATATACATTAAAAAGTACAATGTACAGTCAATGCATTGAAATGTAGTCTGCCCTGGCTCACTCTCAACCCTTAAAAAGTAAACAATAAAGGAAATACAAACTAATGATAACAGTAGCATCATATAAACAATGATAGTAAAAAACAAAAACAAGCATGTAGCATAAGAAGCATCAATAAATAAGTCAAACAATCAATGGTCTGCGACCTACACGTTCATTCATTCCTGCATTCACAATCATTCACACTCATTTAAAGCAGACATTATACAATATCAAGCCTCAATAAATACATCAATCAATTAATCGATAATCAATAATTCACACGGCCTTCACAGTCATTTAAAGCTACTATTCAGTAGTCTGACCGCCTGAGGATAAGAACTGTCTCTGAGGCGCGAGGTCCGAGCTCTGATGCTCTGTAGACGTTTCCCTGATGGTGGTGCTGGGTGACTAGTGTCCTTCATACAGTCATGCTAAGTGCTTTCTTCCTGCAGCGAGTAGTGTAGATGTCTTGTAGCTGGGCTAGTTGAGATCCTATTATTTTTGACGCAGTTTTTACTATCCTTGTTAGATGTTTATAATCTTGTGCTGTAATATTGCCGAACCATACTATGATGCATCCGGTCAAGATGCTTTCTACTGTGGACCGGTAAAAGTTAATAAGAGTTTTTGTGGACATGCCGTACCTCTTCAGACACCTAAGAAAATAAAGCCTCTGTTGTGCCTTTTTTGCCTTTAAATTGTCCTTTAAACATGATTAAACCACCTCTCATGCTGCTGTGTCCGTGTGTCCGTCTGTCTGCAGGAGAAGGTGGCGTCTGAGTCGTTGCCTCTGCTGGGCTTCACCGTGAAGCTGCCTGAGACGCCGGAGGGAGAGGACGAGGACAACGTCTTCCAGCTTTACCACAAAAACACTCTGTTCTACAGCTTCAAGGCCGAGGACAACTACACCGCCCAGAGGTGAGAAACACACTGACGGGTTCGATCCCTCTAACACACTGAGCCACTGTGACGTCCCGACCGGAGACGCCTCTATAAACCTTCAGCTGCTGTGACTCACTCAGACTCAGCAGAGAGTTCCTATTGAGCTGCTGTTGTGAGAAGTGAAGAGAAACCAGAGTTATAAGTTTGACATGAGTCACTGAGACAGAGAGCCAAGTTCAGACTGAAGGAAAAAACATCTGCATCATCGCTAGAGTCGGTTTCTACTTCGTCTCTGAACGTCTGACTGAGTTCACACAGACGAAGACGCTGGAGAAACTTTCTATTTGTTCATTTTAATAATGAAGAGTGAGTTTTAAAATGAGCTCAGTTTGTTACGAGGGGTTGTCTTCACCACCTCGTCTACAGTTTATATTTACATAGAGAAATATTCCTGCAAACAGTATTTTTGGTGCCTTGTATACAGTATATGTAAATAACATTTCAATCAGGACAGACCATTTACGACAAGAGAGCCAGGTTTGAAGATGAAGATGAAATTACATTTATTGTGCACAAAATAAACTTTGGCGCTTAGACCACGGGGTGTAGACTAGCTGAGTAAGAGAAAGAGAAAGAGAAAGAGGATGGCAGACTGTGATTGGTTGAATTATGAGAATAAGGGTGGAGCGAGAGGATAGCGGGAAAACAGGGAAAGGGCTTTGAGGCGTCTTCCTGTCTGAACTTTCGCTTAGCTTCATTTCTGCGTCTCCTCTGCCTTTATTCTGATGCTAAATGTTGCACTTTGATACCAAAGCTGATTCTTTCTGTGTAAACACACTCAGTAATAAACATGTTTCTGATTTCTGTATTTCATGCTCATAGGAGCAGAATTAGATTAGATTGAACTTTCTTATTGTCAATACACGTCACAAGTACGAGACAACGAAGTGCAGACTGCATCTAACCACCCTTAGAGAAAAACCACATGAACTTCACATGTGATTCACATGTGATTTTTCACATGTGAAAAATTTTGCACATGGGAATCATGTTATTTGCACATGGAAAAATGTGGTTTTGGCCCAATTTTATGTGAATCACATGAGAATAGCCGTATGAACCAATTTTCCACATAACATGTGATCACAATTTTCCCATGTGCAAATAACATGATTAAAAACATGAAAAAAAGTTCATGTGGTTTTTCTGAAAGGGCAGAAGAGCAGAATCAGAATGACACACCTATATTTATTCTTAAAAAGGCAGTTGAGTTGACATGTCAGCATGGGGACAGGGCGTGCATGCAATACAAGTGCAAATTGTCAAGAATAATAAATAAGGAGATAAGATGACATGATATAAATATGCAGAAGTGCAGGGGATGGACTGATATATACAGTGTTATCATGCAAAAGTCTGTCCCACCCTGATCCAAATGTCTGTTAAAGGGATAGTTCAACATTTTGGCAAATTGGCCCATTTCCATAATCCCTGTAGTCATAGCAGTAGGTTCGTTACCTTTAATTGTCAGTGCAAGCTGTTTTTAGAACGGCGGAGCAGAGCCGTGAGCTGCTCAGAGCTACGCTACGGAGGCTCATTATGGGATTTCTTGGTTTCCCTCATCAAACTCATCAAGTTGTGACCTGCACATTCACCACGCTATGAGATAATAACACAACGTTACCAGACAGAGTTGTTTTAGAGGGAAATTCAGTTTTTCATCAACAGTCTCTGAATTTACCTCAAACAATTAGATTGTCTTACATCAGATTAACCTTAAGCCAATCCTGAGTCATTTCCAACCCATTTCCTTGCAGGAATTAGTCAAAATCGTCTCCTCCACCAAGCCCTCTTCCTGTCAACTAGATATTCTTCCTTCTTCCATGTTGAAAGCTGTTATCACCACAATTGGCCCCTGTCTTCTTTCAATTATCAACTTGTCCTTGGAAACTGGCCTTGTTCCCGCCTATTTCAAACAAGCTATTGTTCAGCCTCTTCTCAAAAAACCCAACCTTGATCCGTCGATCCCTAATAATTACAGGCCAATCTCCAAAGTGTCCTTTTCTTCAAAGCTGCTGGAAAAAGTAGTTGCCAGTCAGCTTAATACTGTCCTAAACAACCACACCATACTTGATAAATTCCAGTCTGGCTTTCGCAAGGGGCACTCCACTGAAACCGCTCTCCTCAGAGTCACTAATGATATTATGATGTCCTCCGATGCTGGCAGGTGCTCTGTCCTTCTGCTACTAGACCTCACTGCAGCGTTCGATACTGTCGACCACAGCATCCTCATCAGTAGACTAAGAGACTGTGTGGGTATTTCGGGGCGTGCCCTTGATTGGTTTGTTTCTTATTTATCAGGAAGAAGCCTCACTGTGTCTGTAGGTCCTTTCACCTCTGAATCCGCCCCCTTATCCTGTGGGGTGCCTCAGGGATCGGTCCTGGGCCCAATCCTTTTTGCCCTCTACCTGCTCCCACTAGGCAAGATCATTAGTAATTACAAGGGTATATCCTATCACTGTTATGCTGATGATATTCAGTTATATCTGTCCCTCGACCCCAACTCCAATTGTAATGTTAGTAATTTATGTGATTGTTTGGCCGAAGTTCAGAATTGGATGGCCAGCAATTTCCTGCAGCTTAACACTGATAAATCAGAACTTCTTATCATTGGTACTGATGACGCTGTCTCTGAGATGAGAAATTGTATGGGTTCCTTAAAATCATTAATACGTCCAAATCTCAAGAATTTAGGTGTCACCTTTGATCAACACATGAATTTTGACAAACATATCAATCAGTTATCCCGGATCTGCTTTTTTCATCTCCGAAACATTGCTAAGCTCAGAACCATGGTCTCCACACCCGAACTAGAAATGATCATCCACGCTTTTGTTTCATCCCGTCTGGACTACTCCAATTCACTGTTCTCCTGCCTCAGCAAATCATCCACTGACCGTCTTCAATTAATACAGAATGCCGCTGCCAGGCTCCTTACCAGGTCTCATAAATCACATCACATCACCCCCATTCTGTTCTCTCTTCACTGGCTTCCGGTACATTTCAGGATTCACTTCAAAATATTGGTTATTACCTATCAGGCCATTCACGGTCAAGCTCCCACCTACATCTCTGAACTCATAAAACCCTACACCACTTCCAGACCGTTACGTTCATCACACCAAGGCCTCCTCCATGTCCCCCGCACTAGGCTCATTACTAAAGGTGACAGGGCTTTTGAATCCATTGCACCAAGGCTTTGGAATGCCCTGCCTCCAGAATTGAGAGCTGCTTCCTCAGTCATATCATTTAAAAAGCAGCTAAAAACCCACTTATTTTCTCTTGCCTTTTATTAACTCTTTTACACTGTAGCCAATGTATTGCGATTGTTCTCTGCATTGTTGTTGTTGTTGTTGTTGTTGTTGTTGTTGTTGTTGTTGTTGTTGTTGTTGTTGTTGTTGTTGTTGTTGTTATTGATTGTCTCCCTGTCGGTCAAATGTTGACTGATTGTGTTCAGCACCTTGTGACTGCTGTCTGTGAAAGGTGCTATATAAATAAATTTTCCTTCCTTCCTTCCTTCCTTTATTATTGTCATTGCACATGTCACAAGTACAAGGCAGCAAAATGCAGATTGCATCTAAACAGAAGTGCAGAATCAGAATCAGAATCAGAAAACTTTATTTATCCGTAAAAAGGCAATGCAGTTTCACAGTCCACCGAGTGCATGTACGTATATAAAAACAAAACAATAACAGACAACGTCCATCCATTTAGTTCACATCTGGGGTCAGAATGTGGACACGACGTGCATGCAATTATTCTTGACGATTTGCTACAAGTGCAAATTGTCAAGAATAATAAATAAGGAGAAAAGATAACATGATATAATAAATATGCCGAAGTGCAGGGTATGGAATGATATACGGTATAAATATAAGTAACAGGATTGCAAGAAAAATCTTTGAGTGGGACACTCTGACCAATGGGGAATGGGACATATATGACATCTTGCTGAGAGCTGGATATGAAGACCGTTATTATAACAAAGAGAAAGTTGATATTAATGTATTAAAAGAAATTATTTTTCAACAAAGTAAAGATAGATGGGCATTAGATATTTGGGGTAAACCAAAACTGCGTACGTACTGTGAAATAAAACAGGTATTTGGCCCAGAAAACTATGTTTTGTATAATTTGTCTAAAAAGAAAAGATCCCTGTGTGCTCTATGCGAGCTGGTATTCTTGGTCTTCATATGGAGACAGGCAGATATGTCGGCACGGCAGAAGACGATAGGATTTGTAACTTATGTGACATCCAAGAGGTGGAGAATGAAATTCATTTTGTGTTCTACTGTCCTTTCTATGACTCTATAAGACTGTTTAGTAAAGTAGATCCAAATAACGAATTTGTGTGGTTGGACGATGCTGAGAAGCTAAAACATCTTTTTCATTTGAATATTTTTGCATTTTCTTTATTTCTTGAAAAGGCTTGGGCAATGAGACGAAGAGCGATATATAGTTGAGTACTGAAAGTGTTTATTTATGTCACACCTGTGTGGCAGCAGGTAACACCAACAGGAAGGACTGTCTAGTCTTTTTTCTTGTATTTGTCATTAACTGTGTCTTGTAATCTCATATGGGATGGACCACAGTGGTGGCATGACACCAAAATAAAAAAAATCATTCATTCATTCATTCATATAAACAGATAGTTGATGCTGTTCCTCCTCTTGCAGGTGGGCCAACGCCATGGAGGAGGCCACCGTGCTATAGGACCCGGTCCCTCAACACAAAGAACTGACCAACTGTGAAACCAAACAGCCAAGACTTTACTGTAAAGGGAGTAAAAAAAGAAAAGAAAAGCAAACTGCTGGTGTGATGGGAGCAGTGGAGAAGTGTCTGTGACTGAGGAGGAGGAGGAGAAGACGTCTTGTTCTTGGAGAGGGAACACGATCACCTAGTTTGCGGCGCCGCCCGCTGCTGCAGCAGGTGTGACCATGACGACGCTGAGAGCGAGAGAGCGGCCGTGGCCCAGATAGCGATCGATGTGACCTGTATTCCTCCTGAGCTGCAGCACCAGTCCTGCAAACCACCGGGAAGAAAAAGAGACTTCTATATATTCTCTATGAGTTCAGGATAATATAAAACAAATCTTTTTTTTTTTTTTTACGGTTGTTTTCAGGGAGGCAGAAATAAAACCAACACATTCGACCTCACTGAGACGTTTCTGTTCAGGTGCTTTTTTTAAAGTCCCTTCCTTCATTTGGACATTTTGTTCTTCCACTGGATTAGATGCATCTCTTCAGCACAGAGTCAAAGGATGAGTGGGTTTATATGTAAAGAAGACGTGTCCTGTACTGTAACATTGACAGTGAATTAAAGGGATAGTTCAACATTTTGGCAAATTGGCCCATTGCCATAATCCCTATAGTCATAGCAGTAGGTTCATTACCTTTAATTGTCGGTGCAAGCTGTTTTTAGAACGGCGGAGCAGAGCCGTGAGCTGCTCAGAGCTACGCTACGGAGGCTCATTATGGGATTTCTTGGTTTCAAACTCATCAAATACACAATCCAACAACTCCACAACGCTCTGGTGGACAAGTTGTGAGCTGCACATTCACCACGCTATGAGATAATAACACAACGTTACCACACAGAGTTGTTTTAGAGGGAAATTCATGCAAAACCACTGATGCGCGTTGCCTTCAGGGACAGTTTTTCATCAACAGTCTCTGTATTTCCCTCTGAAACAACTCTGTGTGGTAACGTTGTGTTATTATCTCATAGCGTGGTGAATGTGCAGCTCACAACTTGTCCACCAGAGCGTTGTGGAGTTGTTGGATTGTGTATTTGATGAGTTTGATGAGGGAAACCAAGAAATTCCTTCTTTCTAAAAACAGCTTGCACCGACAATTAAAGGTAACGAACCTACTGCTATGACTGTAGGGGTTATGGCAATGGGCCAATTTGCCAAAATGTTGAACTATCCCCTTGACAGCTTTTTTTTGCACTGATAGAAAGAGATAAGGAGTGTATCTTCATCATAGAGGACTTATTATTATATTATATTATATTATATTATATTATATGACACTCTTCTGTTGGGAAAACGTGCACATGAATGTTTTTGATGTTTTAAATATCTATAACAAGTATAATGTAAATTCATATTTGTATAAAAAAGGGACTGAACCATGAATCTGCACTGATCTGTAACCAGTGTCCTGGACTCTGTACTGTACTTGATGAGAATGATTATGTGTTTTTTTTGTTTTTTTAAAGTTTATTTCTAACATTATGATTTGGAGACTCAGTAAATGAGGCAGTAACGATGCAGCAGCCTGTGTGTGTGTCTGTTTTGTGTGTGTGTGTGTGTGTGTGTGTGTTTGGTCTTTATCCTCCTGGTGTCCTCTAGATGGCAGGTGGACTGAACGCTGCAGCAGAGCTTGAGGTCGTGATGACTTCCTGTCACCGTGTCCTTGGTGACGGAGCTCAGTCAGTGCATGTACAGTAAAAAAAAAAAAATAGAAACACATCCCACTCACACACACTCGAGCGTCTGTGCTGGCATGTGGTGGCATCACACCGGGGACCAGAGTGTCGAGGCCGGAGCTGCTCTGCTTCCCGTCCCCCCCCGAGGCTGACTGACCCAGAATCAGATCAGGCAGAAAAAAAAAAAGTTTGTGAGTTTTTTTTCTGGGGCTCCTGAAAAGTTGCAGACACCTCGTCCTCGTCCTCGTCCTACATAGAGGACGAGTCGTTCATCACCACCACCAGGCTGCAGCCCCAGTTCTGTTCTGTTCCTCCTCCTCCTCTTCCTCCGCTGCTGCTTCATCAAACATCTGAGTCGGGGGTTTTCTTTTGCCTTTTGCTGCTGCTGGTTAAAGAGGAACTCAACTCAGCTCCATGTGTCCCTTGTCTCCAGCTCCAGAGTCCCAGTTCTGGTTAAATCAATGAGTTGTAACTAGTTCCAGGGAGAATGGAGGCTCTCTGCCTTCCACCTAGCGTCTCTTGGCTGAAAACCAACCTTGTAATACGCATAGATTACAGCAGCCAATCAGCGCTGAGCGACAAGCGACTGACAGCCAGAGACTTGGGATTTCTCTAGTCTGGGGCCATTGACTCGCTGTTTTGGTAGGAAACAGAACCAGGGCGAGAGACACAGGCCTTTCCGTCAAAATAAAAGCATCAAGCTAATAAAATGCGGTAAAACTCTTTAATTTAAAGCAGAAGTAAGCGGAATATTTGTGTTAATATAAGTCTTAAATATTTCTATCTTCCGACAGCAATCACTTCTATAGAGTGTTTGGTCTGAAACACGGGTCTGTCAGTCACTCTGCTCTGCTCTGAGCCCAGGAGAAAACTTTCCTTGTATCCTACAACCTTTATCCAATGAGGAGAGAGAACGGCATAAAGGGGCAGTCCTCTCTGTGTGTGCAGCCAAGGGATGCGCCTGAATGTGGTGACGTAGGGACGAGGGCGGGGACTGCTAACTCCATCGGCTGACAGGAAGTTAGACAAAACCACCGGATCGCTTACCTCTGCTTTAACATTTTGTTTTGTCAAAAGCAGACCATCCATCCAGCAGCCTCAGCAGAGACGTCCAGACTTCCTTCTCCCCTGACGCCTCCTCCAGCTCTTTGCTCTTCCGGGTCCCAAGGCGTTCCCAGGCTAGCTGAGTGACATCGTCCCTCCAGTGAGTCCTGGGTCTTCCCTGGGGTCTCCTCCCGGTGGGACAGGACCAGAGCACCTCCCTATAGTCTGATACAGCTGGCTCCTCTCCATGTGGAGGAGCAGCGGCTCTACTGACAGAGCTCCTCGCCATCTTTTCTTTCTTTCACCTTTATTAACTCAGGGAAGGTCAACTGAGGGCAAGCTGTCATTTCCAATTTTCCAATCCAGAAGAAACAGCATCACATTTCAAGTAACTAGCACCAGATTAAGATAGATACTGTATGAAAACATTTTAATTTAACGTTTTGAAGTCATCAACACTGTCTTTATTTAGTCCACAAGCTCAAATGTGGCTTCAATAGTGCACCTGATGGCAAGGCAAGGCAATTTTATTTGTATAGCCCGTTTTTACAAATAATTTGTCTCAAAGGGCTTCACATGGCATCGTAACAACATCCTCAGTCTGTCCTTAGACCCTCACATCCACTGAGGAAAAACTCCATGGAAAACCCTTTTAACAGGGAAAAATTGGAGAAACTGAAGACTCCACAGTGCCTGTAGGGGGCGTAGCCCTGCAGTAACGCAGTGTGCAGATTATGGAGGAAAAGGCAATTTTTACAAACAGTCAAGGGCTTTACATACAGTAGCACCACAACAACATCCTGTGACCTTAGATCCTCACATCCACAGAGGAAAACCAGGAGAAACCTCAGGGTGAGAGACAGAGGAGGGATCCCTCACCCAGACGTGCAATAAATGTTGTAAACAGACAAGAAAACAGTTTATGGAAAAACATGCAGAGGGTTGATGAGAGCTGATGAAGGTGGAGATATTCCAGTGTGTTTGTATTAAAGGGCTCAAAGGGACAGAGTTGTTTTCGAGGCAAATGCAGCGACTGCTTACTGAACTACCGCTCCCGACGGGAACACCATCTTTAGCGGTTTTGCATGAATTTCCCTCTAAAACAACTCTGTCTCATTATTATTTCATAGCATGGTGAGCATTGAGTTGTTGGATTGTGTATTTGATGAGTTTGATGAGGGAAACCAAGAAATCCCATGAGCCTCCGTAGCGTAGCTCTGAGCAGCTCACGGCTCTGCTCCGCCGTTCTAAAAACAGCTTGCACCGACAATTAAAGGTAACGAACCTACTGCTATGACTATAGGGATTATGGCAATGGGACAATTTGCCAAAACTATCCCTTTAAATGTGGTTGTTTTAGCCAAGAGATTATGCTACAAAATATTCCCCCCAACTACGTATATTTAAGTTGTGAAATTCTGGTCGCATTTATTCCCATAAATTCCGGGTAATTCCCATGGAAAGTTTCCAACTTTTGGAAATTCCCGGAATTTTTACAACCCTAGTTACAGTAAGACACAATGTCACAATGTGCACACACACACACACACATAGAGCAGTGTACTGTATGAGTGACAGGATTTATCACCTCTCACTTCCTGGACCTGCTGGTCGATTGCTTCACTTTGTCTCTGTGTAAAAAAACCAAACAAAACGTAAAGTACCTGCTTCATATGAAGAACAGGTGGAGTCAGTTACAGTTGAATGATTGAAGACAGAGCGCCGTGATTTTTTGTAGTTTCTAGTTTCTAGTTTCGCCAAATCAGCAGAAATCGATCCACCTATTGACTTTGAAGATTAAACGGGACGATAACAGAGAAGAGAAAAGCTGCTGTCTGTCTGTCTGTGAGACTAATGCTGCTTTTATTTAGACAGCGGTGGTGTTGGAGCAGCAGCAACAGTGTCATAATCTGAGCTCAGGTCCGTGTTGTTGCCGTAGGCAGCAGAGAGAAGCAAATAATCGATGAGCGCACGCAGCCTACTCAATAAGGTCAGATTCAACATCCAGCTCTGCCTCACAATCATTAAAGGGATACTGTAGTTCAACATTTTTGTCAAATTGGCCCATTGCCATAATAATCCCTATAGTCATAGCAGTAGGTTTGTTACCTTTAATTGTCGGTGCAAGCTGTTTTTAGAACGGCGGAGCAGAGCCGTGAGCTGCTCAGAGCTACGCTACGGAGGCTCATTATGGGATTTCTTGGTTTCCCTCATCAAACTCGGTAGAAGGTAAATTCATGCAAAACCACTGATGCGTGTTGCATTCAGGGACAGTTTTTCATCAACAGTCTCTGTATTTCCCTCTAAAACAACTCTGTGTGGTAACGTTGTGTTATTATCTCATAGCGTGGTGAATGTGCAGCTCACAACTTGTCCACCAGAGCGTTGTGGAGTTGTTGGATTGTGTATTTGATGAGTTTGATGAGGGAAAGCAAGAAATCCCATAATGAGCCTCCGTAGCGTAGCTCTGAGCAGCTCACGGCTCTGCTCCGCCGTTCTAAAAACAGCTTGCACCGACAATTAAAGGTAACGACGAACCTACTGCTATGACTATAGGGATTATGGCAATGGGCCAATTTGCCAAAATGTTGAAGTATCCCTTTAACAAGTGAAACCAGGAAAAAAAAAAAAAAGTTCCTGCTCAGTTTTTCACATCTTTTTTTTTTTTTTTTTTACCCATGATGCTCTGTGGTTTTTAATGACGAACTCACGCTGACACTTCTCAGTTTCAGCAGCAGAAGCCACCAGTGTAATGTTTGTGTTGACGCTGTGAGGCTCGTGTGTGGGCAGACGATCCTCGGAGGGAAAGGGACAGATTTTATTACATAACAGCTCGAGATTTAAATTAAAAAGACTGAGAAGAGGGAAAAAAAGAAAAAAAAGAAAGAAAGAGAAAAAGAAAGAAAGAGAGAGAGGGAGGGGGGAGTGAGTAAATGTGTGTCCACCACCTGACATTGGCTCCTCGACAGTTCTGGGTTTGCACCTCCTCAGAGAGAGAGAGAAAAATGATGTGGAGAGGCTGCAAGGAAGGGAAGAAAGAAAGAAAGAAAGAAAAAGAGGAAGAGACGCATGCACTCTTCTGTCCCACTTCGCAAACTCTTTGCAGCCCACACTGCAAAGAAGTCAATGTTACACCTTTTCCACCTCCCCGGAAGCTTTAAATAGCCCAAACTCTCCCTCATCATCAGGACAAACAGAGAGAAACACACACACACACACACACACACACACACACAACAGACGCTCTGCACCTCGACTCTGTTGCCCAAACACGGAGCTTCGTCACGTTCTCCTCTCCGTCCAGCGAGGTCTGACCTGCTGTCGGCAGCTGGACTCACTGACACTGACACTGGCCTCATTTAGTTTCCTTTTTTTTGTTTTTTTTTAGGAATATGCACATTTGCCGTCCGGCCAAACAGAGGAAGATGAGATTTATGCGAGTGAAGCTGCAGCGGCTCAGTAACTCAGACTCTGTTACTGTAAAACAAACCAACTGTCCCTGACATCACTCATCAATCGTCTGTGGCATCCAAACAAAAGATAAAAGATGAAACCAACATCCACACACACAGTCTCATGCTCATTATCAAAACGCTGGTTACTGAGCAAGCTTGCACACATTGTTGAGTTACATGTGAGTGTAGTATGTACATATGTAGAAAAAGGAAAAATCCACACACCAGCAAAAAGCTCCAGAGCAATAAATAATTTATTATCACCCAAAGGGTTCAAAGACCCTTCCTTAGACTAACACAGGTGAAAGCAGTGAGCCTCTAATATACTCTTAGGTCACATGATCAAACAGGTGACACATCTTAAGTGCACTATATTCCAAAAAACATTACATAATAAAACACTTAACAAGAAAAGGAAAAAATAGAAAAAAATATGTGCACAAGCATGCTATGGCAACAATAACATGACACTATCATCAGGTATACAAAGCACCATCATACAGTCATGTGATCAGTACCAGAGGCATCTTGATTCGTTCATATCAGGTGACAGACAAGAAAAATAGAAATATAGAGAGTTAGAAAAAATCCATCCGATGTCACCAAAGTAACAGGAAACAGAGATCTCAAAGCAATGGTACTTGTGTTATTAAACCATAGACTTGGAGAAAAATATTACCATGTACCACTAATACATCCCATTACAGTCACATATAGGCTACATACAGTATATAACAATGAATATAAAAAACATATGAGGGTAGTATCGCCCCACATACGCATCCACATACCTAAGGACATCAGATGAATTACAGTAACTGTATATAAAATTTGGTATTGACAAAACTCTGATGACCCTTTTTTACAAGTCCTATATTGAGTCAGTTTTGATATTTTCTTGTATATGTTGGTTTGGAGGTCTGAATGTCACCCACAAGAATGCCTTAAATAGAATTGTGAACATAGGCAGCAAAATTATTGGTGCGCAGCAGAACAATCTCTCTGTCCTTTACAACAGGCAGGTGGTGAAGAAGGCAAATTCGATCTTGTCTGATCATTCTCACCCCCTTCATCAACACTTTAAGCTCCTCCCCTCTGGCACCCGCTTTAGTTTCCCCCTAGTCAGAACCAACAGATACAAATACTCATTCACCCCCACAGCTATCACCCTCCTAAATGCAGGGAAAAGGAGGTAGTCACGCAGTCACTTTGTTTTGCACTTTTATTTATTTATTCATTATGGTTATGTCCATATATTTTTAGATTTTGATCGATTGTTGTTTTATGTATTTCTTCTGGATTTTTATAGTGGCTTGTTGCTCTTCACCTGCCATCATTGTTGTAGTGCTGTGTTCCTTGTCTCTTTGTCTTTCCATGTCCTTGTTGCCTGTCATGTATTTTAAATGTTTGAAGCAGCTGCTGCAAAACACTTGCCCGTTTCGGGACAATAAAGGAATTTACTTACTTACTTATATACACACACACTCTCATATTATGTCAGATCTAGGCAACCATTACCACATTTGAAAAATCACAGGTGTGTCGATCACATACATTATATAATAATCACACACATTAAAGAAAAGGCCTCAGATCGAAATCTTGTATGTATATAGGCCTATATGTGTCTGGTTCTTAGAGGAGGGTGAGGTTGTGGGATAGTTGGACTGTTGTCTACGTGTGTGCTTGATCTAAGCTCTATTGTTATGTTTATTTGATTTGATATGGACATCATAAATACATTGAGACTGTTCCAGTGGACAGACCAGACGCTTTGCTGGGGTGTAATAGCACACGTGCTCATTTTCAACACCAGTCCATAGGCGGCTATTCTAAAAACACAGTCAGAGCATATTATTATCAACAGTTTGAGATAAAACAAAGTGCATGATCACAACAGTAATATGCAAATCTGAAAACACAGAGCACAAGATCAGCGAGAGGAGATGGAGCAAACAGAAACAGTAGTAGCCTACTATTAGAACAGTAATATTAGTAGGCCTAACAATGAAAAAGTCCATATTTATACATGTGAGCATTGTTGTTTTGCTTTTAACCATGCATCATCAAATGCACTTCATGATTTGTTGCTCCTGTTCCCTGTTTTTGCTGGTTCATTTAGTCTATTTTTAAAATATTATGGTCAGCATATCACTTTTATCTGTCATATTTCAACAATTGTAATATTGTCATCTCCTTATCTGTTCTTACCTGCCCACTAGGGACGACAGGTGGAAATGAGCAAATGTTGCTACAACTTGGCTGAAGTTGTGCATCGTCCCTGTTTTAAATAAATAAATTCCTATCCTAAAAGGTAAAAACAACATTTTTTTTTTGTTTTCTTTTTTTACAGGGGTGTATGTGCTGAACTGTGTTTCTGTTGCCAGGCAACCAGTGAAGACTGTGGTTCAGGAAACAGTTATAGGCTTAGAAAAAACCATAAAACCAACTGTGTGGTTTTGTGTGTGTGTGTGTGTGTGTGTGTGTGTGTGTGTGTGTGTGTGTGTGTGTGTGTGTGTGTGTGTGTGTGTGTGTGTGTGTGTGGAGGTTTAATTGGATCATTTAACGTCGGCCGTCGTGTTAAATGAGCTGATGGAGTTCTGTTGAGTGGAGCAGAGTCGAGTCCAGGCTTTTATTCTAAGCTAAGCTAAGCTAAGCTAAACTACGCTAAACTACGCTAACCTGCAGCTTTCTGCAGGAAAATGACTGAGTGTATTTGGTGTTTGATGTTTATGTTCCAGATTCCTGAGAGTGGTCATTTTCCTGGGAGCGTGACGACATGTTTCCTGCAGCAGCAGCATCACAACTGACACCACAGAGTCTACAACTGTGCAGCTTTCCTTATTATTATTGGTCATATCACACTTCGATTCTGTCCATTCAGCAAATTCTCAATGTGTTTAACTCTGATTGACTAAAACAAACACCTGAAACTAAACTAGTTCCCATCTTTGCAGCTTTCCTTTTTCAGATTGTTTCATTTACATCAGGTGCAAAAAGATAAGAGTTTAGGTTATTTATATTTATAGAAGAGGGAACAAAAAAATCCCCGATTTAAATGTTTTTTTTTCTTGCACATTTAAAGGGATAGTTCAACATTTTGTCAAATTGGCCCATTGCCATAACCCCTATAGTCATAGCAGTAGGTTTGTTACCTTTAATTGTGGGCTATTTTTAGAACGGCGGAGCAGAGCCGTGAGCTGCTCAGAGCTTCGCTACGGAGGCTAATGGGATTTCTTGGTTTCCCTCATCACACTCATCAAATACACAATCCAACAACTCCACAACGCTCTGGTGGACAAGTTGTGAGCTGCACATTCACCACGCTATGAGATAATAACACAACGTTACCACACAGAGTTGTTTTAGAGGGAAATACAGAGACTGTTGATGAAAAACTGTCCCTGAAGGCAACGTGCATCAGTGGTTTTGCATGAATTTACCTCTACAACAACTCTGTGTGGTAACGTTGTGTTATTATCTCATAGCGTGGTGAATGTGCAGCTCACAACTTGTCCACCAGAGTGTTGTGGAGTTGTTGGATTGTGTATTTGAGGAGTCTGATGAGGGAAACCAAGAAATCCCATTAGCCTCCGTAGTGTAGCTCTGAGCAGCTCACGGCTCTGCTCCAACAGCTCCAAGAATTTGCCAAAATTGCTGAACTATCCCTTTAACCATCTTGCTGTGCTTCTCAAACCTTGGAACAGTCAGAACCTTTATAAAAATCACAGTTTTTATTCACATATTTATCATATATGTCACTAACTCGGCTGTGAATGATGCAACTCTGTCCCACATGTCTCAGAGCGCAGCCATATGTGTCAGTATAGACTTTATATGGATCTTCATCTTTAAAGCTGCGCTGCTAAATTTAACATCGACATCCCACAGGTGGATCATGACAGAGTGTGTGTGTGTGTGTGAGGAACAGAAGGAGAGGTTTCCTTCAGCTTTGGAAAAATGCATCTGTCAGAATCAGTGTGTGAGCAATGAAGTCTTTAGTGCAACACACTTACACACACACTTACACACACTCCACTATAGACTTCCTGTGTCTGCAATCTGTCTCTTATGTAACGTCCTGTGAGCAGAGAAGGTGTGAACAACTGACACACCTGAGTCCTGCAGGTTTCACTTCATATATATATATATATATATACAGTATATATATATATATATATATATATATATATACATAAAACGGTGTAAACTAAACTGCACTTTTAATGTATTTATTTAATTAACTCAGAGTTTGCAGTCGATTTATTTTCTGCAGAAGTTTTCCTACTGTTCAGGCGTAAGTTCATTTCTGCCAACGTTTCATCGGTGTTATCATCATGAGGATGAGAATAGAAGCTCTGCTGCTGCTGCTGCTTCTACACTTGCTCATTTGTGCATTTATATTTCTGTATGTGTGTGTGTGTGTGTGTGTGTGTGTGTGTGGGTGAATGCAGGCATGAGATAAATAAATGCTGTGGATAATTTGGAGTAGTTACGAACAAGAAAAGATCCTTTAGGCTGCAGGAGCCAAATCTGCCTCCCCCTCACCAGCAGCAGAGCCTCAAACCTCTAAACTGCCCCCGCAGCCTACAGTACCAGCCACGTGACCCCCCCACATCGCCCCCCCCCCCAACTCCCCCCACCCTGCGACACACAGAGGAGAAAAAAACACACACACACAGAAAAAGAGAAATCTTCCCCCACATGGTATCAGTGCTTCAGTGATCTAGGCCACGCTCTCCAGCAATGCAGCTCTGCAGGTACAAGTACTACAGGTTACAGGTACAGTACAGGTACAAGTACAGCAGGTACAAGTACATGTACAAGTGCAAGTACAAGTACAGGTTACAGGTACAAGTACAAGTACAAGTACAGGGTTAGGGGGTTAGGTTAGGGTTTATTTGAATTTCCAATGCAACAGATTTAATTCAATTACATTCCATTTATTATATGAACATTTTAACCTGGAATTCGTTTATCTATCTATCTATCTATCTATCTATCTATCTATCTATCTATCTATCTATCTATCTATCTATCTATCTATCTATCTATCTATCTATCTATCTATCTATCGTTCTATCTATCTATCTATCTATCTATCTATCTATCTATCTATCTATCTATCTATCTATCTATCTATCTATCTATCTATCTATCTATCTATCTATCTATCTATCTATCTATCTATCTATCTATCGTTCTATCTATCTATCTATCGTTCTATCGTTCTATCTATCTATCTATCTATCTATCTATCTATCTATCTATCTATCTATCTATCTATCTATCTATCTATCATCTATCTATCTATCAATCTATCTATCTATCTATCTATCTATCTATCTATCTATCTATCTATCTATCTATCTATCTATCTATCTATCTATCTATCTATCTATCTATCTATCTACAGTATAGCAACCACCTCGGTCACACAGGTACAGGTGTAGGTGCAGCGGCAGACTGGGTGTGTTCTCACTCTGAACAGGTAGTGATACATACACATAATAATCCTGTACATATTGTACAACCCTCTATCTGTTTTTTTTTTTTTTTTTACTTTTTAAAGGGATAGTTCACCCTAGAATGATATTTCGCTCATTATCTACTCACCCTCATGTGGACTAAGGGCTGGGAGAAGTTTCAGATTCCTCCGTCCCTTCTCTGAGTTACAGGGGGTCTCGGCATAGCAGTGCATGTCCATATAACGGTTGCAAAGGGACACCAGAGCTCTTCGTAAAAAAACACACACAAAAAAACATCCAAATACCTCCATGATGCTCGTATGTAATGTCCGTCTTGTGCTGAAGCCCCAAATTGCGTAATTGTCCCGAAAAAAATTAAATAAGTCTATATTTTAAGCTTGTTTGTAGCGGAAGCTTCTCAAAGCTCCTCTTCCTGGTCCGTCCAAATCTCGCGTGATTTGCGCCGGCGTCAGCATGCGTCAGTGCGGTTACTGCGAATCACGCGAGATTTGGACGGACCAGGAAGAGGAGCTTTGAGAAGCTTCCGCTACAAACAAGCTTAAAATATAGACTTATTTAATTTTTTTCGGGACAATTACGCAATTTGGGGCTTCAGCACAAGACGGACATTACATACGAGCATCATGGAGGTATTTGGATGTTTTTTTGTGTGTGTTTTTTTACGAAGAGCTCCGGTGTCCCTTTGCAACCGTTATATGGACATGCACTGCTACACCAAGACCCCCTGTAACTCAGAGAAGCCACGGAGGAATCTGAAACTTCTTCCAGCCCTTAGTCCACATGAGGGTGAGTAGATAATGAGCGAAATATCATTCTAGGGTGAACTATCCCTTTAAGTTTATTCTTCTCTTCATATTTAGTAACCATTGCACTATTTTGTACTTTTACTTATTTAACCCTAACCCTACCTGTTTATGTTAAGTTTATGTCCATTTTCAGATACAGTAGACATATGTCCAGTCCATAAAAATTGACATGTTTATTATCCATGCTTATATAATAGACATGTACAGTACGTTACATAATATACTCTACATCCATCCTGCCTGTCAGTGGCCTACGCTGGCCCACTGTATATAATATACATAGGCCTACATGTATATATACATTCATATACATGTCTGGACCACTTTACTGGAATGTGAATTTTAATATAAAAATGTTATAAACGTACATACAGTATTGTTTATATCAATTTGATAAATATCATTTAATACGGTATAAAAAACCACCATATAGACACATTTCTGGTATACAAATTACAGTTATAAACATAAATCCTTATATATACATAATGTATTATAGGTGACATGACACATATAACTGCTCCAGTTTCTAACAGGTTCTAATAGAACTTCAGACCTTAAAAGTAATGTATAAAGCAAAGAACAGATCATTACCAGAACATTTGTTCAAACTGGAGGAAGAAGATAACAGACTACTTTAAACATACATTTGCGAGGCTAAGCTTAAAACAAATGTGTATTTTTGTTGCAGGTGTAAAACTATGGCATTCACAAAGCAAGGAACTGAAAAGTTGTATAGGCTAAGTATATCTCAGTTTAAGAAAAACATTTTTTTTTTAAAGATAAGTGGCTACAAAAAAGGAGAAGGAGAATCAGAAAAAAAGAAAAGATAGATAGACGAGTGGTGTCTTTAATTTTTTGAAATAGTATATAGGCCTAATATTGGAGTTGATAGTAAGCCAATGCAATTATAACAATAGAAAGGGACTATAAGCTTTTCTTCATCCTGCTCCTTTTCATTTATGGTGACTATGTGTACATTATGTAAATATGTGCAACCATGTGGTAGCCTATGTAAACCATGAATGGAATAAATCAAAATGAAATGACATTTTGGTAACCCTTTAGATTAGGGAACACATATTCACCATTAACTAGGTGCTTATTAATATGCATAAAAGTAGCTTACTAGCTCCTTATTAGTAATTATTACAGTAAGCACGTATTAACACCTTATTCTACATAGCCTTATTCTACCTCTATTACACCATGAATTAAGATTTTTCCTGATATTACGTAACTCCTAATTATGGCTTATTCATTGTTGTTTCTGAATAATGATGTGAATAACCAGTGGGTTATTAAGCCTGTGCATATTCTCATTTGTCCAGGTCATAGTATCTCAAAGGAATAACCAAGTCCAGTTGCTTTCGATTGAAAATTCCTTTGAGAGACAGTGGGTTATTGGGGCCTTGTACAGGGGCAGTAGCACAAGAACAGTAATTCTTCCTTTATCACTCTGAATCAGTATAGCATGAATGCATTTATTTACAATGAATAAGATAATAATTAGGAGTTAATATGAGGAAAAATCTTAATTCATGGTGTAATAGAGGTAGAATAAGGCAGAATAAAAATACGTGCTTAATAATTACTAATAAGGAGCTATAAGCTACTTATATGCATATTACAGTAATAAGCACCAATAGTTAATGGTGAATATGTGTTCCCTAATCTAAAGGGTTACCGAATTTTATTTATTTTATTTTTTATTTTTTACATGCATGTTATAAACACACACTAGGACTACACACATTTCCGTGTGTGGGTCTCGTCGTGGTTAAAATGTATTTTTAAAAAACACAACTGACAGGACCTTCATTCAAAATAGGCCAACTGGGTGTTCCTGTGTGTGTGTGTGTGTGTGTGTGTGTGTGTGTGTGTGTGTGTGTGTGTGTGTGTGTGTGTGTGTGTACCAGGTAAACGTCACAGCCTGCCGAGAAAGCCTCCGCGTGCAGCAGCCGCTTCACTTCCTCAATCGACGGAATCACAGACCGAGCAGAGCGCGCGCCGGGCGGGCAGGAGACTAGAACCAGCACCGCGCGAGGAACCGGAACCAGCACCGGACAGGACAGGACACTCACTACACGGCTGGTTAGTCGAGCTTTTTCCTTTTCTTCCTCTTCTTTTTCTTTGCTTCTTTCTTTTTTCTTTTTCTACATGAAGTTTGTCTGAGTTCAAACACCAGCGCTGACTTCTCCTCCTCCTCCTCCTCCTCCTCCTCCTCCTCCTTCTTCTCCTTCGCTCGTCTTCGCCTCCACTGTGATGTGTGACGTATATGCGAGTGGGGGAAACAAACTGTAACGGTAACTCTTTAAACCGTAACAGTTGGCGTTATAAAGTTGGATAAAACATTAACAAAACACCACCAAAAAAAAAAGCACGTTGATAAAACAACATGTAGGTAATACGACTTTAACTGGGCGGGTTGAAAAGCAGAGTCAGCACTAACGAGCTGTTCTGATTTGTAATAATTAATCTTTACAACTTTTCTGCAGCTTTTCTTTCCCTACCCGCGTCTCGCTTTTTAAACTGAAACGGTTCGATAGAAACTAGCCTAATAAGGACTTTTTTTGATCAGTAGAAGGCTAATAATCGATATTGACAGGCAGGTGAAGTGTTGTATGGTGCTTCGACAGCTTCTGTATCGATAAGTGGCCGACTGAGAGCAGGAGGAATGCGGGGCAGGTCTGAACAGCAGAGGAGGGTAGTGTTGTTTTCCACCACATACGACCCAAAAACTCTGTGTGTGTGTGTGTGTGTGTGTGTGTGTGTGTGTGTGTGTGTGTGTGTGTGTGTGTGTGTGTGTGTGTGTGTGTGGTGGTTTGTGTGGTTAAAAAAAAGCAACTGTTGCGCCAACTGACACGACCACATCCTAGAAGATAGAAGAAGAAGTGTCACTTAGGGAAATTTAATTAAATGCACTTTGACTGGTTGGTTGGTTGGTTTGTTTGATAATTAATTACTGTAATAATGATCCTCATCATCAGCTGCAGCAGAGAAACAGCAGCAGATCATATTCTTCAATACATAAACACTACATCCTTCACTTCCTCCAGCTATTTTTAATATCATTTAATATCATCACTGTTACATCCTGCTCGCTGTAGCCTACTTGTAAATATACATAGACATGTAAAGCATGCAGTGTACATATTCATATTACATAGGCTGCACATATTCACACACATTTATCCAGTATTTATTATTGTTTCATGTCATTTGCTATTGAACAGTACAGTCTGTGGCCACTGCACTTTTTTTTCAATATAACAATACAAAATAAATAACTGTCACATCCACTTCCTCTATTTTTTATTGCATTATATTGTATTATAATATGTTATAGCGTATTACACATGTAAAACATAAAACATACAATGTAGCCTACATATCATTCATACTACATACTCATACCTCATTGTCTATTTGCACCTCTTTGCGATTGTACAGTAACTTGAATTTCCTTTGGGATCAGTGAAGTATCTCTAAGTCTAAGTTCAGTCTGTGGCCACTGACCACTTTACTAAACTATTGTTGTATTGTCTTTAACTTATTGTTCAGTACCTCTTTTTATATGTAAGTACACAGAGTTGAGTCAAATTCCTTGTTATGTATGTGTGTATATGTGTGTATGTGTGTGTATATGTGCACATACTTGGCCATTAAAGCTGATTATGATTAATAATAAGAGAACTCACAGATCAGACAGCTCTCAGATCAGCCTTTAATCGACAGGAAATGGGGCGACAGAGAGAGTGGGGGGAACAACACGCAGCGAAGGGTGTAAGGGCGTGATCAAACCGCGGCCGCTGCAGTGACGACTATAGACTCTGCATATGGGGCACACACACACATACTAACTATATATACTGTATATACGTAGCCTATATTACTCAATCTCAACACACAAAACATGAAGCAGATTCACTTTGAGCTGTGGAGGAATCTGGTGATATGATAAATAACCTAAAGCTTGGTGGCTGTACTTTAATATGTTGTGATTAGAGCTGCAACTAACGACTGTTTCCATTATCGATTAATCTGTCGATTATTTAAACCATTAATCGATTAGTTGCTTGGTCAATAAAATGTTAAAAAATGTTGAAAAACATCAGTCAGTGTTTCTCAAACCACCAGACGTTGTCCTCAAATGTCTTATTTTGTCCACAAACCAAAGAGAGACTCAGTTTATTGTCATAAACAAAACAAAGAAACCAGAAATATTCACATTTAAGAAGCTGGAATCAGAGAACTACTCAAACCGATTATTGGATTATCAAAATAGTTGAGGATTAATTTAATAATCGATTATTGTAGCAGCTCTAGTTGTGATTCTGTAAGTGAAACTCTCAGTATCAAGAACACAAGAAGTCTATCAAGATGTCCTGCATCATAGTAAATACTGTGTGTGTGTGTGTGTGTGTGTGTGTGTGTGTGTAATCTGAATGAACATCTGCCTTAGGGAGTTAAAAACGGGTGTGAACAGGAAAGATCTGATAAACATTAAAGGTATAGTTCAACATTTTGGCAAATTGGCCCATTGCCATAATCCCTATAGTCATAGCAATAAGTTCGTTACCTTTAATTGTCGGTGCAAGCTATTTTTAGAACGGCGGAGCAGAGTCGTGAGCTGCTCAGAGCTACGCTACGGAGGCTCATGGGATTTCTTGGTTTCCATCATCAAACTCATCAAATACACAATCCAACAACTCCACAACGCTCTGGTGGACAAGTTGTGAGCTGCACATTCACCACGCTATGAGATAATAACACAACGTTACCACACAGAGTTGTTTTAGAGGGAAATTCAGAGACTGATGATGAAAAACTGTCCCTGAAGGCAACGTGCATCAGAGGTTTTACATGAATTTCCCTCTAAAACAACTCTGTGTGGTAACGTTGTGTTATTATCTCATAGCGTGGTGAATGTGCAGCTCACAACTTGTCCACCAGAGCGTTGTGGAGTTGTTGGATTGTGTATTTGATGAGTTTGATGAGGGAAACCAAGAAATCCCATGAGCCTTCATTAGCCTCCGCAGCTCACGGCTCTGCTCCGCTGTTCTCAAAATAGCTTGCACCGACAATTAAAGGTAACGAACCTACTGCTATGACTATAGGGATTATGGCAATGGTTCCAATTTGCCAAAATTATTGAACTATCCCTTTAAGATATTGTGTTATTACTGTAAAACAGAGTCAGTGCAGCAGCAGCAGCAGCAGCTCACAACACAAAACCACTGTGACCGTGAAGTGAACTGTTCTGTATATATACAGACGGAGCTTCAAAGGATCAATACAGTATCACATCATCTAATATATTTATATTTATATACGTGAGTAATAAGTGTAGAGATGTTTTCTAATGTTGTAACAATCTGTGTCTCCGAGTCTCAGCGGTTTCCCACAGCGTCCAGAGTTACTACAACACGTTCACCAGGCTCCGTCGCCGTGTGTGTGCACGTCGCTCAGCACAGAGCGGTGCATGTGAGGACATGTTGTTTCCATCACCGACAGGCTGCACTGCACACACACACACACACACACACACACACACACACACACACACACACACACACACACACACACACACACACACACACACAGAGAGGAGCTCTAAAATAGTCTGAGGTGGTTTTACATCGCTGCACCAGCTCCGTCTCTGCTTCTTCTGCCTTTAACTTCTCTCTTCTCTCTTTTCTTTTTTCTTTTCTTTCTACTGAAACCACTTCTGCAGCTGTATGTGTTATAACCATGTAATAACTGCACCGTAGTTGTTATTAATGTGGTATTTTATCTACATGGTTCAAGGATTCACGCACAAACACACAAACTGTGTTTTTATTTTTTTTTTATTACATTGAACCGAAGCCCAGAGTTTAGGTGTAATAACATAATAAGTGAAGGAACTTCTCCTGCCGACACACACACACGCACACACACACACACGCACATGCGCACACACACACACACACACACACACACACATTTCTGTGTTGCTCATTAATGCCGGCATCAGGAAGCAGAGAGAATAAATAGAGCTGTGTGTGCAGTCAGGTGGAAGTTTGAACATTACAGTCGGTCACTGTAACTACACTGACTTTAACAGGCGGGACAAATCGATACACACACACACAAACGCGCACACACACACACACACACACACACACACACACACACACACACACACACACACACACACATGCACATGCATAAAGTTTGTTGTTGGTGGGAAATCGATCACCACCAGCGCTGCACAAAATCAATCACACACTCACTATTGATGAACTCCCCCAAAAACCTCTCTGACATCACAACAGCAGAGTGATGATGATGATGATGATGATGATGATGAAGGTTCTCAGTCATCCAGGTCATTGTAGTCGTTAAAGGGATAGTTCAACATTTTGTCAAATTGGCCCATCACCATAATCCCTATAGTCATAGCAGTAGGTTCGTTACCTTTAATTGTTGGTGCAAGCTGTTTTTAGAACGGCGGAGCAGAGCCGTGAGCTGCTCAGAGCTACGCTACGGAGGCTCATTATGGGATTTCTTGGTTTCCCTCCATCAAACTCATCAAATACACAATCCAACAACTCCACAACGCTCTGGTGGACAAGTTGTGAGCTGCACATTCACCACGCTATGAGATAATAACACAACGTTACCACACAGAGTTGTTTTAGAGGGAAATACAGAGACTGTTGATGAGAAACTGTCCCTGAAGGCAACGTGCATCAGCTGTTTTGCATGAATTTTTAATGTTAATTGTAACTTATTCCAGGTGGCAGCTGCAGAAAAACTAGAAGCAGTTCTTCCAGCTGAGGTGTTTGTCCCTGGAGGTCTGAGTGTCAACCAGCGAGTTGAGAATGAGTAGGGAGGTTATATTATATTTTTCCCAATTAAAGCTTTTATAGATAAACAAAAGTCAGTTTGTTGAGACAGAACTTCAACTGGACTTCTTCAAGTTCAACTTTCAGCCCTTTAATGACTGTGATGATGATGATGATGATGATGGTGTCTCAGCTCCCTTGGCTGTTTTCCGAGGAACGCGTGCGTCTGTGTTTGGATCGGCGACGTGTCGAGACCTGCTCCGTAGTTCAAGGAAAACAACTTCCACTGCTGCAGCTGCAACTTACTCTGCAACTCACTGACTACTGAACAGCGAGGAAACACAGCAGCACAGATACGATGTTGTTGTTGTTGTACATTGTCGGTCTGTACTGTAGCATTAGAGGTGTGTGTGTGTCTATTAGAGCTGGTATGTGGAGCAGCTCGGGGTGTGACTGCAGGTCCTGGCCAACACCTTTCTGCAGAACTGCTGCTGTACATATAGAAACTGTTGTAGTTGTAGCTGTGAGTGTCTGCAGCAACTCATGCATGCAAAAAAAAAACGACTTCCCTGCACCTACATGTCACTTTTTAGATATATAGCCTAACTAGTTTTTTTTACCGTCTTTAGCAGGAAATTCTGTTTGTTTTCAGCTTTTCTACCTGAAAAACCATCCGTAATGGAAATCTTCACACTGGAAAAACATGAAATACAAAATATATGAAGCTCATATTACACATATCACATTTCTAATCTCAACCAAGAGCTGCTGTGGAATCTGATAACAGGTGGTGTAAAAACATGATGTGCTCCTCCTCCTAAGTCAATAACACACAGAGTGACGGAGCAGCAGGAGTCCACTTCCGGTTTCTTTGCTTTCTTTTTTCTTTTTTTTCTTTCTTGATCTTTATTTCCCAAGTTTTTTGGACAAGACAGGTCAATTACATATCAAAAAAGTTAAAGGGGTACGCCAACATTTTTTTTTCCATGTCTTGCCTCACTCCCGAGTCCATGACCAGCAGATAGACACCATCCTTTCGACTGTACATGCAGTAACAAGGGAGATACGGGCAGAGCTGGCGCACCGCTAATTAGCTTAGCTCAAACGCTGGAAGTGTATAGGTAGTGTTAGCCTGCCTCCACCTAAAGTCACTAATTAGCTTAGCTCAAACACTGGAAGTGTATGGGTAGTGTTAGCCTGCCTCCACCTAAAGTGGCTAATTAGCTTAGCTCAAACACTGGAAGTGTATGGGTAGTGTTAGCCTGCCTCCACCTAAAGTCATCAGAGAAACTCTTCAGCAACTCTAAACGGAAACTGGTGGGCCGATCTTGGTCTCAGAGCTGACAAAACTCTCCGGTAAGGCATCTTGAGCGGTCAAATGCCGCTAACGGGACGAGATCGGTCAAAACGGAGGGTTCAAGCAAAGACGCTTTATTTTGGTTCAAGCTAGCTACATCGAGGGTAGGTTAGCTTCCTGTTTCAAAGTAAAAGCACAAATTCTATCGTCATGGTTTTCTGTATGTAAAGGGCAACGGGTGTTTTATTTTGTGAAAGTAACTGGTTAAGTGCGTTGGTCACAACGGCTAGCTTGAGTAGCGCAGAATTCGTCCAAACGAAATTGTAAACAGCTGGTATTTAGACAAATTAACGACACACTGCTGATCTAAACGGCTACTTTCTCACCTAAACATGTTTGAAATGTTGATAAAGTGATATATTTACAGAGTTTAGAGCTAAAATGAAATCAGCTTCTGACTGCTGATTTCGGCTCGGGTAGGAGGCAGGCTAACACTACCTATACACTTCCAGTGTTTGAGCTAAGCTAATTACGGCGATACGGCTCTATCTCCCTTGTTACTGCACGCACAGTTGAAAGGATGGTGTCTATCTGCTGGTCATGGACTCGGGAGTGAGGCAAGACACAAAAAAAAAAATGTTGGTGTATCCCTTTAAAAGAAGATAGGCTATAAAATATAATAGAATCCAAGACAATGTGGGGCGGCATTCTCCGACTATACTTCTAAGCTACTGTGCATACATTTGTGAAGTAAACCGTTCACATCATAAATACAAACATGGTTTAACATGACTTAACATTGTACAATACTATACAAAAGCTGGATAAAAATATGGTGAAAATATAAAGTAATCCCAGTTTAGATAGGCAGACCATGTGGAAAGTATTGACTGGTTTAGCAGAAGTGACTTTAGTGCTCTCCTAAACTGTTGTAAAGATAATTAAAAAAAAATGTACAGGTAATAAATTCCATATTCTAGGCCCACGATAAAGTGTAAATAAATACACTACAAATAATAAGTTTGGCTACAATATGTGACAAAATAATTCAAAATGCTGCTCAACATGTTGTGTCGTTATTGATAGAAAAGAAACAAGAATTAAAAGGAGAGAAGAAAAAACAAAAGGGGAAACGCACACAAATGTTTGTTAATGTGAACAGTTCATCAAGTGTAAGATGAAATGACCTCCAAAAGACATAAAGTTACACATGACATATTCACTTTACATTTCAAACTATATACTGTATATTTACAGAAAAGGAAAAGGTCCCTCAGCAAAAGTGTGTGTAAATAGTAGGGCAGGGTATCACTACTGATTTGATTTGATTCCCACTGACAAGGTCCCGATTTGATTCGATATTGATTCATTTTTTAATACCAATTTACTTGGTTATGAAAGAGTTTTTTGTTACAAAACTATTGTTGCAAATTGTCCAAAGATGGAGAAATCTAACCTGTTTATTATTAAAAATATTCATGTTTACATTAATGCACATTTATTTAACATGCCCCACTCCAGAAGTAAACAGTGCAACGGTGCAGTGGTGAACATTAAAAGGTCAATGAATCGATATCAGATCTTTCAAATGAAGATCAATATGAATCGGAAAATCGAGTCCTAGTAAATAGTAAACATCTTGTCTGATACCTTGGTCAAAGTTCTCTGAGAGCTCCAGTCTCCTGGGTTTCCCATTCTGTTGCTGCTGCTGCTTTGTTTCCCTTTTTCACTCTGAAACTGTAGAAAACTACAATAATACACTGATATTGATGAAAATATTGAAAAAAAGAGTGTTTCATGTTTAACTTGATGTCTTTTGGAGATCATTTCATCCTCCACTGGATGAACTGTTTAACACATTAACAGACAGTTAGGACCAGGGTGTGTGTAGTGTGTGACAGATAAACGTCACCATGGTAACGCTGTGTGTGTGTATCCAGGTGACCGTGGTACCCGTCGCCATGGCGCCCTTCCTGAGGATCACCTTCAACTCGTACGACCTGGGCGTCCTGCCGCCGCTCGCCGACCCGCCGTTCTGCGCCATCAAGATGAAGGAGGCTCTGACCACCGGTGAGGAAGATGCTGCTGCTGCTCCTCTTCCTCCTCCTCTTCCTCTCTCCTCCTCCTCCTCCTCTTCTCCTCCTCTTCTCTTCTCCTCTTCCTCCTCTTCCTTCTCCTCTTCCTCTTCTTCTCTTCCTCCTCTTTCTCCTCCTCCCCCTCCTCCTCTTCTTCCTCTTCCTCTCTCCTCCTCCTCCTCCTCTTCTTTCTCCTCCTCTTCCTCTCTCCTCCTCTCTTCTTCTCTTCCTCCTCTTCCTCTCTCCTCCTCCTCTTCTTCCTCCTCCTCTTTCTCCTCTTCTTTCTCCTCCTCTTCTTCTTCCTCTTCCTCCTCTTCTTCCTCCTCATCCTCCTTCTTCCTCCTTCTTCCTCTCCTCCTCCTATCCTCTTCTTTCACCTCCTCCTCTCCCTCCTCCTCCTCATCTTCCTCCTCTTCCTCTTCCTCCTCTTCCTCCTCCTTTTCTCCCCCTTCCTCCTCTTCCTCCTCCGCTTCCTCTTCCTCCTCCTTCTCCTCTTCCACCTCCTTTTCCTCTTCTTTCTCCTCTTCCTCCTCCTCCTCCTCTCTTCTCCTTCTCTTCTTCTTCCTCCTCCTCTCTCCTCTTCCTCCACCACCTCCTCCTCATCTTCCTCCTCCTCTTCCTCTTCCTTCTCCTCCTCCTCCTCCTCCTCTTCTTCCTCTCTTCTCCTCCTCTTTCTCCTCTTCCTCCTCCTCCTCTTCTTCTTCCTCTTCCTCCTCATCTTCCTCTTCTTCAACCTCCTCTTCCTCCTCCTCCTCCTCTTCCTCTCCCCTCCTCTTCTTCCTCTTCCTCCTCCTCTTCTCCTCTACTCTCCTCCTACTCCCCCTCCTCTCTCCTCATCCTCTTCTTCCTCTTCTTCCTCCTCCTCCTGCTCTTCCTCCTTCTGCTCCTCCTCTTCTTCTTCCTACTCCTCCACCTCCTCCTCTTCCTCTTCCACCTCTACCTCTTTCTCATCTTCCTCCTCCTCTTTCTCATCTCCGTCTTCCTCCTCCTCCTCTTTCTCATCTTCCTCTTCCTCCACCTCTTTCTCATCTTCCTCCTCCCTCTCCTCTCTCCTCTCTCCTCCTCCTCCTTCTCCTCCTTCTCTTCCTCCTCCTCTTCTTCCTGCTCCTCCTCCTCTTCTTTCTCATCTTCCTCCTCCTCATTCTTTTCTTCCTCCTCCCCCTCCTCTTTCACTTCCTCCTCCTCCTCTTCCTCTCTCCTCCTCCTCCTCTTCCTCCTCTCCTCTTCCTCCTCTCTCCTCTCTCCTCTTCCTCCTCCTCTTCTTCTTCCTCTTCCTCCTCCTCCTCTTCTCTCCTCCTCCTACTCCTCTTCCTTTTTCTCCTCCTCTTCTCTTCCTCCTTTATTGTATTTTATTAGGTGTCAGGACGGTGTTTACTTGACACTTCATCATTTTTAAAGAATGAAAACACGTCTTCACCAGATTTAGACAAATTAAAAACATTGTTTATTATTTACTCTTATTTACTACTATTGTTTAATTACTTTACCTTTACATCTCTCTCTTTCTCTCTCTGTCTGTCCCGTGGTGTCAGAGCGAGGGAAGACGCTGGTGCAGAGGAAGCCGACCATGTACCCGGCGTGGAAGGCCAGCTTCGACGCTCACATCTACGAGGGCCGCGTGCTGGAGGTGCTGCTGATGAAGACGGCCGAGGAGCCGCTGGCCGAGGTCACCGTGGGCGTGTCCGTCCTCGCCGAGCGCTGCAAGAAGGCCAACGGCCGCGCTGAGTTCTGGGTAGGACGCCACGACACACATCTGTCCTCCGTCGCCAACATCTGTAGGTGTGTGTGTGTGTGTGTTAACCTGAGTGTGTGTGTGTGTCCAGGTGGACCTCCACCCGTCTGGGAAGGTGATGATGGCCGTGCAGTATTTCCTGGAAGGAGTCGATACAGGTGAGAGAAAACACAGAAATATTTAAAAGAATAGTTCACCCAAAATTGAAATTTCACTCATGATCTCCTCCTCCTCATGTGGACTAAGGGCTGGGAGAAGTTTCAGAGTCCTCCGTGGCTTCTCTGAGTTACAGGGGGTCTCGGCGTAGCAGTGCATGTCCATATAACGGTTGCAAATGGATACCAACTGTCTTCGTAACAAAAAGACACACCAAAAAACATCCAAATACCTCCATGCTGCTCGTATGTAATGTCCGTCTTGTATTGAAGCCCTGAAATGCGAAATTGTCCTGAAAAAAATTAAATAAGTCTATATTTCAAGCTTGTTTGTAGCGGAAGCTTCTCTTCCTGGTCCGTCCAAATTTGACAAACCGGGAAGAGGAGCTTCGAGAAGCGTAAGTAATTCAATTCAAAAAGTGAAACTAATACATTATATACTGTAGATCCGTTACACACAGAACGAAACATTGAATGTCTTTCTTTCTTTCTTTAATTTCTTTTAATTGTAATAATTATGGTTACGTTTAAAATTCAGTATCTCCAAAAAATTGAATATTGCATAAAACCAATTTTAAAAAAAATGTAATATGGAAATGTTGGCCATCTGAAAAGTTTGTCCATCTATATGAACTTGGGGCTATTTGACTTAACATGATATTCTAATTTATTTAGATGAAAAAAGCTCATGGTTTCTAATCTCAGGTCATTTTCTGTTCTGTAAAATAACATATGGTCAGTTGTTCAGCTTCTTCTAACAGTTTAACAGTGAAAAGATCAACCAGATGAAAACGTGTTGTCAGTGTAAGACACACACTCCACACACTCCACACACTCCACACACACAGTTGATAGTGAAAATAGGTTTTTAGGCCAATGAGCAGGAAAGTAGGTGAATAGTTTTCTTTCTCTTTTAACTGCAGAATTAACTAAAAACTAAACGGATGAAACTCTGTCAGTTTGTCTGATTATTTACAATCTGTATTTGTCATTCCTTTCATTTTTAACCCCACCCCCCACCCACATGTATTCACAGCCACAGAGTTTGGCCTGAAAACCATTCACAGACACTCACAGTCCCTCTGCTTCTCCATGGATTACCATCATTATCATTATTAATGTCTGTCAGTGTGTTGACGTGCGCAGAAGAAGCCTGTTGTTGCAGCGTTGTGGGCGTGCCGTGATGTGTATGTGTGTGTTTTCTGTGTGTGTTTGCAGAGAGCAAACAGGCGGCGAAGGAGGAAGAGGCTCCGACTCTGAACCGCAGACGAGGAGCCATCAAACAGGCCAAGATCCACTTCATCAAGAACCACGAGTTCATCGCCACCTTCTTCAGACAGCCCACCTTCTGCTCCGTGTGCAGGGAGTTCGTCTGGTCAGTACCACCACCACCATCATCATCAGGGCCGGCCCTAGGATTTTGGTGGCCCCCTAAACAAGATTTTTGTTTGTGGCCCTGCACTCTAAGCACAAACACCAAATCACTGGTTAAAACTGAATACAGACGTGTTTATGCCCTCTGAGGTTTGAGGACATTTTCTCCACTTTTACATATTTTCTTAAATGTATCTTTTTAAGATACTTGCAGATGTAACAATACTCAAGTGTTTTATGTCTAAATATTAGAACCTCCGCTGTAAGCACACTGAGGCCAGTTTGTCCTAGAACACTGTAGAAAGAAATAATTTAGGACAAATGCTGGAAATTTGAGGTCTGCTTTTTGAAAAAATTTCAAATCCCTTGTGAAAACGCTCCTTCAGTCATGAGAATGAACTGTTTTGGTGCTTGAAATAGGATATGAATACAGTAATAGATAAGTGTAGAAAACAAGTCTAAAATGACATTTTGTAAGATTGCTTTTTGAGCATAAATGTTGTCATTCTGCCGTTCTATTTTCACCAAATGTCTCAAATGTGAGATAAAAGAAGCTGAATATTGACTTCACATTACATATAAAGCTCATAGCTGCACGTGCAGACCTCAGGATGTTTAAATGACTTGATGAACCCCGGTACCTTTCTGATCATGTGGCCCCCCACCTAACGGCTGTGGCCCTAAACAACCGCATAGAGGGTTTATGCCAGGGGCCGGACCTGATCATCATCATCATCATCATCATCATCATCATCATCAGAAACCTTGAAGGCGGCTAAAAAAGAGGAACTCATAAAACCACAGATCAGATACAGACTCATCAAAAACACGCGCAGTGTTTAGGAACTTCCTGATAATCAGCAGCAGCAGCAGCAGCTTGTCATCATAGCGTTCCCTCCCCGAGCAGCCGAGTGTCACTTCTGCATCTGGCTGATAAAACCTGTAACTTTCCGGTTTGAGTCGTACGTATTATATACCATCGGTCTGTACACTGCAAAAACTCTAAATCTTACCAAGAATATTTGTCTAATTTCTAGTCAAAACTAATCTCATTATACTTAAAATAAGACTCATCATGTTAAAAGCTGCTTGTTTTTAGACACTTTTTACTTCTTTCAAGCAGATTTTCACTGAAACAAAAATCTGATAGTGGAGCAAGTTTTTCTTTCTTATTACAAGCACAAAAAACCTGCTTTCACTGGCAGATTTTCTATTTATTTCAAGTGAAAATTAGTTTGAAACAATTGAAAATGATCTAAAAACAAGTTAATAAAATAAAATAATAGGTGATGAGTCTTATTTTAAGTGGAAAGAGATTAGTTCTGACTAGAAATGAGACATTTTGACAAGAAATAAGACAAATATTCTTGGAAAGATTTTGAGTTTTTGCAGTATGGCTTCACATCTCCTCTGATCACCGGCGACATGCGCTGTTCAATTTTGAGATTTTGGGCTATTTTTCTTCCTTAACATGTTTTCTTTCAGAAAAATCAAAAGAAATGGTAGAAAATCCACATTAAGGTTTTTATTTTACTTCATTTTGTCTCTTTCATCAGTAGATTTCTCCTAAATTTACAAAAAGTTAGTCTGACCCATGTCACATCAGGTGTCATTGTAAAGCTCTCTCTCTCCTGAACAATGATGTAGACTCCAAAAATTGTCATTTCCTCCGTATCCGCAACCAATCATAAATATACGATTTATAATAACAATCTATATAATTTTACAGTCCAAGTCTTTAAAGGCCGTTTTCTCAGAAAGAGTTTTTCAGACTCAGACTCTGAGCTAGAAATCTCCACTTCAGCAGCACTTACAGACACCAAACCTTCCACTTTGATCCCTTTCTATATCCTGAAGGTTTTTACAGAGGGGATTGTTGATATATCATTCACAGCCTCATTTATACAACATTTTATTACCATAAGCATGGTGAAATTAGATTTTTTTAGGGCTGGTGACAGTATTTTCTCTTTTACAGAGTGATAAAAAGAGATATCCAAAATCCTCCTCTGTAAAAACTTCTGACTCTAATATGTCAACAAAATAAAACAAGAATTTTGAAAGTAGCTTTATCCATTTTTCAGATTTCAGTTCTGGAAATATATGCAAATTAGTGCATATTTCATTAGATATTGCCTCATTTACATATTTAAACATAAAATTTGACAAAACTTGTAATACAAAAAATATTTCTCTTAATGTAAGTAATAAACTTGGGAAGTTTCATGGTGATATGTGTTAGTTTAATTTTTTTACCCTATTCACCTGTAGTGTCTCTGACCTTAAAAAATAAAAACATTTTGGTTTCACTAGAAAGAAGGAAACAGTGATACACAAATCAGCAGCCGTGAACGACAGCTGCTGATTATCACCGACGACAAGTGATCAATCAACAAACCAACAATCCATTCACAATCACATGATCAAAGACTCACACGACCTCTCTGTGTGTTTTTCCAACAGGGGGCTCAACAAGCAGGGCTACAAGTGCAGACGTAAGTGGAGATCAACGCATTTATAGTCCAGGCAATCTAGCTCATTTTGGACCCCAAAGCTAGAACTAATTGTATATAATAGAATTTTTTTCACCATACATCATTTCTATGAGGTATCCAGAACAACATACTAAAAGTCCCAAGGAGTCCTAGTTGGGGAAACATGTTTAATTCTCATCAATCCAAGATTGATTCACTGTATAAAGTCTATGGTGCCAAGGCAAGGAAATTTTATTAGTATAGCCCGTTTTTACAAACAGTTTGTCTCAAAGGGCTTTACATCCCATCATAACAACATCCTCTGCCCTTAGACCCTCACATCCACTGAGGAAAAACTCCATGGAAAACCCTTTTAACAGGGAAAAATCAAATAGGCTTATTTTTTTCCCTTTACTATTCGGGTGTATTTTGGGCATATTCCATTGGTGTATGGATCATTTACATATTCAAATTCATTTTCAAATAAACTTGTAATACAAAAAATGTTACATTTCATGGATATTTTCATTGTTGTGATAGGAGTAAAGGGGAAAAAATGTTTTCTGGCATTATCGGCACCATAGTAAATCAGTCTTGGATTGATGAGAATTAAACATATTTCCCCAACTAGGATTTCTTAAGACTTTTAGTTATGTTGTTCTGGACAACTCAAAGAAATGCTGTATGGTGGAAAAAATTCTATTACAATTAGTCTGTCGTAAAATGCTATTTTGCCTGGACTAATTAAAAAAAACCTCTGAAGTGCATTTTATTTTTCACGCTTGTGTTTCTTTCTGTCGCTCACACGCTTCTCCTTTGTTTTTGCTTCTTTATCAGAATGCAACGCAGCCATCCACAAAAAATGCATCGACAAAATCATCGGCAGATGTACCGGTACCGCTGCCAACAGCCGGGACACTGTGGTACGTGACTCTCAGCCCCGCATCGTCCTGCAGCAGGACAACGTGTCCTCTGAGTAATCTCCATATGTCCCTGCTCTCTGTGGGCGGAAAGAGAAAAACACAACACAGTGTTTGTTGTTGTAGTTAGTTGTTGCATTGATTGAACCGGTCTGTGTGTGTTTGTGGGTCAGAGTTTGATGATTCAAAGGCAGATAGCGGTAAAAAGGTCCACATCCATTCTCAGTGATCATCAATATGGGTAGATAAAGTTCATCAAAGACCGACTGGACCTGGAGGAATGATCAGATGGGGTGTGGTCTTCTGAAGGAGCTTTAAGTCAGAGTGGAGACAGAAACCAGTCATTGTGTATCTGGTCAGTGAACTCAGAGATGAGGCAGGTGCACCGAGCCGCGAGGTGTCGGCGGCCCCGGCGGCCTCTCGTCGTTTTCCTGTCTCATAATGATGATGATGATGAACTCTTCCTCCAACAGTTCCAGAAGGAGCGCTTCAAGATCGACATGCCGCACCGCTTCAAGACCAACAACTACATGAGCCCGACCTTCTGCGACCACTGTGGCAGTTTGCTGTGGGGCCTCGTCAAGCAGGGCCTCAAGTGTGAAGGTACGATGTGACTGACTGACTGACAGCTGGCCGCAGTGTGTGTGTGTGTGTGTGTGTGTGTGTGTGTGTGTGTGGGGGTGTGTTCGTGTGTGTGTGTGTGTGTGTGTGTGTGTGTGTGTGTTGTTAGTGTGGCTTCGTCCGTTTTCCGCAAGTACTCACTAAGCTATAGAGCCAAAGCATGTACGTAGCTCAGTGGTTCTCAAAATGGGGTCTTCTTGAGAAGGTTCAAGGGCCGGGGTCCCTAACATTTTCTCAAAATTTTACAATTTTTTTCTAGAATCTTTTAACTATTTTTTTTGAGAAATTCTACCACTTTTTTTTACCATGTTTTTTCTAAAGTGAAAAAAATCACGGCTCATCCGTAGTCAGGATTCTTCTGTGAGGTGCTGGAGCTGAATTTAGACACTCGACAAACAAAATCAGCAATCGCACACTCGACGCTCAACCATGTTTTTTCTAGAATTTCTAAAAACTTTTTCTTTGACAAATTTTACCACTTTTTTTTTAGAAAAAAAAATCGAGACATTTTTTATAGTTTGTTAAAACTTTTTATTGAGAAATTTTACAACTTTTTTCGAGAATAAAAAAAAAATTGAGAAATTGTACCACTTTTTTCAAGAATTTTTTAAAACTTTTTCTTTGAAAAATTTAACAATTTTTTTCTAGATTAAAAAAAAAAACTTTTCTTAAGAATTTTTGCCAGTTTTTTCTCGATTTTTTAAAAACTTTCTTTTATTTTTCTAGAATTCTTTGTAACTTTTTTGGAGAAATGTTACCACTTTTTTCTTTTTTTCCCAAAATGTATTATTCAAGAGGGTGGAGCCTGCACTGGAAGCAGCACCACGCTGAAGGTCTGCAGTCAGACCCCTCTCAAAATGTTTCCAAAAATACACACCATTGGCCCTAATTTGAACTGCATTGACTAAGGAAGTAATGCTATTAACTCTCAGAACAAATATTTGTGTACTTCTGGTATTTGTTTCAAATTTTGGTTCAATTGGGGTCCGTGGTGTGATTTGTGTCAATTTAGGGGTCATTGATGTAAAAAAGTTTCAGAACCACTGATATACAGTAGCTGACGCATGCTTTAAAAAAAAAAACTCCAATGTCCGTGTTCTTCGTTCAAAAGGTCTTAACCAATAAGAAAACTGCAGTCTTTATTAATATTAAATAAACACTCTGCAACAAACTATAGAAACGGCTTATTACCGTAAAACACAAATCAAATCAAATATCACAAAATCTAAATTATTTATCACTTTGTTCATCATGTGCTAATGGCTGTAACATGTGTGTTTGTCTTTAACAGTCTTGTTTTATTATTTTTTGCAGATTGTGCCATGAACGTCCATCACAAGTGTCAGGACAAAGTGGCGAATCTGTGCGGGATCAACCAGAAGCTTCTAGCTGAAGCTCTGACACAAGTCAGCCAGGTGAGTTCACTGACACTCAGGTCACATCTTAAATCAAACGTCTGTACGTTTTTTTTTAATTGTGAGGTAAAAAAAAAACACAGAGAATCTGAATCCACATAATGAGCTAATTAAATCACAATATGGCTCTTTGATCTGATTACATCATCTCTTACTAAACCATTAGTGTAATGAGAGAGAACAACTGAAGCCTGACGACACGACAACAACAACAACAATTACTGAAAGACATTTAAATATCATTAACGGGTCTATTTCTGCACAAACATTCATCAATGAATTCATTGATATTAATGTAATTAGGAGGCTCAGTCTAATGAACTCTGTTGTCGCACAAATGTGACACAAATAAAAAACACAAGTAGTTTTAATGCAGTGAGTTGGAGAGGTGTGCAGGTGAGGGTGAGGGGCTTATGAAGTGACCTCACCCTGACTTGTGCAATTTAATTAATAATGTGCATCACATTTTATTTATTAACTAAGTTTATTTGATGTGGACAAAGCTAAATACACATATTTTGCCAGATTTAGAGAGAATTGTCATCTGTGGCCTCTGGATGATAGGCAGCAACACTTAACAACATGGGAGCTGAAAAGGAAAAGGACAGTAATAAATGAATGAAATGCATTAACAAAGAAATAAATAAATATAAAAGAAAGAAAAGAGAAAACAGAAGTCTGTAGTCTGTAGATTGACCTACTAACCTCTGACCTTATCATCAGAGGTTAGTAGGCCAACACTGTTAACTCTGCCAGTTTAATCATAAGCCACAAATGCAGCTACTGTATCATCGACGACTCCATCAGGTCCATGTTTTTGAAATTGTTGTGGACTATCTGTCAGTTATTACTTTGGTTATTAGTTTTTTTTTGTAGCCTATAAATTAGTTGAGTTAGTTGTGGACTATCTCAGTTATTACTTTGGTTATTAGTTTTTTTTTTGTAGCCTATAAATTAGTTGAGTTAGTTATAAGTTGATATTCAAACAAATAATCTGTATAAATATCACAACCACAGACATATTCAGCTGAAAGTCACCATATACCACAGCTTATTGAAAGGTAAACACCAGCTGTAACTATGGTTAGATAACTCTGCGGCTACGGGAGATGACATTAGCCTGGTCATCTTATAACATTACAAACCATTGTATTATCTTAGATAATACCTAAGATAATACAATGGTTTTCGTAATATTTATATCTCTATTAACAAAGAAAATACTGCATTCTGGGTAACCCTTGCTCCCAAGGGTGGTGTCGGAGAATCTCAATATTGAGGGCTATACAATAACAAAAACCATTTGTTCATAATAACAAAAAAACCCAGAAATTTTTTTTTTTTTTTTTACAATAATTTTTTCTGACAGTCATAACTATTCTACTCAACAGTCTTCGGAAGGTTGTTTTCTGTTGCCATGTAAAACAAATGCAAAACAAAAAACTAGGGATGTCACGATTATACATTTTCCTGGTACGATTATTGTCAGAGTAATAATCACGGTACTACGATTATCACCATTATTCTGCATTAATTAATTTCACAACACTATGAATGTGTAAAATCAAATATAGTCAAAATATAATTACATTACTCATTGTTTACACAAAATATTTCATGTATCTATTAATATATGACCAATTCTTAATCTCCAGGGGAAATGTTTGAAATATTCAGGTCATAAATTGTCATCTATACCAAATGTTTGCGTTTATTTTAATCGTTTTTTGTTTTGTTTCGCTTTTTTTTTAATTAAAAATGACACGCTAACATTTAAATTCCTACCAATTCAATGTTAAGTCAGGTAATGTATCTGTGCATTTACCTTTTTTTTTGCCGATAAGGTTCCAACATAATCTTTTTGGGAAAGTAACGGTATTTAGGAATCTTTACGATTAATTAATTGTGGCGTTTAATACCACGATTAATTGCGAAAACAAGTAATCGTGACATCCCTACAAAAAACTGTTTATTACAGAGCGATGGCTGCATGGGATTCTCTGCCGAGGTTTTTGATGCTAGTAGGTAGCGCAGCTTCTTTTAGATAAAATGAAATCCTTTTCTGTCTGATTAGTGAGTAGTTGAAACCTTTAGGGCCAGATCTACTAAGATCCCAGATAGCGGGCGCTAAATTGTTTGTGCCCGCTAAAATATTGCGTGTTTGGTTAATGCACGCAAAACAGGTGATCTACTAAGAGTAACCCGCTAAATGACAACACGTGCAAACCGCAGTATTCAAATGAGGGTTTTGCGCATGGTAATCGTTTCCGCCATGGAGAGAGTGGACAGAGAGCTGGATGGACGAAGGGACAGAATGACATTTGATCCGATGCATACAATGACAGCATGTGTGTTCATCTCTCTCGCGCTCTGTTTAGATAAATAAACACAAATCGCTACAGGGCCCAACTCGTCATATAGTGACGAACAGGCAGCAGCTGCAGAGGAGTGGAGTGGAGGACAGGACAGACGTGCCCCGTGCGTAACGGCGCGTAAAAGATTTTTAACACGGCTGAAAAACTGTTAGAGAATGACCCAGACGTGAAATGCAGAGATGTAAGATCACGGGGCTCTGACAGGTATCAAACCAATAAACACATACGTTTTCACAAAGTTGTATCAGTTAGTACATGGTTTTCACACGTGGTGAATAAAGACGCAAAAACAGCCACCGCAATCTCTTCCTGGTTTGGTGAATCACATTGCACGCACTAAATAAATCGATTTGCATCTACTCCTCCCAGTATTTTGCGCGTTCTGGCTGAAACGCCCATATTTACATATTCATCAAGGCAAACACGCTAAATGGATCGCACGTGCTATTCTGCCCGTTTGAGAGACGCAATCCTTGATGCGCCCGGTTAGTAGATCAGGTTCCACATGTGTTTGCGCGTGCAATCACGTTTGCACACGTTTTAATACACGCAAACCCTTAGTAAATCCGGCCCATCAATTTCATCACAACGACTTGTAATGACACCAAAGTTATCTGGGTGAGGAAATGATCGGATTTTATGCTAGAAATAAGGTCCAGATTGTAAAAAACAGAAATTACCCTTTACCATCCTGAGAATCGGGACAGCACAAGCACTT
This sequence comes from Trachurus japonicus, assembly GCF_045865225.1. NCBI lineage: Eukaryota > Metazoa > Chordata > Actinopteri > Carangiformes > Carangidae > Trachurus > Trachurus japonicus. The sequence goes on from NC_140911.1 coordinate 4,635,422, forward strand.
CGCGGGAGTGTGCATTTTTGAGATTGAGGGTTAAGACAGGAATTGGAATTCACCCCAAGATCATTTCATGCTAAATGAAGTCTGGTTTAGAGTGAACTGTGTATGACACAACAAAGAAAAAAAGAAAAAAGGGCCTGAGGACTGAAACGTTGTATAATAAAGTTTTTGCAAGTGAGTTGACAGTGTGCGGGAGAACCTTTTTTCTTTGTTGTTTCCTACTTTCCTACTCCCACGCACCTGGCTTTTTAAGATTTTTTAGGTGTGCATCAGCCTTTACACCTGAACTCTGTATGACAGAAATAAAATCCTCCTCTCTCTGATTTGTTGAGTCGTTGAAACCTTTAGTTGTGAGTCTGTGACATTAAACCAGTTGTAAACCAGACTGACACATCTGTCCGGAGGATCACACGACTCATTTCACTGTTCCCTCACTGAGCTGCTGTCGGTGTCACATTGGTAATTAACAAAGGACTGTCAAAATAAAGTGTAAACCACCAGACTGGGTGTCATTTAAAGATGAAGCTCTTAATCCCGACAGCAGCCGTGTGTGTGTCGATGACTAGTTCAGGTGACACCCGAACCTGACGGGAACCTGAGCCTCCTCTTCCCGTCGTGCTGTGTTTAAGGACTCGGGACGCGCTACAACTCCTCTTCTCTTCCTCCCTTTTGTTCAGACGTCGGCTTTTCAAAAACAAAAAAATCTGTGTAGTTTTTTAAGGAGGACGACAGACGATCATCACAAATCAGACCTCAGATAGATGGGAACAGGCTGCTGGGAAACTGTTTGTGTGGCTGTTTCCTGCTTATTTTTCCTCTTTCTGTCTTTCTTCCATCAGAAGTCGTCCACCCGCCGCTCGGACCCGAACCTGCCCGGTCTGCCCGACATCGGGATCTACGATGAAGTCAGCAAACTGGCCGGACTCGACGTCAACGGTCAGTCGCTGTTTAGTTTAGTTTGTTTTTCTCTGTGTGTGAGTGTGAGTGGTTGAAAGCATGAAGTTTCATGAATGAGTGTTTATGTTTTTCAGACGGGTCTCCCTACGGTCACCTGTGGGAGGGGTCCAGTCCGCGGCCGACGTCTCGTATCACTCATCTGACCCGCATCAACGTGGACAACTTCGTCCTACACAAGGTGTTGGGAAAAGGAAGCTTCGGAAAGGTACAAACACACACACACACAGACACACACAGTTATTGAGTATGGAGTTAAAGGGATAGTAGGTTCGTTACCTTTAATTGTCGGTGCAAGCTATTTTTAGAACGGCGGAGCAGAGCCGTGAGCTGCTCAGAGCTACGCTACGGAGGCTCATTATGGGATTTCTTGGTTTCCCTCATCAAACTCATCAAATACACAATTCAACATCTCCACAACGCTCTGGTGGACAAGTTGTGAGCTGCACATTCACCACGCTATGAGATAATAACACAACGTTACCACACAGAGTTGTTTTAGAGGGAAATTCATGCAAAACCGCTGATGCGCGTTCCCGTCGGGGGCAGTTTTTTAGCAAGCAGTCTCTACCTCTAAGTACCTCTAGTATTTACCTCTAAAACAACTCTGCTATTTTCACATTTAAAAAGGTCTTTGTCTTCATACAGAGACAATATGAGTTTTGCTTGTAGCCACAGCACCTAAAAAACCCACTGTAACCTATTTTCATACATTCATTTCATTCATCTGAAACACATAGAAACCAATGAGCATGAACTCATTCTCACCTGATCAGCACAATTCACTATTAACTCATCGTTGTGTCAGTGACAGAAACATCATCACAACATCCTGTATCAGTGTCGACTCATAGAAACTGAGTCGTCTCTTCATCTGATGTAAAAACAGATTCACATAGAAAACTGAAAGTCAGAGTTTCACCGACACTGAAACTTTCTGCAGCAACAAAGAAACAAGAACCTGAAACATCTGCAACATGTGAAACATGAAACACTGCTGACTGCTCAACCATTATAACATCTGTATGATGCTTCCTCCTCCTTCTCAACTCAACTCAAACTCTAAAGTACTTTATTATTCCGTTGAGGAAGGACATCAAAAGTGCAGGTGCAAAACAACGATCCACACATACAGTACATACATAACACAGCCATACCCAACACAATAATAATACACATTCCTACAACCACACATAAGTACAAGTACTCGCAGCAAAGGTTAAAAACAAAGGACACATACAAGGATAAAAATGAGTTAAAAACAGGTTCATTAAAAAGGAAAAAGTTCTGGTGGGAGTTAAGTGTTTAGAAGTGGGATTGAGGTGGGGATGAAGCTGGATGATGATGCTCTCTTTGTCCGGAGTGGGAGTGACCTGTATCTGCGTGCTGATGGTAGTAGGCTGTAGTTGCTGTGTAGTGTGTGTGTGTGTTGTGTCTGTGGCGATCTGTGTGCCTTTTTTCTTGACCTGAGTGTTGTAGATGTTGATGAGTGGCTCCTGTTCCTGACCGATGGTTTTATTGCTGAGTTTGACTATTGTGTTCAGACAGTTTGGGTGGGTGATGCTGAGTGAACCAAACCAGGCTGTGATGTTGGATGTGAGGATGGATTCCATGAAACATTTATAGAAAGCAGAGAGTATTGTTTGATGAACCTGAAGTTTGCGAAGAAAAAAGAGACGTTGCTGACATTTAGAAAAAAGATGTTCACTGTGTAGTTGAAATATGAGTTTGTAGTCCATTATTGTACCGAGGTATTTACTATATGATTCCACCCTTTCTATTATTTCAGTGTTAACAGAGAGTGTGGGAGTGAAGTGTCCGTGGCGGAAGTCAATGACCATTTCTTTGTTTTTTCTCCTTCCTCTCCTCTCCTCTCCTCTCCTCTCCTCTCCTCTCCTCTCCTCTCCTCTCCTCTCCTCTCCTCTCCTCTCCTCCCCCTTCCTACTCCTCCTCTCCTCCCCTTCCTACTCCCCCCCCCCTCAGGTCCTGCTGGCGGAGCTGAAGGGTCGAGGCGAGTACTTTGCGGTGAAGGCTCTGAAGAAGGACGTGGTTCTGATGGACGACGACGTGGAGTGTACGATGGTGGAGAAGAGAGTTCTGGCTCTGGCCTGGGACAACCCGTTCCTCACCCACCTCTACTCCACCTTCCAGACCAAGGTACTGTCCTGTCATCGCATAGTCGTTTCTTTTTTTTTCTGCTCTTGTTGTTTTCCGGCAGTATAGATGCTTTCTTTTTTTTTTGGTAATTCAAGTTTTTCTTTTATCTCTGGTGTTTGACAGTAGAACATTTTACATTGTGAGACATCTTATGCACATTACATGTAGCATCAGTGGCATACTGTAGCAGAACAAGAATAAAATAAAATAAAAGTACTATGTAAATGATGTATACTGTAGGGGACATATTGATGCATTTCCATAGCTGGAGAGCATATACATACATACAACAGATAGATACATACAACATGTTGGATACACTCAGGAAAAGGTATTCAAGCTGTAGGGTGGTATAGATGCTTTCTAAAAAAAATAGTTTTTTTTTTTAAATTGCTGTCTTCAAGTTTCAAGTTTCAATACTTTATTGCCATGTCAACAACTTGTTGATTGGAATTTGTTTCAGTGGGCTTCACACACTGACATAAAAACACAACATACACCCAATACAGTACATGATAAAAGCAGAGTAAAGTGCACAAGTAATAAATAAATAATCAGTAAATCAATAGATAAATATAAATATGGCACATTAAAACAATACCCTGTCCCTCTAAATGGACTATGGTATTTTAAAATAATATTTCTGAGGTGTTGAGGAGTCTGACAGTTTGTGGGTATGTGCTGTTCTGGAGTCGGGTTGTTCTGGATTTTATGCTCCTCAGTCTTTTTTGTGAGGGCAGGAAGTTAAAAAGGCAGTTAGCTGGGTGGGAGAGGTCTTTTAAAATCTTAACGCCTTTCTTCTGCAGTCTGGCCTCATAGATCTCAGATGTGGATGGAACCTCACATCCAATGATTTTAGATGCAGTGCGTACCACCTTGTTTAGCTGCCTCTTTTCCTCCGCAGACACATTCCCAAACCAAACAGTGATACCAAACGTGAGAACACTCTCAACAGCTGCCGTGTAAAACTGGAGCAATCCTTTGCTAGACACACCACACTTTTTCAGTTGTTTTAAAAAGAACAGTCTCTGGTGTGTCTTGATCGTCAATGCATATTTATCACACTTTTTTTTTTTTTTTACCAGGCCTACTGCTACTCTCCTTTTACTGACTTACTCTTTCTTTTTTCCATCCATCTCGCGTTTTCAGTAACGTTGGGGTTTAACAATGCCGCTTATTTCGGGGCTTTCTCTTAGCGTGACATGATCCTGCTTTGAGTCTGACCAATCAGCACAGAGTAAATCTCAAGTTGTCTTGTTGTTGACACTGACGTGAGCCTGGTCTGCAGGAGCATCTGTTCTTTGTGATGGAGTATCTGAACGGAGGAGACCTGATGTTTCATATCCAGGAGAAAGGACGGTTTGAACTCTTCAGAGCCACGTGAGTCTCACAACAACACACACACACACAACCTGAGGCCTGTACCACGAAGCAGGATCACCGTCTTAGCGAGGTAACTTCAGGGTTAAAGGAGAATTCCAGCCATTTTTGACCCCTAAATCGTTGTCCTGATGGTCACCCAGTATTGTCTGGAGCAAAAAACACGACTAAAATTGATGCAGACAAACCAGAGTTACCATGGCTACCCGGCGCTATAGGGATAGCCACAACGCTAACCCATGGGGGCAATTCTTTCAACCACAACAAACACTCAAATATCTCTGGTACATGACTGGAATCCTTAGAGACACCACTGAACTCATATAGTGTAGAGTAGAAACAGTAGAAACTTTGTGTTTCTGCATGTAGCCACTCACCTCAGATAGCCCAACTCTGAAACATCCCAGAAAGACATTACTATCCCATCACAGAGAGAAACTAACACTTTGTCCTTGTTGTGGTGATTTCTTTACTAAAATAAACAGTGGAGCAGAGCAGTGGGAATGTCCAGAATATCTCCTGTTCAGGACAACGTGTGCCCTTATTTTGAAATCCCTGTACTGGGGGTTACTGTTACCAAGGAGACGGAAATAAAAGTAGCGGCGCTCCGGACAGAGTTCTGTCAGGACCACTATGTCAAAATAATATTTACTTGCACAGTTTAATTTGGCGGTATGGTACTGTTCTGGGACCCCCTGCTCTTCCACGCGCTTGCGTGGAAAGCCTGAGGCAGGAAGAGCACCTTCCTGCCCTTCACGAGCCATCATGAACGGCATAAGCAGGGAGCGCAGCAGCAAAGAAAACCCAGACAGAGCAGAGCAACCAACAAGATACAATGACAGGAGGAGCTGGGGCGGAGGTGGGTTGCAAAAAAGCCGGCAGAGGAAGCAGCAGCAGCAGCAAGGGAGGTGACGTCGGGCTACAGCAGTTTAAACAGCGCGCCCTGAATGCAGTTCCCCAATAGGGGAGTCAGCTGAGCCATCAGCTGACCTGCACAGGTGAAGACAGTTACGCTGTGCTGATTAAGAGCTTGACGTCATGGCCTGCCAGAACTAACGCTACGCTTAATTTCTGTCAGGACCACTATGTCAAAATAATATTTACTTGCACAGTTTAATTTGGCGGTATGGTACTGTTCTGGGACCTGCTCTTCCACGCGCTTGCGTGGAAAGCCTGAGGCAGGAAGAGCACCTTCCTGCCCTTCACGAGCCATCATGAACGGCATAAGCAGGGAGCGCAGCAGCAAAGAAAACCCCCAAAACAACCACACCGGCAAATCCTGGAACCTCTGCTAAGAGATGCCAGGAGGCTATCTAGGATGGAATTAATTTTTTCCTATAAAATTTAATAGGGAATAAGCCACACGCTACCTCTTAACAATAATAATTACAATAATAACCATTATTAATAATAATAATAATAATAACAATAATAATATTGAATCAATTATTTACAATGAGAGGCTCATGGCTTTTTGTGCATCTAGAATGGCTCTATTGACAGGCGCAGTAAGGCAAGGCAATTTTATTTGTATAGCCCGTTTTTACAAACAGTTTGTCTCAAAGGCTTTACATGGCATCGTAACAACATCCTCTGTCCTTAGACCCTCACATCGACTGAGGAAAAACTCCATGGAAAACCCTTTTAACAGGGAAAAATCGGAGAAACCTCAGGGTGAGCAACAGAGGAGGGATCATCACCCAGGACGGACAGACGTGCAATAGATGTTGTTACGGACAAGAAAACAGGGAGCAAAGAAAACCCCCCAAAACGACCACGCCAGCAAATCCCTGACCCTCTAGCAACAAGAGATGTCAGGAGGCTATTTAAGTTGGAAACAAATGTAGCCCATTTAAAAGGAAATAGACGAGCCCCCCAAAACCCGCAAAAGGAGCTGCCTGAGTGAATAATTCAATGCCAAATATGATTCTGTATTATCGCTATGGAGGTTGAAACCCAGAGCAAATTAAGAATAAAGCAAACCGTTCCTTGTGTGACGCTCCGACCGCTTGGCAGCATCGCTGGCAAACAGAAACTCCACAGCCCCGGAATCAGCCGTCGCCGGTCAATGGAACAGCTGTGTGACGCCGCCCCCACCTGCCAGGTGAGAGCCCCGACGGAGAGAAGGAGCCCCCCTCCCCCGTCGTCGCAGACGGCGTCCTCCGTTCCAGAGCTTCGCTGAAGCCCCATGACACGACACCGCGCCAGCCGCCGCGGGTCCGCATCGAGGACGGGGGCGACGACATCGGGAGCAGCAGGGCGAGCACGAACACAACCAGCGATCCTTCCCTCATGCGGGAGCCCGTCTTGCAAAAAAGCCGGCAGAGGAAGCAGCAGCAGCAAGGGAGGTGACGTCGGGCTGGAGCAGTTTAAATAGCGCGCCCTGAATGCAGTTCCCCAATAGGGGAGTCAGCTGAGCCATCAGCTGACCTGCACAGGTGAAGACAGTTACGCTGTGCTGATTAGAGCTTGACGTCATGGCCTGCCAGAACTAACGCTACGCTTAATTTGTGGTGATTGTCTCCAGTTTATGAAACATTATGAAAACACATGTGTCTATCACAACAACGGATTTTTGTCTTATAGAGACACGCGTTGATACGGGACAGGCTTTTATTTAATTTAGAACAAACCATATTCTCCGGAAAGATGGAAAATATAATAAACTGGTTCTGTTGTTCCTGTTTAAAAGAGTCAGAACAGAAGAATTCGATCCAGAGCAGAATTCATTCACACGTTTAATCAGCACCGATTAAACTTCTTCTAAATAAACGTAAACATTAACTCAACTCAACTTTATTTATATAGCACTTTAAAACAACTGTAGTTGAAAACAAAGTGCTAGTGTACATAGAGACATAAAGCAATTAAAGGCAATAAAATAAATAAAACAGATAGTAGAATAGTTGTTTCATTGTTTTTAAAAAGCAATTAGAAACAATAAATAAAAGCAAACCATAAAACACTAAAACAAAAGCAGAGTCTCACATAGAGTTGAAAGCCAGGGAGTAAAAATGGGTTTTAAGACTAGTTTTTAAAGATGGACAGTGATGTGCAACGATAGCTCGCTCCATAATTTAATAACTCGGGTCGGTTGGACCACGGGCTTCTTCTTCTTTTCTATAAGATGTTCGCTCACTTCGCTTCTCTCTGACGCGTCGGTGCTCATGGTTGTGATTGGTCTGCTGCCTTGAACCCGCCCTCTATACAGATTTATCATGTGGGAAAACCTAATAATTTGGTGTTGCAGCTACAAACTACTAACGAAAGGCATGGCTATGCAACAAGGCATGCATTGAGTGCTCATTTCACCCTGCCTCTACCAAGAACTGAGGCACTTAGGAGAACGGTAATGTACAGAGCAGTGACATATTGGAATAGGCTCCCACCATATATGACCAACATTGAAAATAAATGGAGATTCAAAAATAAAATAAAAGAGGCCATTATTAGTAAAGAACTTACATTTTTTTAAGGTTTTGAAAAGTCAAAGTTGGTTTGTATTTGTAAAATATTTTTTATTCTTATTATTTTGTTTTATTTTGTTGTTTGTCATTTATCTAATTCTGTAAATTATTGTATTATGTTTTGATTGTCACATATGAGTGTCTGGACCGCAGGAAGAATAGTCCTTACCAAGGTGAGGACTAATGGGGATCCGTAATAAAACTAAAACTAAAACTATACATGCGTGTTCACTGATTCACAATAAGACAAACCTGGAGTTGAGTTACCGAGGTGATAACCAGCGTCGCGGTGCCGCTGATCCACAGTGACAGTGTTGTGGATCAGTTCAGCTGGAGGAACCCCGGCTAGGCTGAGCTCGCCTCGAGGTTCAGGCCTCTGCTACTGAGTGTGCACATGTTTATGTAGCTGCACACACACACACACACACACACACACACACACAGTCACCATGATAAATGTGTTCGCTGCTGTTTCCTTGTAAGGAGTGAAGCTCCGACTGCTCTTTGTCAGTTACTTACTACAGACCATAATAACTCTGAGGGAATCCCTGCAGGAGCAAACACTCTGGTGTCCATGGAGACGACCACCAGGAGCGAGCTCTTAGAAAGTCTGTTTCTTTAGACGCACAAAACCTGTAAGAAGGAAATAAACACAAACTGACACTGAAATGAAATCCGTCACCTCCTCCTGCAGCCGTTCTTTAACCCTTGTATACGATGTCGGGGTTTTATTTTACTTTCTATCTATCTCCAGAACGGCGAATGATAGCGACGTAATTCTTTTTTTTATTGAGAGCAGGACACTTCAGGCTTTACAAAGAGTCCACTGGTGAGTCTGTAGCTCAACCAGAGGCTGAGTCGTCCTGCCTCAAACATCCGTGTCCAGCAGGAGACAGGAAGAGAGTTCATATACATCCAGACGGTTGATGCTCTGTTGCCTTGTATGATCGCCATTTTTGTAAAATCAGCCATAAATGCAGTAAAATAATGCGCAGATTTAACATTTATGCATTTTAAGTGCAGGAAACAAGACAATTAAGCCTGAGCACCAGTGGAAATGTCAGACCTGTGATGTGTCTCTGCCTCATACATTGCAGACATGTTTTCATGCCAGGCCAGTGGGGTATTATTGTAAATAATGTAAATAATATATTTTGTGTCATAGTTAGAGCCTTTATTCTTTCCCCCCTAATCCACAACACCTCACAGAACAGTTATATAGTGTCCAAAAAGAAGTTTATAATAATTTTCTCTGTGAAATCTGTTTTTGTTTTATATTTTCCTTTCTTTTTCTGATCATGTATCTTCATCTACATTCATATGGATACAGGATACTACAGGATGGATATTGTGAAAGCCCAGGTTGGCCTGAAAAAAAGGATGTCAGTTAGTTGATTGTGCATCACAGGGCTGAGGTTTTACAAGGATTAATACACAAGGAGACCAGGAGAGAGGAATACAGAAGAACATGCTATTGACTCTGAAGGGTTTTATTATGTTGTTGACAGATCCTGAAGGACACAGATTCAGAGCAGAAACTGAGCTCAGTTCAACATTCAAGACGTTCATTAGATGTTAAAAACCATGCAGTGAAGTTCTTACTTGCATGCCTCCCTTCACATTAGAAAAAGATCGATAAATTGGATGAATAAAAGAGACTAAGAAGACATTGAACTGTGTGTTTGGAGTTGGATCAGGAGTTTAAAACAGTGTGAACGCAGCATGCTGAGGTTTTATGGTGTCATCGGTCCTGATGACCACATTTGGTTTGACTTGAAGAACATGAGAACAAGTAAACATAGAGGAGGTTTAATATCATGTCCAGTTGTGAATGGATTTAACACACTCTCCCTGAGTTACTTGGTTTGGTTTGGTTTGGTTTGGTTTGGTTTGGTTTGGTTTGGTTTGGTTTGGTTTGGTTTGGTTTGGTTCTGGTCTGTGCCACGTTTTCTTGATTTCCAGGAATCTCAGTGGTTTTTTTTCTACAAGATGAAATCAGTCTGTGGTGTTTTATCTGCAGAGTTTGGATTTAAATTTACCGTATTTCCTTCTATTATAAACCAGTATTCAATAAAGAACCGGGTCTCTGATAACGGCTGGGGGCGTGGTTTATACGAGGGTCAGTGACGTGATGTAACCGGTAACCGGTATTTTTCCATAGAAATATCATATCAGACTTAAGAAAATAGATGTAATTCACTTTTACAATGCAACACTGTGTTTCTTGACAAATCTTACATAATTTGTCACATTATTTAGAAGAAAAGCTTTTTGTTTTTAGGAAAAGTCCTGCTCAAACTGAATTAAAATATTGAATAGAAAAGCAGCAAAAAAATCTATTTAAATGTAATGTTTTTAAAAGAAAGCATATTTAGCTACAAACAGGTCAGATGGGTTTCACTGTTCAGTGACACTGAGGAAGTGATGACATGACATGGAGAGGATGAAGTCGCCTCCTGTAGTTAAGCTGGTGTGTGGACCAGTGGCCCAGTGGGCCAGTGATAACAGGACTGATTCCCGTGGTTGCAGCTGCAGACACCTGATCTGGTGTTGGCAGCGGCTGAGTCGTCCTCACTCAGTCACTGTGTTCAGTCTGAGAGGATCGATTTCCCTCAGAGAGAGAGAGTGGAGCAGTCCATCATCACACACACACTCACGTCTGTGTACATGTATATTTCAGTGTGTGTGTGTGTGTGTGTGTGTGTGTGTGTGTGTGTTGCTGTCACAGTGGGATGGAAACGATCTCCTGGGTTCTGGTTGTATAATATTTTTCCTCGGGCGGTGACTGAACTGCACATTTTTCCGGCGACCTCTCCATCAGCACGAAGGTCGTTGAGCCGCTGTCGCCGCGGTTACATCCACCGGTCTCACTGTCCTCAGCTGGAACACGTGCACTCATGATCTCTGTGTGTGTGTGTGTGTGTGTGTGTGTGTGTGTGTGCTATGAGAATTATCACTGCAAAAACTCTAAATCTTTCCAAGAATATTTGTCTTATTTCTTGTCAAAATGTCTCACTTCTAGTCAAAACTCATCCAAATGAGACTCATCAGCTAAAAATTAACTTGTTTTTAGATCATTTCCACTTGTTTCAAACTAATTTTCACTTAAAATAAGTAGAAACATCTGCCAGTAAAAGCAAGTTTTTTGTAATAAGAAAGAAAAACTTGCTCCACTATCAGATTTTTCTACTTATTTCAATTGAAAATCTGCTTGAAAGAAGTAAAAAGTGTCTAAAAACAAGCTACTTTTTATGTGATGAGTCTTATTTTAGGTATAATGAGATTTGTTTTGACTAGAAATAAGACATACTATATTCTTGGTAAGATATTTGAGTTTCTGCAGTGATAATATGATTGTCCGTTGGTCGTCAGTCACAGAGGAAACCAGCTTCCTCTGGTCTCCTGTCAGGACTCAATCGTTTCACCTGACATACAGCTGTGACAGGAGAAGCAGGTCAGAGTGAGGCTAATCCTTCAGGTTGATCAGGTTTCACATGATGAGAGCGTTATTCACCTGTTCTCCTGCTCCAAACAAATGTCCTGCTGAATTATTGAGTTCTACACTGACAAGAGCCTGAAGCAACACACCGGAGTTTAGCTGCTGCACTGAAGGTTTATACTGTCTGTTTCTCTCTGTCCCCACAGGTTTTACTCAGCAGAGATCATCTGTGGTCTTCAGTTCTTACACACCAAAGGAATCATCTACAGGTCAGAGCTACATGATAATTAAGATGAGATAAGATAATTAATTCCTTTATTATCAGTTGGACTGAAATTCTTTTTGCATCCCTGAGTTGTTCATTTAACAACAAAATAATGAACACAACATGTCGGACATATAACCAGAAAATAACAAAGGCCCATTCACAAGAACAAATACAACATGGTACAAAAGTGCAGAGATACTGAGATCCATAACATACAACATTATTCACAGGTAAACAAGTACAAATCACACATTCTCTTTCATACAAGTCTAGAATTTGAAAATCAAAACTTTAGGCCTTAAAGGGATAGTTCAACATTTTGGCAAATTGGCCCATTGCCATAATCCCTATAGTCATAGCAGTAGGTTCATTGCCTTTAATTATCGGTGCAAGCTATTTTTACAACAGCGGAGCAGAGCCGTGAGCTGCTCAGAGCTACATTACGGAGGCTCATGGGATTTCTTGGTTTCCCTCATCATCAAACTCATCAAATACACAATCCAACAACTCCACAACGCTCTGGTGGACAAGTTGTGAGCTGCACATTCACCACGCTATGAGATAATAACACAACGTTACCACACAGAGTTGTTTTAGAGGGAAATACAGAGACTGCTTGATGAAAAACTGTCCCTGAAGGCAACGTGCATCAGTGGTTTTGCATGAATTTCCCTCTAAAACAAATCTGTCTGGTAACGTTGTGTTATTATCTCATAGCGTGGTGAATGTGCAGCTCACAACTTGTCCACCAGAGCGTTGTGGAGTTGTTGGATTGTGTATTTGATGAGTTTGATGAGAAGAAATCCCATGAGCCTCCGTAGCGTAGCTCTGAGCAGCTCACGGCTCTGCTCCGCCGTTCTAAAAATAGCTTGCACCGACAATTAAAGGTAACGAACCTACTGCTATGACTATAGGGATTATGGCAATGGGCCGATTTACCAAAATGTTGAACTATCCCTTTAAAAAGTCTTACATTTGTTGAAGTATTGTATTCAAGTCTTAAGTAATTTTAGATAGGTCTTAATTTTCTTATGCTCTGTAACACTACCTCAGTACATAACACTTCATTGTGTTGTATTGAATGTATTTTCAATTGCAAACGCGCAACTTCTATATTGCAGTCAATTTACTTTCCAAGTAATTTTGTGACTGCATTTCTTTTGTATGTTTGTTTGATATGGGTCTTAAATTTCATCCATAAAGGTCTTTAAAATGTCTTAAAAAGTCTTAACTTGCAGAAACCCTGCATACAGCCTCGTACAATATTATTCATATTGCACTTAATTTTGGCTCAGTTCAGCAGTGAAGACGGACTGAGATACAGAATTTATTTCATCTGAAAGAAGGAACTCTGTAGAGCCTGTTGGAGGACAAACATTGATAATTAACACCAGGATGGACACTGATCATTTTTCACGTTTGCACAAACAAACTGCATCACTGCACTCGCCTCCTGCTGTTTGGATTTCATCTCTTCTTCATCTTCCACAACGCTATTATTGATCTCAGTTCGGTTGCCTTTTGGAAAGTGAAGTAGCAGAGATTGCTGGGTTAGATAATCCTACGCGTTCTCACACCTTCTCTCTCTCAGAGTTTCATTATGAGTGTGTGGTGAAGCGGTGGTGAGCAGAGACTCTTCAGAAGAACACGTCTCTGTGGGTGAAGTTAGGAAATCAAACTCAGAAGAAAAAAACACACAATGAAACTGATTCTGTGAAGATGAAAAATGTCTGTTCAAGAGATAAAACCTCAGGAAGTGGCTGCATTTCCATAACCATATAAGGAATATAGAATAGAATAGAACTATCTTAACTGTTATAACATCTGGTTTATTAATACAGATAAAGGACTGAATATTAAATTTAATTATTTCATTTCAACTTGTTAATTTTCATCATTAGTTTGATGTGATAATAAACTGAACATCTGCAGCTTTTGAACCATTGAACAGTAAAAACTTATCACTGACCTCAACCACATTTAGATTCTTCTTCTTAGGCTACATCAACATGAACTGAGACCAGTGTCCACCTGGAAATAAAAGTCTGACTTAAATAAATACAACTTTTAAAGGGACACGGCAACATTTTTCTTCTTGTGTCTTGCCTCACTCCCGAGTCCATGACCAGCAGATAGACACCATCCTTTCGACTGTGCGTGCAGTAACAAGGGAGATAGAGCCGTATCGCCCGTAATTAGCTTAGCTCAAACACTGGAAGTGTATGGGTAGTGTTAGCCTGCCTCCACCTAAAGTCGCTAATTAGCTTAGCTCAAACACTGGAAGTGTATAGGTAGTGTTAGCCTGCCTCCACCTAAAGTCGCTAATTAGCTTAGCTCAAACACTGGAAGTGTATGGGGAGTGTTAGCCTGCCTCCTACCCGAGCCGAAATTAGCAGTCAGAAGCTGATTTCATTTTAGCTCTAAACTCTGTAAATATATCACTTTATCCACATTTCATTTCATGTTTAGGCGAGAAAGTAGCCGTTTAGATCAGCAATGTGTTGTTAATTTGTCTAAATACCAGCTGTTTACAATTTTGTTCGGACGAATCCGGCGCTACTCAAGCTAGCCGTTGTGACCAACGCACTTCCGGTTACTTTCACAAAATAAAACCCCCGTTGCCCTTTACATACAGAAAACCATGACGATAGAATTTATGCTTTTACTTTGAAATAGGAAGCTAACCTACCCTCGATGTAGCTAGCTTGAACCAAAATAAAGCGTCTTTTCTTGAACCCTCCGTTTTGACCGATCTCGTCCCGTTAGCGGCATTTGACCGTTCAAGATGCCTTACCGGAGAGTTTTGTCAGCTCTGAGACCAAGATCGGCCCGCCGGTTTCCCTTTAGAGTTGTTGAAGAGTTTCTCTGATGACTTTAGGTGGAGGCAGGCTAACACTACCCATACACTTCCAGTGTTTGAGCTAAGCTAATTAGCGACTTTAGGTGGAGGCAGGCTAACACTACCCATACACTTCCAGTGTTTGAGCTAAGCTAATTAGCGACTTTAGGTGGAGGCAGGCTAACACTACCCATACACTTCCAGTGTTTGAGCTAAGCTAATTAGCGACTTTAGGTGGAGGCAGGCTAACACTACCCATACACTTCCAGTGTTTGAGCTAAGCTAATTACGGGCGATACGGCTCTATCTCCCTTGTTACTGCACACACAGTCGAAAGGATGGTGTCTATCTGCTGGTCATGGACTCGGGAGTGAGGCAAGACACACACAAAAAAAATGTTGGCGTGTCCCTTTAAGTAAATACAACTTTGAAGTATTCATGCATAATTCATCCAAAGTCAAAAACATTTTCTAAGTCTTGAGTTATGAGTTCTTTCTGTCTTCAGTGTTTTAAAGCAGTGAACTCTCAGGATTCACAGTCCAGCTGGCGAAAGTCTTCAGGCACTTTGTTTTTTTGTTTTTTTATCACACATATATTTATTCCTCTACAAGTGAAATACAACAGGCAACGAGTTCACTAAAGTCTAAAGTCTGGATCCATGTGATTAAATGATCCCATCAGTCTCTGTGTTTCTAAATCCCTGTGTTGGTTTATTGTGTTTTTTGTGTTGACAGAGATCTGAAGTTGGACAACGTGATGCTGGATCATGAAGGCCACATCAAGATCGCCGACTTCGGGATGTGCAAGGAGAACGTGTTTGGAGAAAACCGAGCCACGACGTTCTGTGGGACTCCAGACTACATCGCTCCAGAGGTTCACAGTCTGAAATAATGAATCTGTGTCTTTACACAACAGCTGCTGCAAACAAAACTGCAGGGAACCTGTTGTTTTCACCAGTATTCTTCTACTACTTCTTCTTCCTACTTCCTAATACATGAAAATAATACAACACAATAAGCATTTAAATTTTAAAACTTTGAAAATTCCTACTAAAACAAACGTACGTCCAAAAAGTTTAGTAGCTTTCACCAAAATGTCGCCCCAATACTTAAAAAAACGTTTTTACCATTAAATCCAGTGCATCCAAGTCCATCACTGTAAAACTTATCTCCTCCCACAATTTTTGCTCAATCGTCACCAAATTTGCTGCGACTGCATCTTCAGACCGTCCTACACAAATTTACCACGCAATTCTTGATTAATATATTTTCAATCTAACTGAAAAAAAAATGACAATATTTTGGAGTTGTGGTTGATGAAGTCTGGCAAATATCAGAATTTTATCTCTAAAACTGAATTTTTGAAAACATTTTGAATTTATTATTATTAATAGGGGCCAGGCAGCCAAAGCTCAATAGGCGCAATAAGCATAATAAGCGTTTAAATCTAAAAACTTTAAAAATTCCAACCAAACCAACGATACATGCTA
This sequence comes from Trachurus japonicus, assembly GCF_045865225.1. Classification (NCBI taxonomy): domain Eukaryota; kingdom Metazoa; phylum Chordata; class Actinopteri; order Carangiformes; family Carangidae; genus Trachurus; species Trachurus japonicus. Next base: position 4,651,412 of record NC_140911.1, read on the forward strand.
CAGTTTTGCAGCTTTCACTAAAATGTCGCCCCAATACTGCTGAAACTTTTGTATTTAAACTCATTACAAATTATGAAGTCCATCACTGTTTTTTTCAAAAACTATAAAACTTATCAAACCTACGTATCTCCTCCCACAATTTTTGCTCAATTGACACCAAACTTGCTAGAGAGCATCTTCAGACTGTCCTCTACAAACGAGCCCCAGAATTTTATCTCAAAAACTGAATTTTTGTGGGGCGGAGTTTAGCTCAGTTGGTAGAGCACCCGCCCCATGTGTTGAGGCTATAGTCCTCGCTGCAGGCGGCCCCAGTTCGAGTCCCGCGTCGGACGGCCCTATCCTGCATGTCATTCCCCCCATCTCTGCCTCCCATTTCCTGTCACACTCTCAACTGTCCTATCGAATAAAGGCATGAAAAGCCAAAAAATATACTTTAAAAAAAAAAAAAAAAAAAAACAGAATTTTTGAAAACATTTTGAATTTTATTATTATAATAATAATAAAATAATTATCATTATTAATCCAAATAATGTGTTTGGTTTCAGATCCTGCTGGGACAGAAGTACTCCTTCTCCGTGGACTGGTGGTCGTTCGGCGTGCTGCTCTACGAGATGCTGGTCGGCCAGTCGCCGTTCCACGGGGACGACGAGGACGAGCTGTTTGAGTCGATCCGCATGGACACTCCCCACTACCCGCGCTGGATCAACAAGGAGGCCAAGGACCTGCTGGAGCGGGTCGGTGCCACACGCCTTCACACAAATACCACCTGTCATGTGACTGCGTTGTGTTACTTCATAGTTCACGGGGAAGCATCACACATGCAGGGCCGTTGTATAGGGGAGAAAGGTGATGATAATTCTAGGGGCCCAGCGCCCAGTGGGGCCCATAAAAAAACCCAGTAGTCTAATCTTTGTATGACTGATTTATTCTGCGTAAGACCCTGACTAATACTCATAGTACACTGTAAAAACTCAACATCTTTCCAAGAATATTTGTCTTATTTCTTGTCCAAATGTCTAATTTCTAGTCAAAACTAATCTCTTTCCACTTAAAATAAGACTCATCACCTAAAAATTAACTTGTTTTTAGATAATTTTCACTTAAATTCACAATAAATAGAAAAGTCTGCCAGTGAAAGTAAGTTTTTTGTGCTTGTAATAAGGAAGAAAAACTTGCTCCTCTATCAGATTTTTTCTACTTATTCCAAGTGAAAATATGCTTGAAAGAAGAAGTAAAAAGTGTCTAAAAACAAACTACTTTTAATATGATGTGTCTTATTTTAAGTAGAATGAGATTTGTTTTGACTAGAAATTACATTTTGACTAGAAATAAGACAAATATTCTTGCTAAGATACTTGAGTTTTTGCAGTGTAATACTGCATTAGCATCAAAACAAAGAAGGCTAAATAAAAAACGATAATACATACGTAGTCTAAGAAAAAAAAAGGAAAAGTTAGGGGGAGGGGCCCACTTTAGTATTCTTTAAGGGGGCCCAGAATTCCTAGCAACGGCCCTGCATACATGTGACTGTGTTGTGTTAGATAACAAACGTCTGGTGATGAGTTGTGTTCAGGTCTGTTGTTGGTCTCTCTGACTCCGTCCTCCTGTTCCCCTGCAGCTGTTTGAGAGAGATCCCACTCGCAGGCTGGGCATTGTGGGTAATATCCGTCTACACCCGTTCTTCAAGACCATCAACTGGCAGGCGTTGGAGCGGAGGGAGGTGGAGCCGCCGTTCAAACCCAAAGTGGTACGTGTCACTTCACACACCGACGAGGACGTAACTTCTCTGTGTCTATACAAGGATTTATATTTAAAGTAGAAAAAGAAAGTGTATATGTGTCCTAATACGGGGAAAAGTGCAAAATCATTCACTTTGATACAAGGACAAGGCTAATTTAACTCTTTGTTTAGCCATTCCCATATTAGTTACAGTAGTAAAAGGTGCTTCAGTCATTCACTACCATTATTTTTAATGCATTTTATTTAGTTGTAAGTCAGTTGTGGTGATTAACATGTTTATTCTTACAGATTTAATACTTATTAATAATTTATCATAACACCACTTTTTTAAAAAAAAGAAGCAATTAGTTATAGTTACTAGTTACTTTCCCCAAAAAGTAACTGAGTTACTACAAACTAATTTCCAGGAAAATTAGAGATTGTTTTACTTTTTTATAAAATGCTCAAATATTTCGAGTTACTCGGACTCGCCCCCCTGAGCCTCCCGTTTATCTGGAACTAACCAACTCACTCCGTATTCCTCTGCGCGGTCAGGTTCCATGACGCGCTGTATCACTCCGCCGATCAGCTGTTTGGATCAAGCTGTGCGTGAGTTGGTTAGTTCCAGATAAACGGCTTTTTTCTGACCATTGATGCACTGAAAAAAAAATTGTTTATAACGTACTGCACTTTATGTATTATTATTTTGTGACGGGACTTCATGAGTCATTTTATCATCAGTAACGGTAACAGTGTTATAACGGGGGAAACTTTTTTGATGACTCAATAGTGAAAAAAGTATCGCCGTTATGCACATCACATCACACCCCTAAACCATTTAACCACATAAATTACGCCCTTGCACACCGATCAGATATCAGATACTGCAACAATTAATCGGTTAATTAATTATTAAATGAATCGTCAACCATTTTGATAATCTAATAATCAGTTTGAGTAGTAGTTTTTAAGTCAAAATTCTCTGATTCCAGCTTCTTAAATGTGAATATTTCTGGTTTCTTTGTTCCTTTATGACAATAAACTGAGTCTCTCTTTGGTTTGTGGACAAAACAAGACATTTGAGGACGTCGTCTGGTGGTTTGAGAAACACTGATGTGATATCAGTTCTGGGTTTTACTTTGACACCTTGTGATCATGGGATGTTTGTGGTCGTTTTTCACAGAAAGCACCGAACGACTGCAGCAACTTCGACCGCGAGTTCCTCAGCGAGAAACCTCGTCTCTCCTTCAGCGACAAGAACTTCATCGACTCCATGGACCAGTCGGCGTTCGCCGGCTTCTCCTTCATCAACCCCAAGATGGAGCATCTTCTAGAGTAGAGACGGTGGTCACGTCCCTGCTGTTTACAGCCCCTCCCTCCCTCCCTCCCTCGCTCTGCAGCAGCCCCACCAGCTGCTCCTCACTCAGTATTGGTGTGACCTTGATTTAAAGGGATAGTTCAACATTTTGGCAAATTGGCCCATTGCCATAATCCCTATAGTCATAGCAGTAGGCTCGTTACCTTTAATTGTCGGTGCAAGCTGTTTTTAGAACGGCGGAGCAGAGCCGTGAGCTGCTCAGAGCTACGCTACGGAGGCTCATTATGGGATTTCTTGGTTTCCCTCATCAAACTCATCAAATACACAATCCAACACTGTCTCTGTCTGTAGCCTAGTGGTTAGCTTGCTGGGCTGGAGACCTGAAGGTTGCTGGTTCAAATCTTGGGGTGGTGCGTGGCGCAGTGGTTAAAGCGGCTGCCCCATGTAGAGGCTACAGTCCTCAACGCAGGCGTCCCCGGTTCGAATCCCGCGTCGGGCAGACCTTTCCTGCATGTCATTCCCCCTCTCTCTGCCTCCCCCTTTCCTGTCTATCTCACTGTGCTATCGAATAAAGGCAAAAAGGCCAAAAAAATAACTTGTTTTAAAATACACAATCCAACAACTCCACAACGCTCTGGTGGACAAGTTGTGAGCTGCACATTCACCACACTATGAGATAATAACACAACGTTACCACACAGAGTTGTTTTAGAGGGAAATTCATGCAAAACCGCTGATGCACGTTGCCTTCAGGGACAGTTTTTCATCAATAGTCTCTGTATTTCCCTCTACAACAACTCTGTGTGGTAACGTTGTGTTATTATCTCATAGTGTGGTGAATGTGCAGCTCACAACTTGTCCACCAGAGCGTTGTGGAGTTGTTGGATTGTGTATTTGATGAGTTTGATGAGAGAAACCAAGAAATCCCATAAGCTTTGAGCAGCTTGCGGCTCTGCTCCGCCGTTCTAACAATAGCTTGCATCAACAATTAAAGGTGACGAACCTACTGCTATGACTATAGGGATTATGGCAATCTGCCAATTTGCCAAAATGTTGAACTATCCCTTTCAGCACAAACTGTCTCCTTGGGTACGTGTAGAAACCGTAGGAGTAGAAACGGGCCCTTGTACTGTATATATTGATGGTAGTGTATTTGTGTGCATGCTTTTTATTTGTCCAGGTTAAGGTAAAAGCCTGAATGAGTAATAATAATAATAATCCTCACATTCCACCCGACGTCACGTCACCGCCTCCATCGTGTGTTTCCCTTTCCTGTAACGCTCAGTTCAACTCAACTGAAAGTGAAAAACGCTGACGAGGGGAAAAAAGAAGAAGGAGGAGGAGGAGAAGAAACCCACAGAAAAAACTTTGTACTGTAAATGTAAAAACTTTGTTTGTGTGAATGATCTGACTGCATGTAGAGAAACCAGAACAACAGAAACCGGTCCATGTTTAAATCATCGATCACGTCCGTCTCGCCGACAAAAAGCACAACTGGTGGTTTTGATTTAACGGTGCCATGTAAAGAGGAAACTGAACTGAACTGAAGCCGAGTGGACAGAGAGGACGAGGACGAGGACGGGTCGGAGAAAGTTCAGTGATTGGATTTGGTACGTGACTGTAAAGGAGTGGGAACTCACTGAAACGCTGTATATAGACGATGTATATGTACAGTACAATGTTGTAACATGTATATTGGTTCACTAAGGATGTGCTTTTTTTTTTACTGTCTCCATCTTTTACATCTGATTAAAAAAAAAAAATCATCAACTCCTAAATCTGACGTGTTATGTCTCTATACTACATCCTGGTTCCTCAGAGGAGTACTGCAAAAACTCAAAATCTTTCCAAGAATATTTGTCTTGTCAAAATGTCTCATTTCTAGTCAAAACTAATCTATTTCCACTTTAAATAAGACTCATCACCTAAAAATGTACTTGTTTTTAGATCATTTTCACTTCTTTCAAACAAATTTTCACTTGAAATAAGTAGAAAAATCTGCCAGTGAAAGGAAGTTTTTTGTGCTTGTAATAAGAAAGAAAAACTTGCTCCACTATCAGATTTTTCTACTTATTTCAAGTGAAAATATGCTTGAAAAAAGTAAAAAAGTGTCTAAAAACAAGCTACTTTTTATGTATAACTATGTATGTATATGTATAAATATACTTATTTTAGATATAATGAGATTTGTTTTGACTAGAAATAAGACAAATATTCTTGGTAACATTTAGAGTTTTTGCAGTGAGGAAGAACTCAAAGACTTGATGGTTTAATTATAGTGTACATTTGCTTTTTAACTTGGATATTCATTATTTAAATCCTAATAATATTTTTTGAGTAATGTGAAATATATTTATATATTCATAGATTCTATTTTGTAGATGGATTAATAAGGCAAGTCACTATGAGTTGTCAGTGTGTCATGAGCAGCACTGGAGGCTGTTTGCGTGTGTTCTGCCAAGAAGCTGAACACATTCTTGGTTAGAAGAAACACTGATGGTTTGTTGTGACGACCCGTCGGACCGGTCCAACCAGCTGGCAGCTCAGAGCTCGCTGTCAGGCCATCACTGCAAATAAGAACTTGTTCTTAATGATTTTTGTCTGGTTAAATAAAGGTTAAATTAAAAAAAAAATTTTAAAAACTGAGGAGCCAGAACTGATGCTTCTGATCCAGGACGCCTGCTGCTGCTGCTGTGATGTCAGAAATGTGTCTGATTGGCTGTTTAAGTAAAGAAATGACACATTTTAATCAGCGGATATTCATCATCAGTTAAATAAAAACAGTGATTTAAATATCAAAACAAAATATAAAGAGCACATCATAGATGCATCAAGAAAACATCAAGAAAGAACAGAAGAAAAAAAGATAAATCAGAAAGAAAAAGGAGAAAAAAAGAAAGAAGAAGAAAAAGGACAGGGAAAGAAACAAACAAACAAACAAAGGGGACAGACAAAGAAAGAAAGAAAAAGGACAGAGACAGAAACAAACAAACAAAGGGGACAGACAAAGAAAGAAAGGAAGGAAGAAAGAAAGAAAGAAAGAAAGAAAGAAAAGGACAGGGAACGAAAGAAAGAAAGAAAAGGACAGGGAAAGAAAGAAAGAAAGAAAGAAAGAAAGAAAGAAAGAAAGAAAAGGACAGGGAAAGAAAGAAAGAAAGAAAAGGACAGGGAAATAAAGAAAGAAAGAAAGGGACAGGGAAAGAAAGAAAGAAAGAAAAGGACAGAGAAAGAAAGAAAGAAAGAAAGAAAAGGACAGGGAAAGAAAGAAAGAAAGAAAGAAAGAAAGAAAGAAAGAAAAAAAGAAAGAAAAGGACAGGGAAAGAAAGAAAGAAAGAAAGAAAGGAGCTCCTGATCATCCGAAGGACGCTTCCGCCCTCTAGCGGCACGCTGAACGCAACGCGCTCTGACGTCATCGCGTTACGTGGCTCCGTACAGTGTGTACGGAAGTAGCTGCTGCTTCTCTACCTGTCTGTTCTCTCTCTCTCTCTCTGTCTGTAGTTTAGTTTCTCTCTCTTTTCTCTGTGTGAACGGCTGCGGACCAGAGCTGCTAGTGACTCTGTGATGAGTCGCTCTGTCGTTAAATCTTTAACACTTTAACTCCGTGATGTTTTCTCTTCGTCTCAACCTGTTTATCTCCTGACCAGAGTGTGTGTGTGTGTGTGTGTGTGTGTGTGTGACCATGAGCTCCCAGGACGTGCTGAGGAAAGCCTCCACTCTGGCCTCATACAATGTTTTACTACAGGTACAGACACACACACACCAGCTCAGACTGGTGCTGCTCTCCTCACCGTTTATTACTGATGTGTTTATGATGATTATTGTGGTTGTTGTGGTGAACTCAGGTGATGTTCCGGGTGCTGACCTTCCTGCTGAACGCCTTCACGCTGCGCTTCGTGTCCAGGGAGCTGATCGGAGTCGTCAACGTCAGGTAAAAGAGTGTAATAATATCTGACATATACACATATACACATATACAGTGTGATGCAAAAGTTCTCTGAGAGCTCCAGTCTCCTGGGTTTCCCATTCTGCTGCTGCTGCTGCTTTGTTTCCCTTTTTCACTCTGAAACTGTAGAAAACTACAATAATACACTGATGTTGATGGAAATATTGAAAAAAAGAGTGTTTCATGTTTAACTTTATGTCTATTGGAGATCATTTCATCTTCTACCTGATGAACTGTTTAACACATTAACACTCATTTGGGACCAGGGGGGGACAAACCTTTACATGAGTCCACTGTGTATAAATGTCCCTAGATATATATAGTGATACTGTATCTGTCACCTATATTATATTGAGTTGAGTTGAGATGAGTTGAGATTACTTTATTATATTATATTATATTGTCACACACCAACATCCTCTGGATATATAAGTTAAGTTAAAGTTAAAGATACTTTATTAATCCTTTGCAGGAAATTACAATGTTACCAGCAGCAGAAGACAACACCAGACCACACACACACACACATCATACACAAAAATGAAGGTTTACGTTGATAACATATTTGATGATTTTTCAGATATCTTTCAACCCTATATCAATCAATCAATTTATTATTTAAAGTGCAAAATCACCATATATGTTACTGTTGCTATATTTAGTGTATATACATAGACATATATTACACACATACATGTACATTTAGTGTATGTATTACAATTATTGAACTATGTTTTTCTTTTTAATGTCCACATTAATGTTGATGTATATTTATACATTCTGGGAAACTAACTGGTCTCAGACTTTTGAACCCATTGTTCCTAATATCAACATATATGAACAGGCTTTGACATGGAGATGTGTTTATGTAACATACTGTATGTAACAATATAAATACAAACACACACCTACGTCAACATAAACACAGATATTTATGGTCTGGGTATTTGTGTCAATAATAAATGAAACTGTTCCATTTTCTAATATGTTTTACATATGTGTTTTTATCTTGTATGTTCATATATTAGAATAAATTCAGTTAAATAACTCATAAATTAACTTACTGTATATATTATAATGACTAGATAACTTGATAGATAAATTCAAGTAATAATGACTAGATAACTTGATAGATAATTTATGAATAAGGGGTGGGAGTAAATAAGTTTTACTTCTTCTCACTCCTTTTCGGATATGAAACAAACAAATAAACAAACAAAAAAAATCAAATTACCTTTATTTTCAATTATTTTCTTTTATTTTTTTTATATATATATATATTTTTTTTTTTTTGTTGATATGTTGTTTTTTTGCAAAGTTTTTATATGTTATGTCTGTCCATTTCTGTATTATGTTTTATTTCTTTTAACATGTCCGAAATAAACTTAAACTAACTAACTAACTAATATATTAGACTTGCATGTGGGAAGTCACTGCTTCCATGTTTCTGCTGTAATAGAATATAATATAATAGAAAAGTCTTTATTTTCTACCATTTTCCTGCTGTAACGTTGTTGCGGTGTGTTGCTGCTGCAGACTGACGCTGCTGTACTCCACCCTGGTCTTCCTGTCCAGAGAGGCCTTCAGGAGAGCCTGTCTGAGCGGAGGGTCTGGGACCAACCACAGCTGGAGACAGGTGGTCAACCTGCTGTGGCTGACGTGAGCATGACATCACCACATCATCACATCATCACATCATCACATCATCACATCATCACATCATCACATCTTCACATCTTCACTCTACATCTGATCATAACATGAACATTTGACCTCACATCCAATACAATCCAGTCTGATCCACTCAAGCACATTTCCAAAACATAAAACTTTACCAAAGTGCTGCACAGTGATTTATATACAGGACATAGAGCACAGAATGGTTACGAAAAACATCATGAGAATTAAAAAAAAAGAATGAAAAGGAAAATGTATTAACAATCATTATTATGTATTACTTAGCATTAGGAAACACATTAATTAATGTAGCCTATCAGTAAGCAGTTAAAGCAGAAGTGAGTGATATATTTGTGTTAATATAAGTCTTAAATAGTTGTATCTTCCGACAGCAATCACTTACATAGAGTGTTTGGACTGAAACACGGGTCTGTCAGTCACTCTGCTCTGCTCTGAGTCGAGGAGAAAACATTTATCGTATCCTACAGTTTTTATCCAATGAGGAGAGAGAACGGCATGCAGGGCTGTGTGTGCAGCCAAGGAACGCCGTGAATGTGGCGACGTAGCGACGAGGACTGTTATGGTGCGTTCAAGGAAACTCGTATTTTTCCGACCGTGAAGTGGTACCAGGTCGATCTGGTACGAGTTCACGGGTCAGAAGTTACGAGTGGCCGTTATAGTGACTTTCACAGGTAAAACAGGTCGGAAAAACACGAGTGGGTTGCCTGGAACGCTACAAAGTCGTAAGTTGTGACTTGAAGCTGTAATTTACGATTTCAAAAGCCTGCCTGGAACGCAGCATTAGCGAAAACGACCGGACCACTTACTTCTGCTTTAATTAATGTTTACTACTCAAAGTTAGTTCATAAAATATTAAGCATAATGACGTAATTAGTTATCATTATGTATGCATTACTCAGCATTAATTATACATTAGTTAATATATTAATGCTTAATAATGTACTAACTAATGTTAATTAAGGGACCCTTATTGTAAAGTGTTACTGAATTATATTGTCACACACCAACATCCTCTAGATATATGAAGGTTTACGTTGATAACATATTTGATGATTTTTCAGATATTGTTCAACCCTATACGTTACTGTTAGTGTATATATTACATATGTATAGTGTCATTAAATTCCTTTTAAAAATAGACTAGATCAAGAACAGACAGATTAAAAATAAAATAAATTGAGAATAAAAGACAAACAAGAGCAGAGATCACACAAATCCCATGCTGAGTTAAAAGCCCAAGAATAAAAGTAAGTTTTAAGATGTGATTTAACAGTAGGTAGGGTGGTGGGGGCGTTTTTATTTCTAATGGCAGCTCCTTCCACAGTTTAGGAGCTGCCACAGAAAATTCAATTCAATTCAAATAACTTTATTTATCCCCAAAGCAGTTCAAGAAAGAGCACACGTAGACATACAAAAACCACAAGCATGAAATAAATACAATTTTAAAGGGATAGTTCAACATTTTGTCAAATTGTCGGTGCAAGCTATTTTTAGAACGGCGGAGCAGAGCCGTGAGCTGCTCAGAGCTACGCTACGGAGGCTCATTATGGGATTTCTTGGTTTCCCTCATCAAACTCATCAAATACACAATCCAACAACTCCACAACACTCTGGTGGACAAGTTGTGAGCTGCACATTCACCACGCTATGAGATAATAACACAACGTTACCACACAGAGTTGTTTTAGAGGGAAATTCATGCAAAATCGCTGATGCACGTTGCCTTCAGGGACAGTTTTTCATCAACAGTCTCTGTATTTCCCTCTAAAACAACTCTGTGTGGTAACGTTGTGTTATTATCTCATAGCGTGGTGAATGTGCAGCTCACAACTTGTCCACCAGAGCGTTGTGGAGTTGTTGGATTGTGTATTTGATGAGTTTGATGAGGGAAACCAAGAAATCCCATAATGAGCCTCCGTAGCGTAGCTCTGAGCAGCTCACGGCTCTGCTCCGCCGTTCTAAAAACAGCTTGCACCGACAATTAAAGGTAACGAACCTACTGCTATGACTATAGGGATTATGGTAAATGTGTTGTAGAGCTGATCCGTTAATGTCTCTCTGTCTCTCCGTGTCTCAGTCTTCCTCTGGGTGTGCTCTGGGCCGTGCTGCTGGTCTGTGTGTGGCTGTGGCTGCTGGAGGTCCCGGACCCTCAGGCCGTCCCGTACTACGGCCCGGCGGTGGTTCTGTTCGCCGTGGCCGGGGTCCAGGAGCTGCTGGCCGAGCCGCTCTGGGTCCTGGCCCAGGCTCACATGTTGGTCCGTCTGAAGGTGGTGGCCGAGAGCCTGGCCATGATCGCCAAGTGCAGCGTCACCGTGGTGCTGGTGGCGTCGGCCCGCGGCCTCGGCCTCTACATCTTCTCTGCTGCTCACGTAAGAAATCAGATCAAGTGTCTGTGGCGCCTGAAATCTGAGACAGTTCAAGTAAATGTTTCATCTATTTGCACATGTGCACCCGCTACATTTGATGTTTTGTTTTTTAACGCTGACGAAACGTGGAAGGGGCGACTCAAAGAATCTGTCACATTGCAAAAACTCAAAATCTTTCCAAGAATATTTGTCTTATTTCTTGTCAAAATGTCTAATTTCTAGTCAAAACTAATCTCTTTCCACTTTAAATAAGACTCATCATCACCTAAAAATTAACTTGTTTTAGATCATTTCCACTTGTTTCAAACTAATTTTCACTTGAAATAAGTAGAAAGATCTGCCAGTGAAAGCAAGTTTTTTGTGCTTGTTATAAGGAAGAAAAGCTTATCAGATTTTTCAAGTGAAAATCTGCTTGAAAGAAGTAAAAAGTGTTTAAAAACAAGCTGCTTTTTATGTGATGAGTCTTATTTTAAGTATAATGAGAAATATTCTTGGTAAGATTTTGAGTTTTTGCAGTGCATTACAGTACAGGTGTCAGACCAATGTGAATATTTGAGTAACCCTTTAATTTACAGGACGCTAATTACATGATAATGTCAAGAAATAGTCTAGAAAATAACAATTAATTGTGTATTAATATCAGGAAATAGCCTAGAAATAACGGTCAATTTCATAGTTGTCATGTTTTTCATAAAGGGTAAAGTTCACACATGCTTTTCATGTGTCAAATTTTTTTGGGAAAGGCCAGAATTTTTCTCCACCAAGTCTTTGCAATTGTCAATTACAATCAATATTTATTTTTTTATTTCTGCGAAATCAATCGTTATTTCTTGGCTATATTTTTCGACATTACTATGATATCGGTCGTTATTTCTAGGCTAATTCTAGACATTATGACACAATTACTTGTTATTTCTTGACATTATCACTTAATGAGCGGCCTCCTAAATTAAAGGGTTGTTGCACCACATTGCGTTAATATGTAATAATGTAATACATTTTCACCTCATGATGTAATGGCACCGCAATTTGTGATAATCTGCCACATTATGTGGTAAAATTCTTGAACGCAATATGTAATAAACTTTGCCGCATTTTGTAATAAGTTGTTACATAATGCACCGAATTATTACATTTCCTTCCCAAAAAAAAGTGCAACACCCACATTTTGTAATAATTGCATTATGTAATAACAAAATGTGGGTTTATTATTTATCATTTAAAGGGACAACAAGGAGTTTTGGAAAGCGAGGTGTTTTCACACTACATTTCCCATGAGCCTCCGCGCATGGTGAAATTCTTGGACCGGCACAAGACGGACGTCTTGCCAAGAATGTTTTCATTAATCAACAATGAAAGTCAGAGGTTCAAAGATGATCAGATACCGTCGTAGTTCCCACCATAAACGGCGATTCGGCGGCGTTATTCTCATGACTCGCCACAAAACCGAAAGTAAAGAAACGCTGGTCGGCTCGCCCAGCATTTCCACCACCACTAATAATAACAAAATAACCATAGAGACAAAACCATAGATTTATAGAGAATGGGCCCATTAACAAGTGGTAACGTAGATTCATCCACATTCATGTGAGACTTTTTTATAACCAAATACAAACTCCTCGTTGTCCCTTTAATGTGAGTTTATTACATATTACGTTCAAGAATTTTATCACAAAATGTGGCAGATTATTACAAAATGCGCCGTTATTACATCATGAGGCGAAAATGTTATTACATAATGCGGCGTTATTATTACGTAATGCGGCGCTACAAGGGTTATCTACCAATATTTGCTTTGTGTGCGCCCTGAAATTTTAAATTAGGGATGCTGGTCTGTGGTTATTTCTTTAATGTTCATCCTTCACATTTGACTTACTTTAATCCTGTCTTCTGATAGTTGGTGTACACCGGCTTCCTGGTGCTGTGCTACGTTCTTTACTTTGTCCGTTTCTTGGGCTCTAAAGAAGCGAAGAAGAAGGGTTTTCCTCTGGACTGTGTTGGAGATCTTCTCCCCCGCAGAGAGGAAGGAGAGGTGGTGCCACCGCCGCAAAACATCCACAAACTCAACAAACAATGATGTATAATGATTGTTTTTGAGACATGAAGGACTGAATCTGAATCCTCCTCCCGTGTTGTGTCTGTGTTTGCAGCCGCTGGTGGACGCGGCCTTGGCCCGTCTCACCTGGAGCTTCTTCAAACAGTCGTTCCTGAAGCAGATCCTGACGGAGGGGGAGCGCTACGTCATGACCTTCCTCAGCGTGCTGAGCTTCGGGGACCAGGGCGTCTACGACATCGTCAACAACCTGGGCTCCATGGTCGCTCGCTTCGTCTTCCTGCCCATCGAGGAGAGTTTCTACGTCTTCTTCGCCAAAGTTCTGGAGCGAGGACGGGACGTGAAGAGCCAGAAACAGGTTCGAACCCCCGGAGGATTCATGGCTCTCTGTGTGTGTTTAAAGGGATACGCCAACATTTTGTTATTTGGGTCTCACTCCCGAGTCCATGACCAGCAGATAGACACCATCCTTTCCACTGTGCGTGCAGTAACAAGGGAGATAGAGCCGTATCGCCCGTAATTAGCTTAGCTCAAACACTGGAAGTGTATAGGTAGTGTTAGCCTGCCTCCACCTAAAGTCGCTAATTAGCTTAGCTCAAACACTGGAAGTGTATAGGCAGTGTTAGCCTGCCTCCACCTAAAGTCGCTAATTAGCTTAGCTCAAACACTGGAAGTGTATGGGTAGTGTTAGCCTGCCTCCACCTAAAGTCGCTAATTAGCTTAGCTCAAACACTGGAAGTGTATGGGTAGTGTTAGCCTGCCTCCACCTAAAGTCGCTAATTAGCTTAGCTCAAACACTGGAAGTGTATAGGCAGTGTTAGCCTGCCTCCACCTAAAGTCGCTAATTAGCTTAGCTCAAACACTGGAAGTGTATGGGTAGTGTTAGCCTGCCTCCACCTAAAGTCGCTAATTAGCTTAGCTCAAACACTGGAAGTGTATGGGTAGTGTTAGCCTGCCTCCACCTAAAGTCATCAGAGAAACTCTTCAGCAACTCTAAACGGAAACCAGCGGGCTGATCTTCGTCTCAGAGCTGACAAAACTCTCCAGTAAGGCATCTTGAGCGGTCAAATGCCGCTAACGGGACGAGATTGGTCAAAACGGAGGGTTCAAGCAAAGACGGTTTATTTTGGTTCAAGCTAGCTACATCGACGGTAGGTTAGCTTCCTGTTTCAAAGTAAAAGCACAAATTCTATCGTCATGGTTTTCTGTATGTAAAGGGCAACGGGTGTTTTATTTTGTGAAAGTAACCGGAAGTGCGTTGGTCACTACGGCTAGCTTGAGTAGCGCTGAATTCGTCCGAACAAAACTGTAAACAGCTGGTATTTAGACAAATGAATGACACACTGCCGATCTAAACGGCTACTTTCTCACCTAAACATGTTTGAAATGTGGATAAAGTGATATATTTACAGAGTTTAGAGCTAAAATGAAATCAGCTTCTGACTGCTGGTTTCAGCTCGGGTCGGAGGCAGGCTAACACTACCCATACACTTCCAGTGTTTGAGCTAAGCTAATTACGGCGATACGGCTCTATCTCCCTTGTTACTGCACACACAGTCGAAAGGATGGTGTCTATCTGCTGGTCATGGACTCGGGAGTGAGGCAAGACACGAAAAAAAAATGTTGGCGTATCCCTTTAATGTCTGTTAATGGCTGCTGGTTTTTACTTGGTGTTGTTGTTGTTGTTGTGTCACAGGAGGACGTTGCCATGGCAGCAGACGTCCTGCAGTGTCTCCTGAAGCTGGTGCTGGTGATCGGTCTGATCATCACCGTGTTCGGCTTCGCCTACTCACACTTGGCGCTGGACGTTTACGGCGGCGCCATGCTGAGCAGCGGAGCAGGTCGGTGACACGCAGCATCACACACAACACAATATAAACTGTGTGTATAATTATTAATAACTCTAGTTACAGGGTATCCGCGGGGTCTTGAATAGTATTAAAAGGTGATAAATCAATTTTGGGAAAATTAAGACCCTTAAAAAGTATTAAAAAGTCTTTTCACGACTTTATAAAGTCTTAAATTTTGAAGGTATTTTTTTCTGAATTAGCTGTCCAAGAGTTTGAGTCCTAAAAAACATTGTAAAAATGTGTGAATTTATTCATTTTATTAAAAAACTAAGATGAACCAGTACATAAGAAGATTGTTATTTTTGTTTTTTGAGAGTGGAGCAATGTTTTGTTTTTTGTTTTTGTTTTTTAATAAACTTTGCCTTTGATTTATTATCCCAGCCTATTTTGAATTCTGTAGCATCATAGTGGTCTATAGTCTTGATCACAAACTAAAACTGTTAAGTTAAAAGTGTCCCTGATGTAAATGGTTACAGCTTGAAGCGGCGGTGAATTATTGAAAAATATTGAAAAGATCTTGAAAAAGTCTTTAAAAGGTATTAAAATTAACTTCAGGATTCCTGTATAAATCCTGAGTTAGTTCTAGTTGTAGTTAATTATGGGATGCTCTCCTGTGTTGAAGGCCCCACTCTGCTGCGATGCTACAGCTGCTACGTCCTCCTGCTCGCCGTCAACGGAGTCTCTGAGTGTTTTGTTTTCGCCGCCATGAGCCAGGAGGAGGTCGACAGGTTAGAACATACACAGACACACACACAGTTACATAACAACAGCTGTTTTATGATCTGTTTCACAAGGATTGATTTATTTTATAGGCTAGCTTTGTATTTATTATTTAATGCACTTGATGTTGGTTGTTTGCTGCTGCAATACTGGAAATTTCACCATCAGGGGTCTAATAAACTCTTGTCTTGTTGTATCTTATCTTATCTTATCTTATATCTTATATTTTATGGCATCGTATTGTAACATATAGTATCGTATCATAATGTACTGTACCGTACTGTATCGTACCGTACTGTATAGTATCGTACCGTAATATACTGTACCATGTTGTACTGTACCGTGCCTCTTGTCGTATCGTATCTTATCATAAAGTATATCATACCATTCCGTACCGCATCGTTTCATACCATATCTTGTCGTATCATATCGTATCTTATTGTATCTTATCTTATATCTTAAAGTTTCGTATTGTACCATTCCGTACTGTATCGTATCTTATATCCTATCGTATCGTACCGTACCATTATATTGTACTGTCCCATATCGTATCTAATCTCATACGTATCGTTCTGTACCATATTGTATCTTATATTTTATCGTATCATATTGTTATCCTATATAATAATATTGCATCATATCATATCTTATGTCTTATCGTACCGTACCATACCATAATGTACCTACTGTATCTTGTCTTATCTTATTGTAGCATTTCGTATCATATTGTACTGTACTGTACCGTATCTTATCTTATATTTTATCGTACCATATCATACCGTACCATATTCATTGTTCAGATTTTGGTTCAGGAAATGTATGCAAATTAATGCATATTTCATTAGATATTGACTCATTTACATATTTAAACATGAAATTTGACAGAACTTGAATAATTGTCTCGTACCGTACTGTACCCTATCTCATCTCATATCTTATTGTACCGTACCGTATCTTATCTTATCGTACCGTATTGTATCATACTTTACAGTACCGTACCATACTGTGCTGTATCTTATCTTATCTTACCTTACCGTATCGTATCGTATCCTTTACAGTACCGTACCATACTGTGCTGTATCTTATCTTATCTTACCTTACCTTACCGTGTCGTATCGTATCGTATCGTATCGTATCGTATCGTATCGTATCGTATCGTATCGTATCATAGCGCATTGTATCACATTGTACTGTATCGTACCATACTGTATCTTATCTTACCGTATCGTATCGTACTGTTCTGTACTGTACTGTATCGTATCATATTATAATGTATCTTATCTCACACATCATCTCACCTGTCAGTCGCCTCTACGTCATGTTATCATATTGTACTGTACCGTACTGTATCGTATCTTATCTTATCTTATCTCACACATCATCGTCCCACCTGTCCCTCTGTCCCTCTGTCCCTCTGTGTCCGTGTCTGGTCCTCAGGTACAACGTGGTGATGCTAGGTCTGTCCGTGTCCTTCCTCTTCCTGTCCTACCTGCTGACCTGGTGGGCCGGAGCGGTGGGCTTCATCCTGGCCAACTGCCTCAACATGGCGCTGCGTATCGGCCACAGTCTGCTCTACATCCACCGCTACTTCCTGTCCAGCCAGTGGAGACCGCTCCGAGGCCTCCTGCCCTCGCCGCTGCTGCTGCTGGCCCTGGCCGTCAGCGCCGCCGTCACCGCTGTTTCTGAGGTACACGAGGAAAACACACGGCTTCTCGTTCTGCTTTTCTTTGTATTGAAGTGCATTCGTTCAGATTGAGAGTGTTTTATAATCTGAGACACTACAGGCAAAAACATGCATTGATCAATTTTGAGATTTTGGGCTGTTTTGCTTCCTTAAAATGAATTCTAATTCAGATTAGTGGAAAGAAACGGTAGAAAATCCACATCAAAGTTTTTATTTTTACTTCATTTCGTCTGTAGATTTCTCTTAAATTCACCAGGAGTTAGTCTGACCCATGTCATGTCAGGTGTCATTGTAAAGCTCTCTCTCTCCTGAACAATGATGTACGCTCCAAAAATTGCTATTACCGTAAAAATATGATTGACATTAACAATCTATGTAATTTTACAGTCCAAGTCTTTAAAGGCCGTTTTCTCAGAAAGAGTTTTTCAGACTCAGACTCTGAGCTAGAAATCTCCACTTCAGCAGCACTTACAGACACCAAACCTTCCACTTTGATCCCTTTCTATATTCTGAAGGTTTTTACAGAGGGGATTGTTGATATATCATTCACAGCCTCATTTATACAACATTTTTTTTAAGGGCTGGTGACAGTATTTTCTCATTTACAGAGTGATAAAGAGAGATATCCACAATCCTCCTCTGTAAAAACTTCTGACTCTAACATATCAACAAAGTAAAACAAGAATTTTGAATGGGGCTTTATCCATTGTTCAGATTTCTGTTGTGGGAATATATGCAAATTAGTGCATATTTCATTAGATATTGCCTCATTTACATATTTAAACATAAAATTTGATAAAACTTGTAATACAAAAAATATTTGTCTTAATGTGAGTGATAAACTTGGGAAGTTTCATGTTGATACCTGTTAGTTTACATTTTCACCCTATTCACCTGCAGTGTCTCTCTGGTTTCAGGGCGTCTTGTGCTGCGACGGCGGCTGGTTGCTAAGGCTGGTGCACGTTGCCGTGGGAGCGGTGTGTCTGCTCGGTGTGTGCGTGGCCGTCCTGCTCACAGAGACTCGTGTTGTTCAGTTTGTGAGGACGCAGCTTCTGCCCCAGTTCAGACCAAAACAGACGTGAACGTGACTAAAAAAGGAAGAAAACTTTGTCCCACTGCAAGAACAGTAGTTAAAGAGCCACGGATGATGGACTCTGTGTGTGTGTGTGTGTGTGTGTGTGTGTGTGTGTGTGTGTGTGTGCTTGTTTTACCAGAAATTGTGCATCCCATAAATCAGAAGTCTGTATTTGAAAGCAGAGGTCAGAGGTCAGGGTGAGGCATCGAGTGGTTTTTGTAAAACATTATGTCAGTGATTGGTCCATATGAATGAGATAAAACAGTGTGTGTGCATGCGTGTGTGTGTTTTTTATGTAACATTCCTGTCTTGGCCGGACTGTTCTCTGATGAGATGAATGTGTTTTACAACAACTGAAACTGTTTACACTGATGGTTTGTTTGTCTGTCCAACACAAATAAACAAAGAAGAATAAATTAAATTCATATTTTTTTGTGTTAATTAAAAGTTATAACATATTGGGATGTCAATTGACCAAAAAACCTGCATTAGTCATTTTTTCAAACTCGCTTTATTATCGAGGTTTCCAGCTGTTTT
This sequence comes from Trachurus japonicus, assembly GCF_045865225.1. NCBI lineage: Eukaryota > Metazoa > Chordata > Actinopteri > Carangiformes > Carangidae > Trachurus > Trachurus japonicus. The sequence goes on from NC_140911.1 coordinate 4,670,375, forward strand.
TTCCTACGGAGCTAATGTATTCAAAAATAAAAATAAGTGGACAAAAAGTTTTTCAGGTTAAATATAATTTAAATTCACTTTGGTAATTCTTTTGAATCCATTTCTTTACTTTATTTGTCTATTTGGATGGGATAGTGCACATTAATGGACATAACATGTAAATGTGCCGGATTATAGCAAGATGGTAATTTTCGTCCGGAGTCCCATACACATTTCAACAGCAGGACACATTACACATAATATTTAGTTGCCTTTTTGTGTTGTCTACTTTTATATCTTTTATACAGACAACACAAAAAGGCAACTATGACAATGAAGAAACACATTCCACAGGTAGGGGGACCAGAAGAGTTTTGTTCCCTGAGATGAAGTGCATAAATGCTGGGTTAAAGTGACAAGTGCTAAAGTGCAGAAGTGCATAGGTACCAGGTTTTATTGAGAGTTATAAGAGTATTTATCAAAGTGCCAGATAGTATTGCACAAGGCCCTAAAGTGCACATTGTATTAGGCAGGTTGTGTTGCACGAAGCCCATTACACCCAGTTGCACAAGCAGAAGTGTGTAGATGTTGCACAAAATGTAATACATAATCGTATTATGTACAGTAAGTACTACTAAAACCAAAATGACATACACAAAAATATTGTGTACAATGAACTGAAAATAAAAACTCAAATGGTGCCCGGCAGTTGTTATACAGGTTACAGGTGGTTGCATGTCTGGTTTGCTTGTAACCATGCTTTTAGTCCATTTCGTTATTTTCATTTTTTGCTTGCATATTTTGATATTTGAGATCCATTTTTTTTAATTGCATGTTTTTTTTTTTTCCAGTTTCAAATCTTCCATCTTCCATTTTCAGATCTTTGTTGTTCAGTTTCAGACTTTTGGTCCCAATACGGCTCCATATTTTTCAGGTCTTTATCATAAACTCTGGACATTTATGATTAAATATGATGTTTTAGTTCAAACGACACCAAAACTTCTGTTGTTGTTTGTTTATAAAAATCCATTTCTATTAACTTTAACACCTCAGGTCTCATGACGGCATCGTTCCATCAGTTCTCTCAGACAGGTTACTGTTAAAACCATGTGTTGAAAACATGACATTTTCATTCCTTTGAATGAAAACTGTCATTAAACTGGACTGTACTCGTGTTGTTGCATCTTTTTATAGTTTCCTGTGAGAACTCGGCAGGTTGATTTCACACAGTTTTATTGAGGTGTTGCTGGGAAACGTTGTGTTTGTTTCTCGTTTCATCGGCTCTGATCACTGCTGGGTTTCAGCTCCCGGAGGCGCAACGATGATGTCATGATGGAGAAGGAGCAGGAAGAGGTGGAGCAGCATTCCTCTAATCTAAGGCAATGCAATGATGCACTGATTCACTGCTTCAATGCTCACACTCCTACTCCTCTTCTTCCTCCACCTCATCTTCCTCCTCCTCCTTTGGGCTCTGTAGCACTTTAACAACGTGATTGGTACCACACTGCAAAAACTCAAAATCTTTCCAAGAATATTTGTCCTTTTACTTGTCAAAATGTCTCATTTCTAGTCAAAACTAAACTCTTTCACTTAAAATAAGACTCATCACCTAGAAATTAACTTGTTTTGAGATAATTTTCACTTGTTTCAAACAAATTTTCACTTGACATGAGTAGAAAAATCTGCCTGTGAAAGCAGGTTTTTTGTGCTTGTAGAAAAACTTGCTCCACTATCAGATTTTTCTACTTATTTCAAGTGAAAATATGCTTTAAAGAAGTAAAACGTGTCTAAAAACAAGATACTTTTTATGTATAACTATGTATGTATAAGTATAAATATACTTATTTTAGGTAGAATGAGATTTGTTTTGACTAGAAATGACATTTTGACTAGAAGTGGACCATATCACCCCAGTCCTCAGATCTCTGCACTGGCTTCCAGTTTCCCACAGAATAGATTTCAAAATACTGCTGATGGTTTACAAAGCATTAGATGGTACAGGGCCAAAATATATCTCTGACCTCCTCCTGCTCCACTATGAGGCGTCCAGACCTCTCAGATCATCTGGTGCTGGTCTTCTATCTGCAGCTAGAGTCAGAGGTGAACAAGGTGAGGCAGCATTTAGTTTATATGCTCCACTATCTGGAACAAACTCCCAGAAACCTGCAGGTCTGCCAGAACCCGCAGTGCCTTTAAATCAACACTGAAGACTTTCATGTTTGCTGACGCCTTTCATTAACTGCACTGTAACATTATTCTCTTATTTTATATCTTTTTTTTTTTAGTTGTTCGGTCTCCCTTTCTGTTTTAATTCTTTCTCTTGTCTGTTTTTAAATAATGTTTGCTTTTTATGTTCTCATTTTGCTAATATGTAAAGCACCTTGAGTTGTCTTGTTGCGGAAATGTGCTATACAAATAAACTTGCCTCGCCTCGCCTCGCCTATTCATTAAGAGCAACAGGAGCTCAAACAAAGGCAAGGCAAGGCAATTTTATTTGTATAGCCCGTTTTACCAACAGTTTGTCTCAAAGGGCTTTACATGGCATCATCCTCTGTCCTTAGACCCTCACATCCACTGAGGAAAAACTCCATGGAAAACCCTTTAAACAGGGAAAATCAGAGAAACCTCAGGGTGAGCAACAGAGGAGGCCTCTGTTGCTCACCCTGAGGTTTCTCTGATTTTCCCCTCACCCAGGATGAGGACCACCCAAAGAGTAATCAAGTGTTAAAAATTATATGAAGGTAAGAGTAAAACATAGATTATATAATAAATCAAATACACACTTTTATATAGGTAACATAATACAGTAGGGCCTATGTTCTCCTTAATTATATAGCTAAGCCATCATGCACAACATTTAACACTACACTTCTCCTTCTTTTTCTCCCTTTCCTTCTACTTCTTCATCAGATAAACGGACATGGGCTGAAGTTTGATGTGTTGAGGTCACAGCTTCTTGTCTGCAGTGATGCAGAACAGACCCAACTCTGCTGCTTCTGTTGTGGAGCAGCAGGAGGAGGTTGTCATTTATCTTAGAGGAGAAGATGCATCAGCACCGGTTAAAGCAGTGATCTCATCATCACCACTGACCATAGAGAGACAGAGGAGGAGGAGGAGGAGGAGGAGGAGGAGGAGGAGTCTGTGCAGCCGTTGCCTCATGTATTAGTGTTGAGAGCAGATTTATTGTGTCAGTGGAGAATCTCTGCTGCTTCATGTTGATATCTGAGTCTGAGGCTCCGACCAGCGAACCAGCATGTCCCAGGTCAGTCTGCTGCTCCTCTAGCGGTTGTTAGAGGAGTTAGAGGAGTTAAAGGAGATGTAGTTCAGTCTGTGTTGTCATGTTCTTCTTATCCATCTTCCTCTTCTCCTCCTTTAGCTCGGTCCAGACGAGGAGGAGCAGCTGCAGCGTCCTGAGGTCACAGAGGAAGATCTGACCGAAGGCAGAAACAGACTGGGCTTCTTAGGTCCGGCCAAGAGCAAGACCATCGAAGTGATGGAGGAGTGTGGTGAGCACACACACACACACACACACACACACACACACACACACACACACACACACACACACACTCTAACACACAGACACACACAGAGCCTATTCCCTCAGATGCAGCCGTCCTGTTTTTCTCTCTGTATCTGACATGACAGTGTAGGAGTGTGTGTGTGTGTGTGTGCACTGCAAAAACTCAAAATCTTACCAAGAATATTTGTCTTATTTCTAGTCAAAACAAATCTAATTATACCTAAAATAAGTATATTTATACATATACATACATAGTTATACATAAAGCAGCTTGTTTTTAGACACTTTTTACTTCTTTCAAGCAGATTTTCACTAGAAATAAGTAGAAAAATCTGATAGTGGAGCAAGTTTTTCTTCCTTATTACAAGCACAAAAAACTTCCTTTCACTGTTCCTTTCAATGTCAAGTGAAAATTGGTTTGAAACAAGTGAAAATTATGTAAAAACAAGTGAATTTTTAGGTGATGAGTCTTATTTAAAGTGGAAAGAGATTAGTTTTGACTAGAAATGAGACATTTTGACAAGAAATAAGACAAATATTCTTAGAAAAAGGTTTTGTGTTTTTGCAGTGCATGAGGGGTGTTTCCCAGGATGAAGTCAAGTTTCCACTCCATATACAGAGAGAAGGGGAGGGAGGGAGGAGGGAGGGAGTGTGTGTTAATGATGGGAGATTCCTGTTTAACTCTGTGTGTGTTGTGTTTCCTGTGCGTCCACACAGAGAAGGCGGGTAAAACTGCTCCCTCCGTGTTCAGCGGCGCCAGATCTGGAGGTGAAACTGTTCTCAACGCTCGATCGACTCGACCGCTGAAGAAGAAGTAGCAGCAAGTAGAAAGAAACATTTTGGACGAGCTCCAGAGGTCACAGAGTCTGAGCTGACGTCTTCTTGTTTCCATGTGGACAGTCTGCTGTCTGCTCCCAGCTGTTTTTAAAGTCACATCAATGAGTGTGTGTTGTTTTTACACTGCAACAGTTCAGTCAGGAGATATTTTTGTATTTACATTAAACTAATAAACACATAAATCTTCATCTTTGAAAGAAAAAATTCTGTGGTTTCCTCTCACTCACTGTTTAAAGATGCAGAAAACACGATATATGTCAGTGGTTCTCAACCTTTTATACATCTAGGACCCTAAATTGACACAAATTAGACCACGGACCCCCATTGGACAAAATTTAGAAGTAAACTCCAGAAATACACGAATATTTATTCTGAGACTGAAGAACATTACCGGTACTTTTTTATACATTTAAATTAGGGGCGTGAGTTTTTGGAAATATTATAGAGACATTTCTGCAAAAGACTGGTCCAATTTCTCCAAAAACATTTAAACATTTCTAGGAAGAAGTGGTAAAAATTCTCAAAAAAAAAAAGTTAAAAATAAAAAAAAAAGCAAAAATTTTCTCAAAAAAAGTGGTAAAATTTCTAAAAAAAAAAAAAAAAAAGTTTTTAAAAAAATCTAGAAAAAAGTGGTAAAATTTAAAAAAAAAAAAAACTTCTAGAAAAAAGTGGTAAAATTTCAAGAAAAAATCAGGGACCCCCATCAAATCTCTCCAGGACCCCACGTTGAAAACCACTGATATGTGTAATATTACTGATGTGTGTTTCTATATTTATATCTGATAAATAAATGTTTCATTGTGGCACAGATCTGAATTCAGTTAGTAAATGTCAGTAAAGTGTAATAATCCATAAATCCATAAATATTAAAAAACACTTGAGTAAGTTCTTGTTTTTCCTTTTTTATTCAAAAAATTATTTTCATCAACAAATGGAATGAATAAAACTTAAAATTTAACACAACTACTGCAGTTAATGTGGCAGAGGTGGAGGTGGATGAGGCAACGCAAACAAACTAAACACTGAAGATGAAGATGAAGACATGAAGTAACATCTGGATGGAAACAGCAGCTCTGCCGTGTCGGTGGAGGAGGAGGAGGAGGAGAAAGACAAATATATACATCCAGTTTTATTTCATGAACTTGTGGTGCTGGTCTTGGAGGATCTTGGCGGAGGACTTGGCGTCGTAGAAGAGCTCGTTGATCTCCTCCACCTGCTCCCGCTCCACGCTCTCCTTGCCCTGCACGCGGCCCAGCAGGCTGGCCGGGGTCAGCAGCTGCACCGCGTATCTGAGGGAAACCAGCAGAGCAGCAGGGGTCAGATACACAGGTTTATAAGTTTACACGTCATTATATGTTTAGATTACAGTTTTTCTCCGTTGGTTTGGCTCATTTTTCGAAACAGAAATCACATTCTCAAAACAACACGGACAAACCTCCAAACCACTTGGCAATTGTTCACAACAGAATTGTATTTCTCATTAATTTCATCACATTGCAAATGTCTCAGTTCATCTTTGTAAATGATTAAAGGGATAGTAGCATTTTTTTTTAAAGTGGGGTTGTATGATCTCCAAATAGCCCTTAAAGCAGAAGTAAGTGATATATTTGTGTTAATATAAGTCTTAAATAGTTATATCTTCCGACAGCAATCACTTACATAGAGTGTTTGGACCGAAACACGGGTCTGTCAGTCCCTCTGCTCTGCTCTGAGCCGAGGAGAAAACTTTTCTCGTATCCTACAGTTTTTATCCAATGAGGAGAGAGAACGGCATGCAGGGCTGTGTGTGCAGCCAAGGAACGCCGTGAATGTGGCGACGTAGGGACGAGGACTGTTATGGTGCGTTCAAGGAAACTCGTATTTTTCCGACCGTGAAGTCGTACCAGTTCGATCTGGTACGAGTTCACCGGTCGGAAGTTACGAGTGGCCGTTATAGTGACTTTCACCGGTAAAACAGGTCGGAAAAACACGAGTGGGTTGCCTGAAACGCTACAAAGTCGTAAGTTGTGACTTGAAGCTGTAATTTACGATTTCAAAAGCCGGCCTGGAACGCAGCATTAGCGAAAACGACCGGACCACTTACTTCTGCTTTAAGTACTTTAATTGCAGTAGAAGACTCTCTGCACTCCTCCCGTTAGCAACGCCAGCCCATAATAGCCCTGCCCAGAGATTTACAACATACATTGTTGTGAATGGACCCAAAGAAACGGACTATTTTCACGGCCTAAGAGAGGTTTTACCTGAAAAAACAAATACACAGTTCCATTGTTCGCTATAATATAATTTTTTCCAGCCCTTCAAAGTGCAGGAAAAACACAGTTTTTATTTGGACCTAACCAACTCACGTATCCCTCCGCCCAGGGTTAGCGCCCGCCGATCAGCAGTTGGTTAGGTCCAAATAAAAACTGTGTTTTTCCTGCACTTTGAAGGGCTGGAAAAAATTATATTATAGCGAACAATGGAACTGTGTATTTGTTTTTTCAGGTAAAACCTCTTTTAGGCCGTGAAAATAGGCCGTTTCTTTGGGTCTGTTCACAACAATGTATGTTGTAAATCTCTGGGCAGGGCTATTATGGGCTGGCGTTGCTAACGGGAGGAGTGCAGAGAGTCTTCTACTGCAATTAAAGTACTTAGGGGCTATTTGTACATCATACAACCACACTTTAAAAAAAATGCTACTATCCCTTTAACACTAGAACGGCCACAGCGGTCAATTTGACCGTTTTGACATTTATATGTGTAATAACTTTGATGATTAAAAACATACAATCCTGCTGGTACCTGACTTTTCCTGAAAGTGTATGTATTTTAATTTTAAATGTTTTTTTAATAAATCACACAAAAGGAAAAGAACTTATGGTCACTTTTACCTATTTCGGCCATGAGCGGTCATTCTGACCGCACGTATTTTCCCGCGGTTAATGTTGCAATTTTGGTTGCTCAGCAACGGCCATTGTTTATGCCAAGTGCCGGTTGTGTTTATCAACATAGTAGTAGTAGTAGTTACATTGGAGCGATAAGGAGACTTCAGACCATAATTCAGACATGTCCACAATAAATAAACGGGAGAAGAGGAGTATGACGGCTGCCTCGGCCTTGGAGATGCTTCAGAACTTGGACAGCGATGATTCTGATGGAGGGGAACTGTCCGAGGTGGAAAGTGACAGCGACCTTTCCTGGATGAATGAAAATGGTTCATCCTCAGAGAGTGAGTCAGAGCCCCTGCCGCGGAAAAGGAGTCGGGTGTCATCGGAGATGGATCCAGATGTTCCGTTCACAGCTGGTGTATCAGGTGAGCTCCGATGTCCTGTCCTGATCACCGACTGTGCTACGTAATGTCCCACTTAGCTTTGTCCTGTGCTGCCCCACGTAATGACCCCACAGTAAGATTATGTCCGCTGCGTAATGGCTCCAGTGCGTAATGCTCCGCCGCGCGTTGCCTTCTCCACTGGCCTATTATTCGATTATTATTAGGCTATTAGCTATTATTATTGGTGTTTTTGTTGTTATAGGCCTTCCTGAATCAGTGCCTGCCCCTGAGCCCACTGTGTTCAGCCCGGAGTCATCTCGGCCGGAGGCCGCTGAGCTCACTGTGTTCACCCCACTGATGGAGTCATCTCGGCCGGAGGCCGCTGAACCTGTGTTCAGCCCGCGGATGGAGTCATCTCAGGCCGCTGTGGAAATGGGGAAGGATGGTACTGTATGGACAGTCCTTCAGCCATCTGAACATCCAGGGAGAAGGCAGAGTCAGAATGTCCTCACTGAAGCTGCTGGCCCCACAGCGCACGCCAAGCGCAATATTGAGGATGCGGTCACTGCTTTTTTGTGTGTCTTTGATGTGGGCATGCTGAAGCATATCAGAGACTGCACTGTGGCTGAAGCGCATCGGCATCTTGGTGACAGCTCATGGGACCTGACAGTGGCTGAACTGAAAGCCTTCATAGCTCTGCTTTACGTCCGTGGAGCGCAGGGTGCAAAAAACATGGAGCTGAACAGCCTGTGGTCGGAGAAATGGGGGTTTACATTTTTCAAGGACACCATGGCCAGGAATCGCTTTAGAGAAATCATGCGATTCCTGCGCTTTGATAAAAAGGAGACCCGACGTGTGAGGCTACAGGATGACAGATTTGCCCTGATATCGGCCACCTGGAGCAAGTTTGTGGAAAACAGCATAGCCTGCTACAAGCCCGGTGCCAACATCACAATCGACGAGCAGCTGTTCCCCACCAAGGCCCGGTGCAAATTCATCCAGTATATGGGGAACAAGCCCGATAAATTCGGCATTAAATTTTGGCTGGCTGCTGATGTCGACAGCAAATACATGCTGAATGGGGCTCCGTATCTGGGAAAGGATGACACTCGGAGCAGAGATCAGCTCGTGGGAGAGAGTGTGGTCCTGAGGCTGGCGGAGCCATTCCTTGGGAAGGGAAGGAATGTCACAACCGACAACTTCTTCACTTCCCTCAAACTGGCCACCACCTTACAGGCTAAGAAGACCAGCCTTGTTGGAACCATGGGGAAAACCAAGCGCGAGTTGCCCCCCTCCGTGAAACAGCAAGCGGAGCTGTTCAGTTCAAAGGTCCTGAAATGTGCGGATGCGACGCTCACAGTATACCAGGGGAAGCCAAGGAAGAATGTGTGCATTCTCAGCACCGTGCACACAACCGTGGGAATCACTGATGGGCCGAAGGCAAAGCCAGAGTCTGTGACGTACTACAACAGCACAAAGTACGGCGTGGACGTCCTGGACCAAATGGCAAGGGGATACTCTGTCAAAGGTGGCACACGGAGATGGCCAGTGGCGGTCTTCTACAACATCCTCGACCTGGCAGGGATCAATGCCCACGTCCTTTTCAAGGAGTGCACCAGCAGTAGAATCCCGCGGAGGAAGTTCCTGCTGCTGCTGGCAGAGGAGTTGAGGGCGGAATTTATGGAAGGGAAGGCAGCGAAGCAGCAGCAGCAGCAGCAGCAGGTGCAACCAAAGTTCCCAAAACGGAGGCAGTGCCAGATAAAGAGAAGCTGCAACCAGAACAAGACGCAAGACACCTGCTCCAAATGCCACAAACCCGTGTGCGGAAACTGCGTGAGCAAAAGGGAGATCACCTGCGCTGACTGTGACGCATAAATAGGCCTGTTTAGGCCTGTTTAGGCCTATTTTGTGTTATAAATGTGTTATAGGCCTATTTTGTGTTATACATGTTTAAAAGCTAGCTTTTTCGATTTTTTTTGTGTTAAAAATGTTAAAATAAAATGATTCAAAATCACTTACTACTTTTGTTGTTAGAAGGCCTATTTATTTAGTTTTTCTAAATTGTTATTATCTTGTTCCGAGTCTTTGAATTCCTGATATGATATAAATATTGATGAATGTATAAGTGTATATAAGTTATTGAAATATATATATTGATGTTATGTTGTTTAAAAAAAGATATAATAACACAATAAATGAATTCATTTTTCAACTGGGTATTTATTGTGAGAGATGACAGAGTTTTGTATCAAAAGGTCATTTTGACCGCTTGTGGCTGTTCTAGTAGGTTTGGAATTCTGGCACTTCTAGTGTTAAGTACAGAGAGCCTACAGTAGCACAATGTCCAAGAGAATAGATCTTATTGATCTAAACTGATTGTTGATTCTCAGTCTAATGGTTGTTCTCTCTAAAACATGTCAGCATCATTTCATTCTATCAGTCATCACATGCACAATAGTCTGTTCAGTTGTCAAAATGAGTCAAGAACATAAAACCATGAATACCATATATTTATTTACAGACTGTAGGCTACTCATCATTTTCTTTGTTTTTGTTTATGTGTTTATATTACAGTATATGATGCTGTATACATTTTCTTTTTACTCTGATGAATGGAAGTTACTTTATGTGTGAATAAAAATGGCTACCTTTCCTTGACAAGCTGAGTGCAATGTGTGATGTCAAAGCTTATAGGCTACTCTTACCCTAAAATCCTGTTTTCATTTTTTTTCAGTTTTACACACAGTTGTATTCTGTATCTAGACAAATAAAACTAGTCCAGTAACTATAGTGAATGAAGCACTGGGCTCAGACTGAGAGGAGACATGAGGACATTTCAATGCTCCTCTGCCATAGAGACAAAACATCTAAACATGTTGACCTGCAGTGACACGATGCCAAAGGGACGATGCATTTTGGGGAAACTGACTATTTCTATGAGAAGGAAATTTAGTTTTGACACATGAGTGAACTGTTTTGAGAGAGAGATGCACTTCTGCCAGTGATCTATGGTGTCGTGCTGAACTGTAACACTGTTTTACCAAATGATCTTAGAGTTTAGAGAATGTCATTTCTGTTTAGAGAAATGAGCCGAACCAACTGAGAGAAACTGTATTATTATATACTGTATGTTATTTATCCTTCAGTCTACCTGAGCGTGGTCTTTGTGCCGATCTCTGCCAGGTGACTCAGAGCCTCCTCGCTGATGTTGATGCCTTCAGTCTGAGCCCGGATCTTGATGATCTGCACACACACACACACACACAGTCTCATCAGGCTGATTTATCTGTAGAAAACATTTAATACACCAGACAAAGTGCTTTTTTATAGAGGCACAGGAACATTCAGGTTTCCCACTCTTTTCTTAACATCATTTTCCATGACATTTCCAGCTGCTCCAGTCTGACAGATGTGTTGTTATCACACCAAACACTAACACATCGCCCGCCCCATGAGTTGAACCTCATTTTGTTCAGTTTGTTTCTATGTTTCTTCCTCCCTCAGCCCCAGAAGTCTGATTTAAAGATGTGTAGTCTGTGGCTCTTTAACTTATCTATGAAATAATATTTGACTTGCTGAGAAATTGTGACAAATTTTATCATAAAACAACATAAAAGCATGTAGTTTTTGTGTTTAAGCCAGGCCGCTCCAGCTCTGAGCTGCTCCTCTATCTGTCACTCAGCAGAGAAAAACCCTCAGGCTCGCTGTCCAACACTGGAAACACTCATCAACTTAAAGTTTTCTCACTAATCTTTTCTTTGGAAAACAAATCCTTAGGGATCTGAAAGAGTCAAACAGAGCTCTGGGAGCTGATGTCACCATGTGATGAATCATTTTCCAGGAAAACTAAAGCTTTTCCAGGACATTTGACTTTTTTTTTCTCATTTTCCATGATTGGAAAATTGATAAACCACTTTCCAGGTTTTCCAGGTTTTCCAGGGCAGGTGAGAACCCTGATACTTTAGAATAACAGACAATAAAAAATACTTTTAAAAGAAAAAGAGAGAAAAAAGCCGGTAAAAGAGGGTTCAAAAGACAATAATAAATAGTTCAGATTTAGAATGATTAAAATCATTAAAATAATGTGTTGATTTAAAGTAAAAACCCTGAACTGACAGTTTAAACAGGGAGACTGTGATCAGTTTCTCAGGTTTTATTATTATTTATAGGTGTGTTTGAGTAAAATTAACACTTTTCTTTTATTCTATAAACTACTGACAACATTTCTCCCAAATTTAAAATAAAAATATTGCCATTTAGAGCTTTTATTTATTTGCAGAAAATGACAACTGGTCAAAATAACAAAAAGGTTCCAGTGTTTTCAGACCTGGAACAATAATGCAAAAGAAAATAAGTTCATATTCATTTTGACACAGCACAACGCTATTTTTTTTTTTTTTTTTTAAACTTAGGAAGAGTTCAGAAATAATAATAATAATCTTCATTAAACATGATGCTGTTCAGTGTCTCATTAAGTAGAGTGAGTTGTGCTCGTGTTGGAATTCAACAGACACTGGAATCAGGGTATATACACAAATCTTTGAGTCAATTTACTACCATTTAATACCTTTTTTCACTACCTTCAGATTTTTTTTAATACCACCACGACATCGAGTTGCACCATTGTCAATCAGAAAGATTTTATGACATGTACATAGATTTTATCATCCAACACTTACTTACATCATTACCATTACTCAGGAGACTCGGTTGCACAACAGGGCATCATCCATAAGTCATCAGGAACATTTGATCAAAAATAAAATATCTTATCATGCCTTTCTCAATCACCAGCCTCTCTCCCCTGATCCCACCCTCACCTGCCCCCCCCCCCTCACTCACCTCACTCCACCTCCCTCCCTCCCTCCCTCCCTCCCTCACCCAGTTTGCCTCGCTCCGTCTTCCTTCCTCACCTCCCTCCCTCACCCAACTCACCTCACTAACTCTTTAAATAAATACCTGGTTCTGTCTCTACCGTCACAGAACACAGTGGTAGGCCATATATATGTTTTTTTTTTACATCAGTGTGAAAAGTTTCAACAATGTCCGCACATCTGCACCGTCGGTCTGTGTCTCACGTGCGTTCCATCTGACCTCAGCTCTCAGTAGAAGCTGCAGCTGCTGCAGGTGTCTGTATCTGTAGCGCTTCGGGGCTTCCTGCCCTTTCAAACGGAGCAGACCCGGACCCGGTCCGACTAAACACCGGGCTGGCGGTAGAAGGTTCATGGAGCTGTGAGCCGCGAATGCATGAAAAAAGAGCACATCGGATGTGCGGCGCGTGACGTGCATCTACATTGACACACACATAGGCTACATCAAGGCGCCTGTCATCTCAATTTAAGTCTTCTGCAAACTTGCATTTTCCCATATTCGAAACGTTTTGCCACACGCTAAAATCCGAAGAGATTCACTAGCACTTCTATCCGCCTGACAACTATGCGCGCGAAGATGATTTTAGATTTCTAGCGGCCAATGAATACAATGAATTGATATGACGTAAATATCATTCCTTTTTTTTTTGAAGTAGCGGCGCAAGCAAGTAATGCTTTATTTATTTTATTACGCCTATTTCATCAAAATAAAACCAGTCATTGTCCAAAAGAAAAAAAAATAATACCTATTCTTTAAAATTAATACCTTTGGACCAAATTTATCACTTTTTAAGGCCATTAAATTTTGCTTTTTTGATTTATCACTTTTTAATACTTTTTAAAACCCCGCGGACACCCTGGGAATGGAAACACGTAGAGAAGCTGATTTATTAGTGGAGCGGTTCAGAGCCGCGTTTGGACCTGATAATAAATCTAGAATATGTTTTGGTCCAAGACCGTTCAGGCTTTTACACCAACAGTCAGGTCTGGACGTCTCTAACTTGAAGCCAGAGCATTAATTATTAATTTTATTACCAATACTGCTGATTATGGTTTTATACTTTTATCCCAACTCTTTTATCTCACTCTGTAAAGCAGATAAGATTTTTGGTTTTATGTTTTTCTTAATGTTTTTGATGACTGTTATTTTTACTTGATCTGTAAAGCACATAACCTTTTCTTCACTGTGTGTGAATAATATTGACTCCGTTAAGGTATTTTTAGCTAGACAATGGGCTCAAATTATAGTTGTAAACAGTTTGTACTTGTATAGTGATGTTCACATTATTTGTGGTTGTAAAATCGCTCTTTGTAAGTATGTGCAGAGTAAAAATTGCATCTGCAATAAAAAAGATATATTTTTTATCTGTTAGCTTAATTGCTAATTAGCAGTTGTTGCAAAGTATTGAATAACTATATAGCATTAGCTTGAAAGCCACAAGTGTCTACAAAATTCACCCAAGATATTTTTTTCAATTTTGATAACAAATAGGAGAATTCAAACCTAAATCAACTTTTAAAAAAGGAGATTGTCTGCACACTTGGATCAGACCAAGCATTCGGTGAAGGTCTTTTGACTGAAGGCTTGTTCTGTTAACTTTGAAAGGTGCTATACAAATAAAGTTTATTATTATCATCATCATCATCATCATCATCATCATCATCAGAGACTCGTAGACAGACGACACATCCCAGTACTGAGACTCACCTGCTTCATCTCCTGCGGCGTGTACAACATGGTGCGGATGATCATGACTCTGTCCAGCAGGTCCAGAGGAATCCCATGAGGAGAGCTGATGTCCTCCGTCCCCCTGGTGGACGACACGGGGTTAACACAACAGACACGGTTATTATAGGTTCAACATGTTCAGTAGTTTTTCAGTTTTTCAGTTTTCTTTTTAATTTCTGTTTAGTTTTAGTGAGTTCAAGCCGTTTTAGTTTAGTTTTTATTTTGGAGGAACTCAGGACTCATTTTTATTTAGTCTTAGTTGTAGTTTTTCAGGTTTTAGAAGAAAGCCTCTGTCAGATCTCTTAAGATCAACTAACACATTTGTTGGATTTTTGCTCTCACATCGAAGGAAACTTATTGTCCAGCATTCAAATCCTCCTTCAGGTATTTAAGAGATAACACAGAGCAACACTTTATATGACCTGACAAATCAATTAAAGAAACTAAACAAAAAAGCAACAACAGCCAAAACACGGGTTAGCCCAAATTATGTCACTATTGTGCCTGGTTCAAAGATACAAACTCAAATGTACAATTCACACGGAATAAAGAAATCAAGTTTAAAAAGAAAGGAAATTATAGGATTTGTCCCTTTTAGTTGCATCCATCCCATAATGTTCCCATCAGGTTCCATTCACTCTTATCTACCTGTGGGTCGTACTCCAAGTCGTTTTCTTCCTGCAGCTTTAGACATCGACAAGAAAACTACAACTAAGCTGCTGTTACCTGATGAAACTTTACTTTACCTAAGTTCAGCATCGATACCTGGAGGTTGGAGATACTTCTAGTTTATTTCAGTTTATTTCAATTTACTAAAAATGTTTTTCACTGCTAGTTTTAGTCTTAGTGAACTCTAATAACCCTGATCTGACCCAGACCAGATCGGTCAGAGCGCCAGACTGACCTGATGAGACAGTTTCCTCTGTTGGAGGCGAACACCACGATGGGGGCGATGGTGCTCTCCAGCGCTCGGTGCAGGTAGGTGAAGCACTCGATGTCCAGCATGTGAACCTCGTCCACAAACAGCACGCCGGGCACCAGCTCGGCCACGCCCTGGTCGATGTAGCGGTTCACCACCTTGTTGATCTCTGCACGCAGCTTATCTGAGGCGGAGGAGGAGAAAAGAGGATGAACTCAAACTGATGAACTATAAAACAACCCAGTCCTGTCTCTTTGATATTGTGTTTTATCCAAACCTGTGATTTCTGTCTTCTTGGGCTTCATCAGTTGTCCCATCATGGAGAGGATGTCCTGTCCGCCCTGAGACCAGACAGTCAGACGTTAGTTTTATTATTATTAGTACAGTTTTTCTCAGCTGCTAAAACACTAAAACCCTTTATTCTCTGAACCAAACTCTCAGTGGCTTAAACTCATTTATTCAATCAAACACTCTTTAAACACTGTTCAAAACTCATCTGTTGTTTTTTTGCAAAACCTTAAACACGTTCTCAGTCACTAACCACATTTCACTAAAACTGTAAACACTGTTATTTAAACCTTTTTCTCTTTAAAAATGGTGCTCAACATGGAAACTCTCTACCGTGCACTCACAATTAATGTTTTTAGGGCAAATGTTTTGCACATTGTTTTCAGGGATGCAAACGGGTCAGGACCAAAAAAGAGAGGAATTTTCCGGGGGGGGGGGGGGGTATTCACCATTAACAAATAAGTACATTTGACAAAAGTCAATTTCCAGTAGTTCAACCCCAACCAAGTAGTGAGTGCATATAGATGGACATAGTTTTCAGAAGGCCAACATTTCTATATTAAAAATGCTTTTTAAAAAAATTCCTTTGCAATATTTCAATTTTGGAGATTCTGATTTTTAGGTCTTCACTGAATAGCCATAATTATTACTATTAAAATAAACTGAATAAATAAAGACATGGGATGTTTCATTGAGTGTGTAATGGACATATAGGCCTATAATGTGTTAGTTTCACTTTAATAGAACACATCGCGGAGGCGACGTCTCTCCTTCACCTCTGAAACGGGGCAGAGCTCCGTGGGAAACACCTGCCTGACACAGCAACGTAGGGAACCGTGCATGTCCGCGGCGCACAGCTCCACAGACATGCACGGGGGGAAAAAACGGCGTCGCCGTCGCACCGACTGCACGCGGCTACGCGCCGCTTTAATGAGCGCGCATGTCGCGCGTCTACTTTGGAGGTCGGCTGTTACCAGTGTAATCAGAGACCATGAATGAGTTCGCCTCAGTTTCACGTGATTGTCACTGTCAGCCTGTTAGAAAAAATTTTTACTGACCCCAGCTGAGACGCTGAAACCCCCCCCCTCCCCCTCCCAAAAACAAAAACTCTTCGGATCTGAACGATTCACACAAGTCACCTAATTGGTCATGAAAAAAGCGAGTTTCGCTTTTCGGCGCGCTGTTGGCATCCCTGTGTTTTTCCTTTTAGATGTTTGCGGACAGTGTCCTTCTTATCTTATTTTGTTTTATGTAACCTACTGTCTTACTATCTGTCTATGTTTATTTTCACAGTCCTATGTCCTAGTGTGAATCTCTCGTAAATACTTTCCAGTTCGGACTTTACTGCAAATGGCAAATAAATGACTCTGACTCTGACTCGCAGCAGAATGTGAACAAAACTTCAACACACTGTCAGCAAGTTTTTTATCTTATTTTCTTTTTATTGAAGGGCTAAATGTAGATATCACTTTGATTATGATATTTTTTTTGCTAAATGCATTTACAATAAACATTTTCTCTCACATAACAACCTGCTCTGAATCAACGGTTTGGAGGTGACAGTTTGACTCTGATGGAAACTCTGGGGTTTTGTGAATGTAGTTGGAAGTTTTAGATTTGTGTTTAAGGTTTTGAGAGAGCAGCAAAATGTGTTTTAGCAATTGTAAAAACAACCTGTAACTGGATGCTACTGTGCAGGATGTCTGTAGGTGTGTACCTGAGGTCTGGCGTTGGCGACGTCCAGGTCGTGCAGCGTGACGTCCTGGACGATCTCCTTCTTCTTGTGGACGTCTCCTTTGGGCAGCGGGACGTATTCCTCCGCCTCCAGGTCGAACTCTGTGGCGAAGGTGTCGCAGCGACCTTGTCTCTGCAGAGACACAGATAAAACACAACCTGTTAATGAGGAAAACATGAAATAGGGCTAAACGAGTATTTCTCCCCATTAATCCATCGACTATTTTTTCAGTTAGTTAATTAAAGCAGAAGTAAGCGATCCGGTGGTTTTGTCTAACTTCCTGTCAGCTGATGGAGTTAGCAGTCCCCGCCCTCGTCATGGATCTATTGGCCCTCGTCCCTACGTCACCACATTCACGTGCATCCCTTGGCTGCACACACAGAGAGGACTGCCCCTTTATGCCGTTCTCTCTCCTCATTGGATAAAGGTTGTAGGATACAAGGAAAGTTTTCTCCTGGGCTCAGAGCAGAGTGACTGACAGACCCGTGTTTCGGTCCAAACACTCTATAGAAGTGATTGCTGTCGGAAGATACAACTATTTAAGACTTAGATTAACACAAACATTCACCTTACTTCTGCTTTAATTGTCAATCAATAAATTTTTTGACTAATCTAGCGATTATTTTTATAAATCTACAAAAACACTGCGGTACGCCATCTCCGTTTTGCAAAGGCTGCACCAAGTCATTTGGCTTTTCTTTAAAATATTTCCACACTTTTGACGTCTTCCATTGTTTTGGTCATTTCTAGACTCTGAATGTAAGACGACTCGTCTTGTTCAGACTTTTTTCAACGGAAAAAAATACCGTCTTATATTCGGGTCGATACGGTACGTGTCGACGCATTTACATCACCGACGTCATCGATTAACCCTCCTGTCGTCCTTCTGTTCTGTTCCCTTCCTCTATGCTTCCTTCTTTCCACAATCCTTTTTCCGTTCCTTCCATCCCTTCGTCCTTACTTCTTCTTCCTTCTTCTTTTGATCCAGTTGGCCCTCCATCTTTCTTTCCTTCCTTCTTTCCTCCCTTCTTCTTTCCTTCTTCCTTCCAAGAACGAATCTGTTCTCTCCCTCCCTCCCTCCATCTATCTTTCCTTCCTTTTGTCCTTCCTTCTTTCCCTTTGTCCTTCCCTCCCTCCTTCCTTCTTTCCCTTTGTCCTTCCTTCTTTCGTCCTTCCTGCCTTCCTTCCTTCCTTCCTTGAACCAGGTGGACAACAGGAGGGTTAAAGGGATAGTAGCATTTTTTTTTAAAGTGGGGTTGTATGATCTACAAATAGCCCCTAAGTACTTTAATTGCAGTAGAAGACTCTCTGCACTCCTCCCGTTAGCAACGCCAGCCCATAATAGCCCTGCCCAGAGATTTACAACATACAGTGTTGTGAACAGACCCAAAGAAACGGCCTATTTTCACGGCCTAAAAGAGGTTTTACCTGGAAAAAAAATACACAGTTCCATTGTTCGCTATAATATAATTTTTCCAGCCCTTCAAAGTTCAGGAAAAACACTGTTTTTATTTGGACCTAACCAACTCACGTATCCCTCCGCCCAGGGTTAGCGCCCGCCGATCAGCAGTTGGTTAGGTCCAAATAAAAACTGTGTTTTTCCTGCACTTTGAAGGGCTGGAAAAAATTATATATTATAGTGAACAATGGAACTGTGTATTTTTTTTCAGGTAAAACCTCTTTTAGGCCGTGAAAATAGGCCGTTTCTTTGGGTCTGTTCACAACACTGTATGTTGTAAATCTCTGGGCAGGGCTATTATGGGCTGGCGTTGCTAACGGGAGGAGTGCAGAGAGTCTTCTACTGCAATTAAAGTACTTAGGGGCTATTTGTAGATCATACAACCCCACTTAAAAAAAAAATGCTACTATCCCTTTAAGTTGATTAATCGGGACAGCACTAAAATAAAATATACAAAGAGGCAGAGCAGGTGTGTGATTGAAGACGCTGGCTGTCCATCACACAGAGGAGAGGAGAGGAGAGGGCACGAGGACATGAGGACTAGGACATAAGGACAGGAGGACAGGAGGACACTAGGACACTAGGACAGGAGAACAGGAGGACAGGAGGACATGTGTCCGGGGGATGAAAGGCTTCAGGTCAGGAGTCGCTGTCAACAGGAACAAATGTCCGTCCAGCCTCGTCCGACCTGAACCTCGGCCACCGGCTCAGATTAAAGGAGCCGTCATGGCAGCCTGTCATCACAGACCACAACCCACCCCCATATACCCCCCCTCCTGCTGCTGCTGCTGGGGGAGGGAGGGGTGGTGGGAGATGGGGGGGAGATAGCAGCAGGAATGAGACGGTACAGTAGAAAGGCAGCGGAGCGGAGAGAAAGGCAGCGGAGCGGAGAGATGAAAGAACGACGGCATGAAGGACGGACGAGACAAAGGAGAGAAAACACTCAGAGATGGAGATGAAATGTTTCAATCCTGAAGTAAAAATATGATTTATTAAAAACATAAAATAATAAATGGAGGTCATATAATGATGTCTTGATACCTTGACAGCTCCACTGTTTGCTTCGATGTAGATGACGTCTCCCACTTCCACTCGCTCTTTGTGCAGACTCTCGTAAATACTGGGATCCAGCTGAGGAGAGAAGCCAGAAGCTCCATGATAAGAGTCTGTATAAACACATCCATATCTATATCCATATCTATATCTATATCTATAAATATTCATTAACTTCTCATTTTATATATTTATTCCAGTCCTGGGATTAGAAAGGAACAGGATGAGGAGAATTTATAAAACTGCTCCGTTCTTAAAACAAGAAAACGCTCACATCAGATGAAATGTCATTATAATGAGCCGATTTATAACAATATACAAATCAAAAACCCATAACTTTTCTATTTTTCTATTACATGTTTTTATGTAATTTCCCTGTTTTTTGCTAATATATCCTCTACAACTGAAAAATATTTGTACAACTTTTTTGTTTTGGACTGTGAAGGAATTCTATATTTTGACACCCACCACAGAAATACACATTATTTTGTTTTTACTTATATTAGTCTGTCTCAATTAATCGTGGTATTAACACCACAATTAGTTAATCATAAAGATTCCTAAATACTGTCACTTTCCAAAAAAGATAATGTCAGAGCTGAATCAGCAGATGTGCACCAAAGTAAAAACAGTCCCTTTATCTAACATAACACTGAATTGGTAGGAATTTAGATGTTAGCCTATCGTTTGTAATTAAAATAAAAATTGGTATAGATGACAATTAATGACTTTAATATTTCAAACATTTCCCCTGGGGATTAATAATTGGTCATATATTAATAGATACTAAATAGTTTGTGTAAATAATTAGTAATGAAAGTATATTTTTGACTATATTTAATTTTACACATTCATAGAGTTGTCAAATTAATTAATGCATAATAATTGTGATAATTGTAACACGGTGATTTAAAAGAAATTTCTTCTGTGATTGTCATCCTGTGAAACTGATGCAAATTGCTTCGGCAATGTTTCAGAAATCTGAGCTTCAGTTGCTAAAGAAGTGTTAATCTGATGATCGCTATGATCAGTGCCAGGATTTGTCAGTGACATTAAAAAGCAGAAATCAAATATTGTCGTGCTGATCAAACAGCTGGAAACAACAGAGTTAGTTTGGATGCACATGCGGAAGAAGATCGCGTTTGATTTGATTATTCGTCATAATATTATGTTGCAATAGACTACTATTAAATTAGGCAATCATGTCAAGTTGAATTCAAGCATGTTAGTACACCTGCGTTGAACATTTATGCTTTAGGTTATCTCATGTATACTCTTCTATAATCATGTAACTATTTGATAATCATGTAAAAAGCTATATTATTCCTCTTGATCATGTTAACTTATTTACATTGTACTACTTAATATGCATTTCTATAATCTTGTTTATATATTCAGGATTAATGATTTAATGTAATTTTTTGTATAAACACTGTATTGTTGGAATAAGTGTTTGATTTAATGTGGACCCCAGGAAGAATAGTCTGCATCTTTATGTAGACTAATGGGGATCCAAAGAATACAATAAACAATTTTGTCTTTGAATCAATTTCCAGGGAAACAGATCTCATATGTTTTTATCAGCTGGACACTGATGTGTAAATGAATAGATAAAGAAATAAAGAAATAAAGAAGACAGATTTCAGCTCCAGCTGTGCCTCTGACCTTGAGCTGCTTGGTGCCTTTCCCCGTCTTGAGGCCGATGATGACGTGGCTGATGGTTTTGCCGTAGCCTCCCATGGGGTTCTCGGTCTCACAGGGGGTCAGCTCCGTCACCTCCCCCTCGTACACCTCCTTCGTCTCTTTGATCCGCAGCCCTGCAGCCGGGCGACATCACAGTGTTACACACACACACACAGACACACACAGACACACACACACACACACATGCAGAGCTCAATCAGGCCTTTATATTACATCCCTGTATCAGCCTTTTATTACAGATGGAGGACGTGTGTGTGCGTGCGCCCGTGAAGCGCCGGGGCATCGCTGTGTGAAACCCGATCACATTCTTGCAGCTCTTTCATGCAGCAGCTCTGAGTGTGTGTGTGTGTGTGTGTGTGTGTGTGTGTGTGTGTGTGAGTGTGTGTGTGTGTGTGTGTGTGTGTGTGAGTGTGTGTGAGCGGCTCTGTGGCAGGTGGAGGTCAGAGCAGAGCGTCTGTCTGTCACGCTGCTCTTATCACCGTGGCGATGACAACCGTCCAATCAGACTCATTCAGGCTGCGGGTCCTGTTCCAGAGTAGGAGAGGCCAGGTGCCGACGAGCCGAGAGGTCCAAGCTTTTCCTGGTTTCCTCCTCTGTGACAGGAAGCAGCAGCTCACAGTTTTCCTTTCCTCTCCTACTCAACACGGCTCAGAGATCGGCTCAGTGTTTCCTTTCAGCTCAGGAGGACAGAGGGAGCACAGACACCTCTCTCTCTGACAAATCTGAGGTTGTTTTACACCACGAGACGCAAATAAAGCGAATTAGATGATTTGACCTCAGAAGCCGTTAAAGGCCGGTCAGTAGAAAAAGGTCCGCTCTCTTTATTATCAAGGTTTCCAGATGTTTGTCTATGAGCTTTAGTGCGGCCAAAAGTTTTGTATTTGAATAAATAAAATCTGAAACTGAAAAAAAAAAGTTTTGATCTCGAATTTTGAGAAATACATCAATGTATTCAACATAAAAACAAGTGTACAACAAGTATTTTCAGGTTAAATATAATTATAATTAACTTCGGCAGTTCTTTTGAATACATTTCTTATTTTCGTTTTTCACATTTTCGTATATATTTTGATATTTGGGATCTTTTTTTGTTTCAGTTCCACATTCAGATTTTCAAATCCTTTTTCTCATTCAGATGTTTGTTTTTCAGTTTCAGACTACGTTGATATGATTTTGGCCGTTTCTGTGTCTGCGATTTTCTTCTGTTGTAGCAGGAACCTGCTGCCAATGTGGTAATAAGTCAAATACCAACATTTAGAATGAAAATAATTATTTAAATTCCTGCTAAGCTTTTTTTCTTCAATTTAAAACAATTTCAAAAAACAGGACTGACCCTAATGCTAAGCCTCAGTTACTTGTCTGGGAATTATATGATCTACAGGTGCATCTCAATAAAATATCATTCAAAAAGTTAATTTATTTCAATTGTTCAATTCAAATAGTGAGACTTGTTTATAAATTCATCACACACAGACTAAAATATTTCATGTCTTTGTTTCTTTTAATTGTGATGATGATTATGGTTTACATTTAATGAAAACCTAAAAATTCAGTATCAGTTTAAAGGTTCAGTAGCTTCAGACTCTGACCTCCACCATGTTCTACTTTATTCATTTGCAGCTGTATATTATTTAACTCACCGATGGCTCTCCTGAAGTTTTCCATCAGCACTTCTGTTTTTTTGATTTCAGACGAGTAGACCTCGCTGCCGACCATCGGACAGAACGGCACCTTGTTCCCCAGGTCCTGAGCGATGCCCAGGGCGAGGGCAGTCTGAGGGGGGGGGGCAGATAAAAGGTGTGAAGGTCATAATCCGTCACGCTCAGTAAAGTCTGACCTCTGTTTTTATTAAACACTGAACTCTCACCTTCCCTGTACCCGGAGGCCCGGCCAGCAGCACCGCTCTGCCCGCCATCTTTTTGGAGCGAATGAGCTCGACGATGATGCCGCAGGCCTGGACAGGGACAACAAATACAGTGTGTTGTTATTTATTGATAAAACAATAATAAAGTGTCGACAAAATTAAGTGGTAACAAACCTCAATAAGTAGAAAACGATGCTTCTTTTAATTAATTAATCTCTTAACACAGAAATCTTTCAATGCATCAATTAATCAGATTAATATTTTTTGATAAACCAATATAAAGATTGTTCATCTTAAAGGGGTCTATCCTTCTTTTTCATATTAAATGTACAACTGTACAAAAGAGTTTAGACATAAATGTTTTGTTTACTGACACATTAGAGCAGCTCAAACCCTGGAGCAAGACCCACCTCTTTTCACTGGCCTTCAACTCACCTTGACACCCTGACTTTTTATTTTATTAGTATAGCTTTCATTTGTTTTACCTAATTTTAGTGATGGTTTTTATTGCCCAAATGTTTATTGTTAATCTATGTAAGTAATTTATGCTGTTTTTATCTACATTGCTGCCACCTGACTGTATTTATGTTGTGCAGCACTTTGTGCTATACAAAAAAAAGGGTTAGGGTTGAGTTGTTTTACTTGACCAACTGTCTAACAATATATTCAGCTTTATAAACGATGAAAGCAGCAGATTCTCATCTTCTCTCCAGTTAAGTTATCATTAGCTGTTTTAGTTGAACTAACTTTAATCAAAGTCATAATTTTCAGTCTCCACATCATTTCCATAGAGAAACAGGTTAATCTGTCAGTGTATGTTACTGTAGTGGCAGTGTATAAATAAAAATGTTGTTACTGTATCTATACACAGCAGATCCATTGATTATACATTTAATCTTTCACCAAAAATAATAAATTATATTAAAAAAACCCCACCACAAATCAGTCAGTGGTGCACCTGCTCTGTCAGTGTTTCTATCTATGGGGAGATATCCCATTACTGTTGGTTGGTTTCCACGACAACAGCACCAACAGCTAAAGAGTTGATCTGTTGATCATTTTAATGTAAATATCATATTCACAAAGTCAATTTCAAACATTTTAACCTCTTGTTTATGGGGTTTGAGGAGGAAACTGAGCAGCACATTAAACCACCTCTGACTTCTAAAACAGCGATGACAGTTAAAACCTTTAGAGCTCATTTTTTAACGTCCTAATGTGATATTTCCTCAGGCTCGATTCTTCATTTTACTGTATATATGCATTAATAACTTTGTCCATTCGTTTGGTTTGTTTGTTCACTAAATTTATCAATAAAGGAGGAAAAAACCTCTCTGTGACCTGAGAGCGAAACAGCGACACCACTGTGCTAGCCACAGTTAGCATGTCAGCGCACTAGAGCTACCGCAGGAATTGAGCTGAATCTTCACTACCAGAAACGTCTTAGCTCTATAAGTCATTAATTAAACTAATAAAAATAATAACACAGATGCAGATGAACACGTTTATCACCTCTCTCGCTGCCTCCTGACCGACCAGACCACATGCGCTCTGTTTAGCGTTCCCGGCCTCGTCCAGCCCGAGTCCTTTAACATGGCTGTGCGAGGCGATCCGCTGTGTTTTAGTTGTGCTTTTCACCTCCTCGATCTTCATTGTTGCGTTGCTTTTTTACAACTCCGCGATGGAAAAACCTATAAAGAAGCGTCAAGTTGTGTAAAAAGTGTCCTAAATGTCTCCGGTTGTTCCTCACGCCGCCACAATCGGCGCCGAAACTCAGTCAAAACACAGGAAAATCCGTTTCCATGTGGGTAACTAGGGAAACCCACCGGAAGTGATACCCACAAGCACCGCCCACTTACACAACCCGGTAAATTGATTGGATCCTGCGAAACAATGAGACACATTCATTGGCTAAAACTTCTTGTCAATCAATTGAAATCCCGCCCTTTGCAGAGTTTTCACCTCCGGTTGTGTTTCAGTTGGTTTGTCGTAGTAGAAACATGAATACATCCATGAGTAGACATAGAAAGATATTTATATCAACAAGCACTATTTATATCTTTATATGTATATAAATATACTTTATAAGTATATTTATCTTTATATGTCTATGGTAGAAACTGCTCGAAACTTGTTGCGAGTAGATCAGAGTCGCAAATTGTATTTATTTATTTACCTTCCTTTTATTTTTTATTATTTTTTTTATTTATTTTGAAGCCATAGCTTTCCTGTTTAGTTTGTTACTGTGTAATAATCTTATTTTTACAGTCTATGGTAATAATACACTCAAACACTGACATGTTTTGCTCAGTTTTGAAGTATAATTTTTATTGTTCGGTTTTTTTTTGTATAGGAATTTATTCTGCGTGTAAGATTTGTATTACTTATAAACAATTAAAATTAAAAGAAAAAAAACTTAGACAACCGCTGATGCTGTGAAATCATTCAACAAAATTCATTGGCTGTCAATCAATTGAAACCCCGCCCCTTTTAGAGTTTTCACTTCCGGGTGTGTGTGTGTGTGTTTCAGTTGGTTTGTCGTAGTAGAAACTGCTTGAAACTTGTTGTGAGTGAGTAGATAAGAGTCGCAAATGAATGTAGAAAGACAAACAGAGAGGCTTTTTGACGTTATTTTAACATTAAACAGCTATTAAGTTTTCAAACATTACGAGAAGATAAGACAGGACAAGAGACATTCCTGCAGTTCAGTGTTTATCTTTATTTAAAACTTTTGTTAGCGACCGAAATATCGATCCGCTTTAGCATGTTGGCCAGACTGTGGGAACTAGTTTGTCCCAAAACAGGAGTAAAGTTTCATTTACAGTGAAATATATTCCGTAATCCACATATTAATTAAAAAACAGCTTGACGTGTTTCAGTTTTTATCAACGGGTGTGTTTGTGTAAGGGGAGTTAGCATACTGAGCTAGCTGAGCTGCACTGGTGCTCCGTTCAAGGTCCAGGTCAGAGCAGCGGAAAACACAGACACGCTGCGTCAGCTCAACAACAATGTCCGAGTCTCAGGGCGATATCATTAAAACGTTAAACTTCAACATCGGGGTGCTCGGACATGTGGACAGCGGGAAGACGTCGCTGGCCCGGGCGCTGAGCAGCACCGCGTCCACCGCCGCCTTCGACAAGAACCCGCAGTCCCGGGAGAGAGGCATCACGCTGGACCTGGGCTTCTCCTCCTTCACGGTGGATCTACCGGAGCAGCTGCGGGGGGAAGAGCAGGGGGACCGGGGGGACCAGCAGCAGTACCACAACCTGCAGTTCACCCTGGTGGACTGTCCGGGACACGCCTCTCTCATCAGGACCATCATCGGAGGTGAGTTTTGGTCAAGGGAGTAGGTAGGACACAAAAGTGCTCCAAGGCAGCACTCCTGAAAGTTGACGTTATTTGCATTTGCAATCATAATGTTAACCTTATGTAAAGCTGATCAAAGAATAAATTAATAAATAATCAGTAATCGACAATATGTAAAGAGAATGCAAGAATTGAATGCATTCTGTAACGTTATAAGTTAAAGCAACTAATGAAAGACAAGATAAGGTAAGGATAAGATAAGGTAACTTTTAGAAGAGTTCTCAGTGACTCTGGCAAAAGTGCAACTGTGCATCATCATATCCATCATTATTTAACCTCACCTGTGAATTTCCAGCCTCTCCTCCATCTCCAGCTTCTCCTCCTCTATCCCTTCCAGACTCTCTTTCTCTATCTCATCCAGCTGCTCCTTCTCCATCTCCTCCAGCCTCTCTACTGTCTGACACCTGACAAAAATATGTTGATGCATGACATGAACAGATACTTAGCGAATGATTATTGAGTTTGATGGTACAGTTATTGCATGAGGAAAAAAGGCTTTTTACTTTCACACAATCATTATGTGTTATTATGTGGAAACTGTTACTCCCTTTCACACAAAGAATACATGAAAAACAATATCTAAAAAACCATAATCGTTGACTAAACACACGGACAGCGGTTGTAGGACTACACGGCTGAATATTGGTAGGGACGTGTCCCTAGTGTCCCCACCCAGTTCTACGCCCTTTTGGTGACACTCTGATGACAGCAGGTGGAAGGTTCGTGAACGCATCACAGGGTTTATAGGTACAGTCAGTAGTGTCATCATGCAAAAGTTTGTCCCCCCCCTGGTTCCAAATGTGTGTTAATGTGTTAAACAGTTCATCAAGTGGAAGATGAAACAATCTCCAAAAGACATGAAGTTAATCATGAAACACTCTTTTATTTCAATATTTTCATCAATATCAGTGTATTATTGTAGTTTTCTACATGCAGTTTCAGAGTGAAAAAGGGAAACAAAGCAGCAGCAGCAACAGAATGGGAAACCCAGGAGACTGGAGCTCTCAGAGAACTTTGACCAAGGTACCAGACAAGAGATTTACTAATTTACACACTGTGATAGTTTCCATAGTTAGTACCTATTGCGCCCCACCCTTTTGGAAACGGTGAACAGTTTATCAAGTGGAAGATGAAATGATCTCCAAAAGGCATGAAGATAAAGGAATACTTTATTGTCCTGTGAAGGGAAACTTGTCTTGGACGCCAGGCCGCTGTATTGCACACATCCATCACAATTAAAATACATCATAATACATAGAACATATCATCAGTGAGAAGAACACATGGTAACCTCAATATACCAACTCATGATCCAAATGTAGTTGCAATAAAAAAGTAATCCTCAGAATATACAACAATATAATATCAAAGTGCTGCTCGAGGTTTAAAAAGTGGAATCATACATTTCTTGCTTTTGTTTCCACTCAGTAATAGCAATGGGAATAAATGAGTTTTTGTACCGATTCAATTTGCAACTAGGTATTCTGAGCCGTCGGCCTGAGGGCAGACTCTCAAACTCTGCGTTCAGAATGTGTAAAGTTACAGGTGACACATTCCCTTTACATTTTAAACAATGTCATTTTATTTTCATCTTGTCCTTGTTCAAACTGACAGAAAAGGAAAAGGGCCCTCAGCAAAGGTCTGGCCCCCCTGCATAGTTAGTAGCTACTAGTAGTAAAAAAAAAAAAAAGGTAGAAAAATATGCAAACATAGAAAATGTATAATGACATAAAACAAACAAATGAAAATATGAAAAAGCAAACAGAGAGAGAAATTCTGTACAGTTGTGTGCCAATTATATCAAGAGTATATACAGTTATTTACAAGAAAAGAAAAAAAATGATATATAGGCTAACAGTGTTGGCAGCTGTAAGGCAGAAAAAATACTTTACAATAGAGGATGTTATCTGAAATGTCCTGTGTTCTTGACAAAGAACTGATTAGTGTATTATAATTTAAGTTTTGTTCACTGTATATTAGGCCACTACACACAGATGCAACCTCTCCAGCGGGGGGCGCCGTCTCTCTGCTCTTATCCAGGTTCATCACATCTCACTGACTTGGATGGTTCAGACTCGGAGTATGAGGAGAAATAACTTTATTAGTGAGGGAATTAGAACAGAATATGAATCGTATTAATGTTTTAACCACAAAAATGAATGACCAGCATCTCACTTTTATAGTTTTATAGAGTTTTTACACAGACGGACGTTGACAGAAGTCCTGGTCCTGATGTCAGAGCAGCAGACCGTTGGCCGAGCTGCCGTGTGATGTCGTGCAACCGACAAGGCAAAGCTCTGAGCCAGTGGGGTGGCACATGCTGTAGATTAGGGAGGAAGGAAAGTGTGGGGATGGGGGTATGTATTAAACTTCCCTTCCTGTCCCAAGTGGGGAGACTAGAGCACAGGAAAGAGAGGCAGCCAAAGGAGAAGGAGAGAGAAGAGGGGAGCACAGGAAAGAGAGACTGCCAAAGCCGGGGAAAAGAAAAGAAAAGAAAAGAGGGGAAAGGAAAGACGACCAAGTGAGCCGAAGCTCTGGTTTCAACCCTGCAGCCTTTTTGCTCTCTTTGCCCCCCCACCCCCCTAATTTCTCCTCTTGTTCTGCTGTTATTCTTGGGTGTCTGCGACTATTCCTGTTTGTGTTGCTGTTGCCTCGTCACAGACTCCACTTACTGTACTGTACTGTAGCTACGGCTTTTACTGCTTTTTATAGACGCAGCAGCAGGAGTTTCTTCAACAGCATAAAGCTTCTGCTGTTTCTCCCCCTCATGTCACTAAAATCAGGTGTTTTCTCCATTATATCTTAACTTAGAACTAACATATTATTACGCCTGTTTTAGGCTACCAGTAGGTTGATTTAAAGATCTTATTGATTAGTTTTAAAGCACTCAGTGGTCTTGGTCCTGTTTATATCGCAGACCTTTTATCATCTTACACTTCTGCTGCTTGCGCTCTGCGATCTTCAGGTAAAAGGTCTTTTTTAGGTCTTTTAAAGGTGTTTTATTTTATTAGATGTTATTTAATTGTATTGGTTGTCATTTTATTTATATATTTTTTTGTCTTATATGCATTTTATAAAATAACACATGAACATGGGGTGTTTTCCTCACCCCTCCTGTTATTACTTTTGATAATACATCTTGACTATCCTATGCTCTAATGTGCGCTGGAAGTTTTTTGAGTTTATGAGATGTTTCTGTTATTATAATAATACAATAATAATAATATACAATAATAATAATACATCTTGATACAGAAAGAAAAAAACTTAAAAGAAGGGTGTTTCAGGGAAATATACCTTTTCCATTGCTTTCAGGTGTCATTAAATTTAGATTGGTTGTTATTTTATTTAGTTATTTATTACATTTATTGTGAATTTTCACAATATTACAATCAAGCAAGGCTCATGAAGGACCATGAGGACAGTCTCTTGTTGTTCACCTGTATGCATAAATGATTGGGGGAAAAGACAAAAAATTGGAAAAGGAATATGGAAAATACCAATTTTGCATTTTTGTACTGACGAGTCTGTTTGAAAATGCCTTTTCCAAACAAATAAAAAAAAAGTAAATATTAAATAAGTTAATTAAGTAAAATATTATAATCAAGCGAGCAAATCAATTAAAATACAGTAAGCAGGATGTGCAGGTGAGATTAAAAAACCCGGAGAGGTTTGTAAAGGAAATCTCACCTCAGTAACATGAAAACAGAAAGAAAGGAAACAAAAGAAACAACATAGAAACAAGAGTAATGCAAATATAGTTGATTATTAGTTGTTGTCACTTTGTTGTACAGCAGTTTGTAACATTTGTTTTGAAAGGTGCTATATAAATAAAGTTTATTATTATTATAATTATGACCTATTTAACGTTGTGCGTGGTCCTGCAGGCGCCCAGATCATCGACCTGATGATGCTGGTGGTGGACGTGGTGAAGGGCGTCCAGACGCAGACGGCCGAGTGTCTGCTGATCGGGGAGCTGACCTGCCCCCGCATGGTGGTGGTGCTCAACAAGGTCGACCTGCTGCCCCCCAACAAGAGGCAGAGCGCCGTGGAGAAGATGACCAAGAGGCTGCACAAGACTCTGGAGAACACCAGGTCTGCATCCGCTATAGGACCGTTAGTACAGAACAGAATTGTACTGTTTGTTTTCACATCAGTGGAGTCGACATAATTATCCGACATGACGTGCTATAGAAGGGAGGTTTACTTTACCTAAAGCGAATACTAATGTGATGAAGAAATCAGTTTTGTTCAGAGCCATCCTAGAGTGGAATTCGTTGTCACTTTATATTGTGTTAACAGATTCTAAAGACAGGTATAAATTCTTGCTCAAACAGTTTCTTCTAATGTTGCAGCAGCAGTAGTTGGTATATGATGATGAGGTGCCTGTTCTCTTCCCTGCCCTATGAGATTACTATTTCAATTTTTGTATGTTTTATTGTGTTGCCTTCCCCTTGTATGTGTATATTTATTGATTTCTGATTGTATTGTACAGGTGGTGTATCGTGTCTTGTGTTATACGTATGTCTGTGTCTACTGTGTGATTGTATCCGTGTGTTGGGATTGTGTTAGTTGTTTTGTTCTACTTTATCCTTGATGTACCTGGAGGAATACAGTAGTGGTCAACTTTGACTGAATGTTTGGACTCCAGGAAGAACAAACCGGGCGGCTTGTAGAATAGTCATAGCAGTAGGTTTGTTACCTTTAATTGTCGGTGCAAGCTGTTTTTAGAACGGCAGAGCAGAGCCGTGAGCTGCTCAGAGCTACGCTACAGAGGCTCATTATGGGATTTCTTGGTTTCCCTCATCAAACTCATCAAATACACAATCCAACAACTCCACAACGCTCTGGTGGACAAGTTGTGAGCTGCACATTCACCACGCTATGAGATAATAACACAACGTTACCACACAGAGTTGTTTTAGAGGGAAATACAGAGACTGTTGATGAAAAACTGTCCCTGAAGGCAACACGCATCAGCGGTTTTGCATGTATTTCCCTCTAAAACAACTCTGTGTGGTAACGTTGTGTTATTATCTCATAGCGTGGTGAATGTGCAGCTCACAACTTGTCCACCAGAGCGTTGTGGAGTTGTTGGATTGTGTATTTGATGAGTTTGATGAGGGAAACCAAGAAATCCCATAATGAGCCTCCGTAGCGTAGCTCTGAGCAGCTCACGGCTCTGCTCCGCTGTTCTAAAAATAGCTTGCACCGACAATTAAAGGTAACGAACCTACTGCTATGACTATAGGGATTATGGCAATGGGCCAATTTGACTAAATGTTGAACTATCCCTTTAACTGGGATGTGAAGGAAGCGTCGGTCCAGAGAGATGAGGGGGGGGCATCCAAACACAAATTATATTGAAGCAACTTAAATTATTACTTGAACATCAAAAGTGTGAAGTTCTTCCAGCCTGAGTTTCTGTTTCTCTGTTGACCAGATTTAAGGAATGTCCAGTGATCGCTGTGGCGGCGAAGCCCGGCGGCCCCGAGGCCCCGGACACCGAGGAGCCGCAGGGAGTTCCTGAGTTAATAGAGGTGAATAGAAGTCTGGACACACACTGATGCACCTCTGTTGTTGTCAATGAAGCTTAAAGAGGAACTATGATGCTGATTTCAGGGGCTTTTAATGTGATATTGGAGCCCAGTGGAGCACGATTGAATAGAAGGTTTGATTGATAAAAAACAAAAGAAAGAGCGCTATGCCGAGATGAATGAACGGAACGATATTGTGTGAAATGAATGTGTGGGTAACACTGTATATATAAGTCATTTATTTAACCGATACAGCTGTTTAATTAAGGTACAAATGTAGAGTTTAAGGGATAGTTCAACATTTTGCAAATGGCAAATTCAGAGACTGCTTGAACGTGCATCAGTGGTTTTGCATGAATTTCCCTCTAAAACAACTCTGTGTGGTAACGTTGTGTTATTATCTCATAGCGTGGTGAATGTGCAGCTCACAACTTGTCCACCAGAGCGTTGTGGAGTTGTTGGATTGTGTATTTGATGAGTTTTTAATGAGGGAAACCAAGAAATCCCATAATGAGCCTCCGTAGCGTAGCTCTGAGCAGCTCACGGCTCTGCTCCGCCGTTCTAAAAACAGCTTGCACCGACAATTAAAGGTAACGAACCTACTGCTATGACTATAGGGATTATGGCAATGGGGACAATTTGACAAAATGTTGAACTATCCCTTTAAACCATCACAATTACTCCAAAGCTGTTTAATTTAAGTAAAAATGTAGCATAGTTAAGATGCAGGAGGAGAGTTAACTGTGAGTTTTTACCACAGCAAAAATATGAACTCTATAAAAACTGTAGGGGAAGCTGCTCCATAGCGAAAAAAAAAAAGTGACCAAAACAGAGGAAAAGCAACCGATTTACAAATTGCATAGTCCCTCTGGTTTTTAAATGACCTCAGATAAATTCATGTGAACCACCACAGAATAAAAAACCAAATTAATCCGTCTTTGTCCTTGTCTTGGTACTTGGTCAGCTTTTGAAGAAGCAGACCTACCTCCCTCAGAGAGACGCTGCAGGCGACCTCCTCATGGCCGTGGACCACTGCTTCTCCATCCGCGGTCAGGGCACCGTCATGACCGGCACCATCCTGCAGGGGGCGCTGGCCGTCAACGACACCGTGGAGATCCCAGCTCTCAAGGTAAATATTATAATATATATGAGCCCACTCACAACACGGGCAGGAATACAGAACCTCATGATACTTATGAGGATGGGCTCAGCTTTTTTCTTTTTTTAATTTTACACAGATTAATGATGTACTCGGACATATCCATTAGTACCTTATATTTTAGTTTAAGTTTATTTCGGACATGTTAAAAGAAATAAAACATAATACAGAAATGGACAGACATAACAAATAAAAACTTTGCAAAGACAACCTATGAACAAAAAAATAAAATAAAATAAATTGAAAATAAAGATAATTAGATTTTTTAGTTTGAAGTTTTTTTTCATATCCAAAAAGGAGTGGGAAGAAGTAAAACGTATTTACTCCCACCCCTTATTCATAAATTATCAAAGAAAATGTGAAAGAAAAGTCACAACTCCTTTGAACAGTTCATTGGGTGGAAGATGAAATGATCTCCAAAAGACATAAAGTTACAGATGACACATTCACTTCACACTACATTTTAAACTATATATATATATATCAAAAGGTTCCTGAGCAAAGGTCTGGGCCCCCTGCATAGTTAGTAGCTAGTAGCCCCCCACCCTTTGTAAACTCTGACAGTGTGTAAATAGTAAATCTCTTGTCTGGTACCTTGGTCAAAGTTCTCTGAGAGCTCCAGTCTCCTGGGTTTCCCATTCTGTTGCTGCTGCTGCTTTGTTTCCCTTTTTCACTCTGAAACTGTAGAAAACTACAATAATACACTGATATTGATGAAAATATTGGAAAAAAAACAGTGTTTCATGTTTAACTTTATGTCTTTTGGAGATCATTTCATCTTCCACTTGATGAACTGGTCACATCAACAGACACTTGGACCAGGAGGGGGGACAAACTTTTGCATGATGACTCTGTATAATGACTTCAGACAAAACAGGGTCAGGAAAACAAATGATCGTCATAATGAATGAATGAAATGTTCATTGTTTCATACTCAGCCTACATGGGTTCACAAGACAAAACAAACAGATGATAATAAAACTAAAGCAGCACAGGAGCAATCAGACCGTCTTCACAGTTGGAGTCATAAACCATTACCAAGTAATAATAATACCGAGCTTCAAAGTCGTTCACAGGAAATAACTATATATTACTAAGAAATCAAAGTAAACAAATGATCTTCTCTTCTTTTGGCTTTAGGAAAAATAAAATTTCCCATTCTTTTGCAGGCTGCTGCTTTGTTTCCCCTTTTTCCACTCTGAAACTGTAGAAAATACACTGATATTGATTAAAATATTGAAAAAAAAAAAGTGTTTCATGTTTAACTTTATGTCTTTTGGAGATCATTTCAATTTTCCACTTGATGAACTGTTAAACACATTAACACACATTTGGACAACAAACTTTTGCAATAATGACATCGTACAACAGCTACGATGATAAAAGAAAAAATGACAAAAATGAAAAAAAACCAAAATATATAAAACTATATTAAATAAATACAAGGGTTAACGTTAAATACAAGGGTTAAAGTTCAGGTTAAAAGTTGTTATAAATTTATACAGTTTTTAAATGCATGGGGATTATTTATTTGTTTCAGAAATTGCAGCATTTTTTGCAGCAGCTGGGTTCAGAGGATGTGTCAGTTTGATGTAAGAGGAGGAGGAGGAGGAGGATGAAGATGAGGAGGAGGAGGAGGAGGAGGAGGAGGAGCACAGGAACAGGTTACAGTTTTTCTCGATTGCTAAGACACATTTCTCGAAAGCTTCTCTCATTTTCTCTAAACTGTGAACACAAACCCCAATTTTCAAGCTACATTCACAAAACCTCAGACTCTTCTTGCAAAACCAAACTTTCACCTCAAAACAGTTCAATCTGTTCTCAAAACTGAACTCTGTTGTCAAATCGTGCCCCGAGTCAATCAAAATTAAAAACACTACTGAGCTTCACTAAACACTACATAGACAAATAGAAAACACAAAGCTCAGGACATGAAGCTGTAGAAATAAATGTTTATCGTTCACTGTAGCTAAATGCATGTTGCAAAACAAAAAACCTGTGCATTTACACTGTAGCACTTCTCTCCTTCCCTTTCTTTCACCCTCCTCCCTCTCTCCCCACATCCATTTCATCCCCTTTTCCTTCTTTTTTCTTCCCAGTTCATCCCTCCCTCCCTCATCCTTTCTTCCTTCACCCTGTCATCTCTCATCTTCTCCTCTTGCAAAACAAAAAACCTGTGTATTTAGCACTTGTACATAGTAAAAAAAAAAAAAGTACAAAAACCAGAAATCTTGTGCATTTAGCACTTGTATGCAGTAAGCCTACGTAAAAAATAAAGTACAAAAATATAGAAATGAGAAGTGCATAACTCAGCCACAGCATCATTTCTCTGTACTGGATCAGGCCACAGGACTTCATCCTGAACTAGCTACAGTATATGTGCCCTCACATCATTGGACACAAGTGTTATCAATTTTGAGTTGTTGTGTTCAACCGGTGAAACTTGTGCTTTACTTGTGTTTGACTTTTGCCACCTGTGCTCAGCATTATGCAACACAGGTGCATCACAATGAAAATGTGTTGGCAAGTTGTTAAAGTCTAAACAGGTGAAAAGTGCTGATGGTTTTGCCAAAAGAGTGACTGATTCAATCAGTGGGTTCAGGCAACTGAGAATTTGGTTCAGACAACAGGGTTTAGTGTTTTAGTAATTGAGAAAAACTGTAACACAGAACAGATGCAGACGTTCAGTTCCCACGTTCTCCTCCAGGTGGCAGCAAAAGGTTAAATAAACAGCAAGGAGCTTCAGTCTGATGATCTGGTTAAAACGATTTCAACCACTGAACTGAAGCTACAATGATCAAACACACAGACAGAGACCGATACACATCTTTAACGTCTGTTTAAACTAATCACTTTAAATGTATTTGAAATAAATGTTTTTAACAATGCACGATTCAGGAGTTAAGGTTAGGAATCTTTAACAAAAAACACACAAACACCAAAATCTTCAATCCCTCAAAGAAACCAACCACATTCAACAGTTTTCCTTCTCCTCAGGCTTCCTGGCTTTAATTGACCTCCATTAAATTTGATGAAGGATTAATGGGCATATGAAATATTCTGTCACACAGCCGTGTTGTTATCTTTTAAAGAAAGAAGCGGCTGAAACTGTGAAACTTGTGCATTTTTAATGAGCTGTTGTTTACTCACCTGTGTTAATATTCAGTTCATATGTAATAAACATTCCTGCTCTGCTCAGATAATAAATCATTTCTGTGTTTTTTTTTTTATGTGTAATCTCCATTTTTAGCTTCTAGGGTTTTAAAATGTAAAACTTAGCCCTGAAGGAATAATTATTTTTATTTAGTAATTAATTAATTAATTAATTAATATTGTGTGTGTTACGCATAGGGTTGCAAAGCGGCGGAAAATTTCCAGTAAATTTCCAGAAACTTTCCATGGGAAGTTAAGCTGGGGAATTTTGGAAATATTCCAAATTGGAAACTTTCCATGGGAATTATAGGAATTTTCGGGAATTTATGGGAATTAACTGGAAATTAACTGGAAATTGGGGGGTAATTTAAACAAACTGTATCATGTCCAAACATAAATGTAAATATATTGTTTTGTCATACGCAGACAGACATCTATGCAAAATAATACAATTAAAAACATGACATTTCAACAGATTTATTTGTGAGTAGAACTTTATCAAGTTGTAATTCTTGTATGAACAATCAATTCTTTTACTGAACAACAACAATCAAAAAGTAAAATGAAATTTTCCCCAACTATATTTAAAGGGATAGTATCATTTTTTTTTTAAAGTGGGGTTGTATGATCTCCAAATAGCCCCTAAGTACTTTAATTGCAGTAGAAGACTCTCTGCACTCCTCCCGTTAGCAACGCCAGCCCATAATAGCCCTGCCCAGAGATTTACAACATACAGTGTTGTGAACAGACCCAAAGAAACGGCCTATTTTCACGGCCTAAAAGAGGTTTTACCTGAAAAAAAAATACACAGTTCCATTGTTCGCTATAATATAATTTTTTCCAGCCCTTCAAAGTGCAGGAAAAACACAGTTTTTATTTGGACCTAACCAACTGCTGATCGGCGGGCGCTAACCCTGGGCGGAGGGATACGTGAGTTGGTTAGGGGCTATTTGTAGATCATACAACCCCACTTAAAAAAAATGCTACTATCCCTTTAAGTTCCCTGTTAAGGACCAACCTTCAATTTTGGATGTATTCCCATATATTCCTGTTAATTCCCATGGAAAGTTTCCAACTTTGAAAATTCCCTGAATTTTGCGACCCTAGTAGTTACGTGTGTGTAGTTTGTGTTGACACCGTTGCTGTTTGTGTGTGTGACATCAGGTGACCAAGAAGATCAAGTCGGTGCAGATGTTCAGGAAGCCGGTGTCGGGTGCCATGCAGGGCGACCGCGTCGGCGTGTGCGTGACCCAGTTCGACCCCAAGCTGCTGGAGCGCGGCGTGGTGTGCACGCCGGGCTCTCTGCGCACGCTGCACGCCGCCGTCATCTCCGTCAGGAAGATCGGATACTTCAAGGTAGGAAACGCTTTTCTCCCGATTCGATTCTTCTACGATTCTTTTTTGGATGCCGATTCGATTTAAATTGCGATTCTATGATATTGCAGATTTTCTGGATTTTTAGTTTTAGCATTTTTAACACCAGTGAAACAGTCGAATGATTATGATTGTCTACAGACTATTCCTTAAGTGAACTTAAACCCTTTTCAAAACCTGGACTCTCTGGATGTACAAAAGGCGAACAAATGCACATTGCACAATATCCACAAGTTTCCGAACGTCGTCATCTTTGGTCAAAACCAGAAGCCAGTTTTGCATTTCCGGTGGAATTGTACGTTTACGTTGCCATGGTTTTCAGTCGTTGTCATAGTTGCGGTAAACGCATGGATCTATTAACGCTGGTTTTTAACACGGATGTGAGTCTGTGTGATATCTACTGTTAAAATGTGGTGGTGAACAGTAACGTAAGTAAATTTACTTGAGTACTGTACTTCAGTAGACATATCCAGAAGATTTGTACTTTACTTGAGTATTAGATTTCTTTGGTACTTATTACTCCTACTTGAATACACTTCCAAGACAAATATTTTTACTTTTACTCGAGTTAATTTCTAGGAAGGCTGAAAAGTACTTTTTTTTTTTTTTTTTTCTAAAATCCTATTGGACACAAGCTGTGTTTGTCTGTGAAGGAAACCCTAACCCCTAAAAGCAGCACATCAGTGCAGCTGAGCAGCAAAGAGTTCATTCTCACTAACAAGAGTTAAAAGCTCCTTACATTCATTTACAAACAATGTATTCATAGTAGTATTTGTACTCTTACTCAAGTACTGGGGTCTAGTACTCTGTCCATCTCTGTTAAAAGCTGCTGTGATGATCCATGGGTTTTACAGATTTTCATTGAAAAAAAAAAAAATCCATGCATTTACCGCGACTACCGAAACCATGGAAACGTAAACATAAAATTCCATCAGAAGAGCAAAAAAACCCGGCAAAACCGGTTTACTGGTTTCGATTTAAAAATCGTCAAAAATATATCGTGATACTTATGTGAATTGATTTTTCCTCCCACCTCTACTTCAAGGGCTCGCTGGCGACCCGGGCCAAGTTCCACATCACCGTCGGCCACGAGACCGTCATGGCGAGGGTGGCCTTCTTCGGCCTGCCGCCATCTGACGCTGCTGATGCTGCGCCGCCGTCATCAGCACCGCCGCCGTCGTCCCTGGAAACGGCGTTCAGCTTCGACAGAGAGTACTTCTACCAGGACGAGTACCGTACCGCTCAGGGAGAGTCGAGCGGTCCCGACCCGGAGCAGTGGGCGCTGCTGGAGTTTGAACGTCCGGTCACGTGTCCGTCGCTCTGCCTGGTGATCGGCTCCAAGCTGGACACGGA
Organism: Trachurus japonicus; assembly: GCF_045865225.1. Taxonomy (NCBI): domain Eukaryota; kingdom Metazoa; phylum Chordata; class Actinopteri; order Carangiformes; family Carangidae; genus Trachurus; species Trachurus japonicus. The sequence continues at coordinate 4,709,528 of NC_140911.1, forward strand.
CATCCACGCCAACGCCTGCCGCCTGGCCTTCCAGGGCCGCCTGCTGCACGGCTTCGAGGACAAAAACTTCGCCGAGACGTCGCTGCCGCGGCTGAGAATCTACAAAACCAAACACAAGGAGGGGCAGGTGGAGCGGGTAGGTGCAGCGCCACGCGACGACGAGTCACTGGTTCGGTTTTAAAAAGTACAACTTGATGGTTGTTGGATTCACGACACAATTATAGCCCAGTTATAGTCATGCAAAAGTTTGTCCACCTCTGGTCCAAATGTCTGTTGATGTGAACAGTTCAACATGTGGAAGATGAAATGAGCTCCAAAAGACATAAAGTTACAGATGACACATTCACTTATTTTTTTATTTTCAATTCTCTTTTTGGTATGATTTTCCATGGTTCACATGTTCATTCACATAACAACTCACCATTCTCATCCATTCATCTGTAAATGACAACTGAATCACACAGCAATACGCCCACGACTCCACAAACAATGAGAGATAAATGATTGGTCCTCCCCTCAACAATATGAAAGATAAAATTTATAAAATACAAAACTAAGAATTAAAGTCCCTAGAACAGAAATGCTGGGCTGCATACAAAAGAGTTAAAAAGGGAAAAATTATGTTGATAAACTAAATGATAATAAAACTAAAGCAGCTGTCACACAGGAGCAATCAGACCGTCTTCACAGTTGGAGTCATAAACCATTACCAAGTAATAATAATACCGAGCTTCAAAGTCGTTGACAGGAAATAACTATATATTACTGAGAAATCAAAGTAAATACTAAGTAAAAAAAACAATCTTCTCTTCTTTTGGCTTTGAAAAAATAAAATGAATAGCAAAGTTAAACATCCGTTTCAGTTTTGTCTCATCAGAGAACCAAGATATTTCAGACCAAACAGGTTAATCAGGGTGACGACATCGACCAGATTTGTTTCCCCAGTAACAATTAGGTGTCTGCCATTAATGTGTGATATAGTTTGTTTATGAATAAGTAAACTGTGTGTTTAACATGGGTACACATGACAATGGGTCACAGTTATGACATCATCACCTGATCACAATGGTTCAAATGGTTTCACTTCATCATCTGTATAAAAACATTTGCTGTATTGTAAATCACCCCCTATCACGGATGTAGTGCACTAACTATATAGTGTGTTCACCATTTTGTAGTGTTGTTCGAATTCTCCGCGATTAATTTCATCCACTATGTAGTGGATGACAAAACACCCACAATGCACCGCAAAATTGAGTGAACAAGCGATGTACACTACTTTCTACTCCCGTATCCCACAATGCAATGCGGTCGTGTTTTGCCAGAGAAGAAGAGGAAGCTAATTAGCATGTTAGCTACGATTTATTTAGGCAATTTACCAAAAAAACTCCTCAGACGTATTTGCCTTCACTCCGTTTGCCTCGCCAGAGGAGCAGGAGTTGGGCAGCAGCATCCCAACATTAACAGGCAGCATTAAATCAATCTAATTAAGAAACTGTAGTAGAATATGTAGTAAATACGATCTGACGAGCTAAGCTAATAGCCACAGAGCCGCTAACGGCTCACGGTCGGGACACACAACAGCAGTTTACCAAACCAAACTTCCGATATTTCAACAGTTTATTGTCCGAGTAACACAACCACACAGAATCACATCCTCAAATGTTCCCGCAAGTGTCTGGATTTTATTATTTTATTTTTTATGTGTCTGGTTTGTTTCATACATCCATGGTTTGTTTACATGATTCTCGGCGCGTCTGCTTCCGTCACAGCAGTAGGCTAACACGCTAAAACCTGGCGCATCAGCTGACGCAACCACGTCCAGAAAATTACCGTCTAGTGTCCGCATTCTCCTCCCGTCGTTCCCTACATCGTCTACATGATGTAGTCCACTATATCATATACATGATGTAGTGGATAGGGAGTGAGTGAGTGGATGATTTCGAACACAGCCAGAGATGTCAGATTTCATCACCGTTTGAGGTTTGACTGGTCCCCTTTTAATGACATCATCACATCGCGCCTTCTTCTTCTTCTCCTTCTTGTTCTTCTTCCTCTTATTCTTATTCTTCTTTGTGTTCTTGTTCTTCTTTTTCTTGTTCTTATCTTTCTTCTTGTACTCTCGTTCTTCTTGTTCCCGTTCTTCTTCTTCATTAGGCGCAGGTGTTATCATTAGACTTTGTTCAGACGTAAACTATAATAGAGTGAGAGCCGAAGCGGAAGCAGGAAGTAACGTCGCCATGGGACCGGAAAAAGTCGGAAAAAGTCTCCATGTGAGTGAACGGGAGTCAAAGTTTTATTTCTAATGTGGTTGAATAGTGTGATGATAAAACTCTCTGAGCTTTATCTGTTTATAAAACATCACGGTTCATGAAGAGAAACCAGCAGTTTGTTGTAAAACGGCAACAGAAGAATGGATTTAGCGTGAAGACGCTCTACGGACTACAGATCTGTGTCCCACAAAAAATACGTCACCAACTGACACGGGAAAGGAAGGACGCCATGGTGACGTCACTGCGCCACCTGGAGTCTCCATGGTTACGGATTCTAAGGAGTTTTATTCTACAATAGTTTTACAACAAACTGCTGGTTTCTCTTCATGAACCGTGGTGTTTTAAACAGGTAGAGGACAAAGCTCAGAGAGTTTTATCATCACACAGTTCACTCAGATTAGAAATAAAACTTTGACTCCCGTTCACTCACATGGAGACTTTTTCAGAGTTGAGTTCCCATGGCGACGTTACTTCCTGCTTCTGCTTCGACTCTCTAAAGAGACGCAAAATGATCAGAATAGGACGATTACTTTTATGGTAATTAATCATCAACTAAACTTTCATGTGTAACTTGGATATGATTCACCACCTCCTCTCACCTCTGAGTGTGTGTCTGTGTGTCAGTGAGTGTGTGTGTGTGTGTGTGTGTGTGTGTGTGTCGGTGCTCCCATGGCCTCTGTGTCACCTCGTTCTTCTTCTTCTTCGGAAGAAGCGGCAGCGGAGCGTGTACGTCTCTCAGACAGACAGAGCCCCTATTGTATATTCATAAACACACACGTACACACACACACACACAAACAACAGCCACAACATGCAGATCGGAGGCACGGCCCGCTACACATGCCTTACCTGAGCTGTGTGTGTGTGTGTGTGTGTGTGTGTGTGTGGCCGCCTGACGCCACTGGGCCGTCTTGTTGTCGAAGGCTGGCGCTGTTTGGACACAGCTGAGTGGCTCAGTAGCAGCTACCCACATCAACCTGACGCTGCCCTCAGCTCCTCCTCCTCCTCTTCAGTTTTTTCATTCTTGTTTTCATTCTTGTATTCTTCTTCTTCTTCAATCCTGAGTCTGATCCGTATCTCATCTCATTTTCATTTCATTTATTAAACGGATAGTTCACCCAAAATTCAAATTTCTCACTCATTATCTACTCACCCTCATGTCGACTAAGGGCTGCACTGCAAAAACTCAAAATCTTTCCAAGAATATTTGTCTTATTTCTTGTCAAAATGTCTCATTTCTAGTCAAAACTAATCTCTTTCCACTTTAAATAAGACTCATCACCTATAAATGAACTTGTTTTTAGATATTTTTCACTTGTTTCAAACTAATTCTCACTTGAAATAAGTAGTAAAATCTGTGCCAGTGAAAGGAAGCTTTTTGTGCTTGTAATAAGAAAGAAAAACTTGCTCCACTATCAGATTTTTCTACTTATTTCAAGTGAAAATATGCTTGAAAGAAGTAAAAAGTGTCTAAAAACAAGCTACTTTTTTATGTATATGTATAAATATGCTTATTTTAGGTATAATGAGATTTGTTTTGACTAGAAATAAGACAAATATTCTTGGTAAAATTTAGAGTTTTTGCAGTGTGGGAGAAGTTTCAGAGTCCTCCGTGGCATCTCTGAGTTACAGCGGGGCTCCGTGCAGCACTGCATGTCCGTATGACGGTTGAGAACGGAGCTCACTTTTCTTCGTAACAAAAAGACACACCACAAAACATCCAAATACCTCCATAGTGCTCGTATGTAATGTCCCTCTTATGAACTGAGTCACTGGGAGCTTCCGCTACAAACAAGCTTAAAACAAAGACTTATTTAATTTTTTTCCGAACAATTTCTCATGTTGGGGCTTCATCACGATTATTATGCATTCATTAATTTCACGACACTATGAATGTGTAAAATCAAATAAAGTCAAAATATAACTACATTTACTTGTTAAAACAGCCGCGGAAAAAATGAAGCGTCCACTTTCACTAATGTTTCTTAAAAAGCATCTCATGGCACCAGTTTTTTTAAACACCAACACAAACACAAACTGATCCTCCTTAATGAGACACTGATGAGGTCGTCACCTGGGCCACATCTGGTTTTATAGGAAGATTATAAAAACCACTGCTGGGATTAAACACTGACATTATCATCACCAAAACTGATTTATAAACTCTTCCTAAATTAAAATATTCATGTTGTGTTGTTCAGGAATGAATATGAACATGTTTTGAAAAGACTAGTTTGTCATTTTCTGCCAATAAAAGCTCTAAATAGACAATATTTTTATTTCAGTGTTGGGAGAAATGTTGTCAGTAGTTTATAGAATAAAACAAAAATGTTCATTTTACTCAAACACACACCTATAAATAGTAAAAACCAGAGAAACTGATCATTTTGAAGTGGTCTCTTTATATACACAAAATATATTAATACAGGACCAATTTTTAATCCTCCAGGGGAAATGTTTGAAATATTCAAGTCATTATTTGTCATCTGTAGCAAATGTTTTATTACAAATGACACACTAACATTTAAATTCCTACCAATTCAGTGTTACGAACAACGATGACAGAAGAATCTAAACAGAGGTTGGAGATCATCATCCACACTCGGCAGGCGTCTAAACATGAGGAGGAAAATTTATTTGCATGGTTTTATTTTAAATTTTAACTACTGCTTTTATCTTTTTTTTTTTTTTTACATTTACAGCTAAAATGTGGTATTTCTAATAATTTAAAGTTCCCACTTTGGCCAAACGTTACCACTCGGACACGTTACAGTAATTATGATGTTTTTTTTTAGGAATCTATACGATTAATTAACCATGGCGTTTAATACGGAGAGTAATCGTGACATCCCTGGTGTGTGTGTGAATGAATGAATGAATGAATTTATATTTATTTAAGTGTCATGCACCAATTAAGGCAGCCAGCCTATAAGGGCTTACAAGACACATTTCATAGACACCAAACAAAATCATCAGAGCACAGACAAAACAAAAACCACATAGAATTCACATAAATAATTCACTTTTTCTTATTGACCAGGCACTTTTTTATAAAAGTAGCTCTAGTAAAGACTTCTTTTCTGAAGAACCATTCCAATTTTACCTCATCATCATCAACCCAAAACAACTCAGGTTTCACATTTTGCATTTTCTGAAACAAAAACTGCCTGGCTTCGTCATATAACGGACAATGAAACACAAAATGCAGTTTAGTTCATCCTCCATTACATTTAGATTACATCATGTGCATAGTCTGAGTTAAACCGACCTACTTCTACTGCCAGAGGGAGAATCCAGCCCTCAACTGGGAACATAAAGATCTCTTGGATCTATCTAATGGCAAAGTCACATCGGGTTCTGAACAATATACATTTTTCAACTGGCAATAAGTTCAGAGCTCTGGTATAAACCAGATATCATTAGCCCATTGTTCTTTATACTCAAGAAATAACTTATGCTTCACAAAATTAAAGCAGAAGTAAGCGATCCAGTGGTTTTGTCTAACTTCCTGTCAGCCGATGGAGTTAGCAGTCCCCGCCCTCGTCCCTACGTCACCACATTCATGCGCATCCCTTGGCTGCACACACAGAGAGGACCGCCCCTTTATGCCGTTCTCTCTCCTCATTGGGTAAAGGTTGTAGGATACAAGGAAAGTTTTCTCCTGGGCTCAGAGCAGAGCAGAGTGACTGACAGACCCGTGTTTCAGACCAAACACTCTATAGAAGTGATTGCTGTCGGAAGATACAACTATTTAAGACTTAGATTAACACAAACATTCACCTTACTTCTGCTTGAACTACTTTTATCTTTTTTTTTTCTTTTTTTTTTTTACATTTACAGCTAAAATACGGTATTTCTAAGGATTTCTAATGGTACAGTTGTTTTTATGACGTGTGTGTGTGTGTGTGTGTGTGTGTGTGTGTTCTCCCTCGTGCAGGGTCAGGTTCAGGTTCAGGTCACAGGTCAAGTGTGTGAACTAGTTTCCTGCTGTTTGCACCTCAGGCTGTCGACAGCTCCAGTCACAGACGACGGCGTGTGTTCAGTTCAGTTCAGTATGTTCGGCGTGTGTGTGTGTGTGTGTGTGTGAGAGAGGTCAGGACGTGGTCATGTGATGTCGTCGTCTAAAGAAGCAGCAGACGCAGAAACTTCACTGCAAAAACTCTAAATCTTACCAAGAACATTTGTCTTATTTCTAGTCAAAACTAATCTCATTCTACTTAAAATAAGACTCAACACATTAAAAAGCAGCTTGTTTTTAGACACTTTTTACTTCTTTCAAGCTGATTTTCACTTGAAATAAGTAGCAGAATAAGTAGCAGAAAAAACCTGCTTTCACTGGCAGATTTTTCTACTTATTTCAAGTGAAAATGTGTTTGAAACAAGTGAAAATGATCTAAAAAGAAGTTCATTTTTAGGTGATGAGTCTTATTTTAAGTGGAAAGAGATTAGTTTTGACTAGAAATGAGGCATTTTGACAAGAAATAAGACAAATATTCTTGGAAAGATTTTGGGTTTTTGCAGTGTCTTCAGTCTGAAGACGCAGGAATTCCCTCTTGTAGAGAGAAACACATTACTTGCATTGCTGAGACATGACGGGTCGGTCCAGTCACAGTTCATACGCTCTGTCAGACGTCTATAGCTACTGTACGTTTTCTTCTTTTTCTTCTTTTTTTTCTTTTTTTATCAGCGCATCAGTCACGCTTCAGGGTCAAACGTTCAAGAATGAATGAGGGTTAGGAAGAAGACGAAGACGAGGAGGGAGGAAGAGGAGACAGAGCGGTGCCCTCCTCTTATCAGATCAGCAGCAGGTTAGATCGACGATAAGCAAGAAATACAAACAAATATGGCGTATAATGTGCAGAGGATGAAAGAGAGAGTGCTAGACAGTGAGGCGACGAGCCGCCAGGAATGTGCCCGACAATGAATGAATGAATGAATGAATGGTGCAGTTGATGAGGGCAGCTAGCTCCTCTTCCTCCTCCTCCTTCTCCTCCTCCTCCTCCTCATCGTCGTCGTCATGGCAGCGTGAGACCAACGACATGTAGAGACGTCACAGTCATGAGAGTTTAGATGATGATGATTGATTATCACGCATGTAACTGCACAATTAACGATTTTTCTGATCATTTTATGCCACTTTTATAGTTTGAGACTGAACATAGTTCAATAATACACATAGTATACTGAAGGAGAGGGGGAAGGAGAATGGAGAATAGGAAGAAGAAGAGGAAGGAGAACGGAGAGGAAGAAGAATAGGAGGAAGAAGAATGGAGAAGGAAAAGAATTGGAAGAAGAGGATGAAGAAGGAGAAGAGGAAGGAGAACGGAGTGTAAGAAGAAGAGGAAGAAGAATAGGAGGAAGGAGACGAGGAAGAAGAATGGAGAAGAAAAAGAATTGGAAGAAGAGGAAGAAGAAGAGGAAGGAGAAGAGGAAGAAGAATGTAGAAGAAAAAGAAGTGGAAGAAGAGGATGAAGAAGGAGAAGAGGAAGAAGAATAGGAGGGAGAAGAGGAAGAAGAACGGAGAAGAAAAAGAAGTGGAAGAAGAGGATGAAGGAGAAGAGGAAGAAGAATAGGAAGAAGAGGAAAGAGAACGGAGAGGAAGAAGAATAGGAGGAAGGAGAAGAGGAAGAAGAATGGAGAAGAAAAAGAAGTGGAAGAAGAGGATGGAGAAGGAGAAGAGGAAGAAGAATAGGAGGAAGAAGAATGGAGAGGAAAAAGAATTGGAAGAAGAGGATGGAGGAGGAGAAGAGGAAGAATAATAGGAAGAAGAGGAGGGAGAACGGAGAGGAAGAAGAAGAGGAAGAAGAATGGTGAAGAAAAAGAATTGGAAGAAGAGGATGGAGGAGGAGGAAATGGAAAAGGAAGGAGGAAGATAAAGAAGAATAGGAGGAAGAAGAAGGTGCAGCAGGTTAGATCGACTCAGAGATGGACGACGACGATAAGCAAGAAATACAAACAAATATGGCGTATAATGTGCAAGAGGATGAAAGAGAGAGTGCTAGACAGTGAGGCGACGAGCCGCCAGGAATGTGCCCGACAATGAATGAATGAATGGTGCAGTTGATGAGGGCAGCTAGCTCCTCTTCCTCCTTCTCCTTCTCCTCCTCCTCCTCCTCCTCCTCCTCTTCCTCCTCCTCCTCATCGTCGTCGTCGTCATGGCAGCGTGAGACCAACGACATGTAGAGACGTCACAGTCATGAGAGTTTAGATGATGATGATTGATTATCACGCATGTAACTGCACAATTAACGATTTCTCTGATCATTTTATGCCACTTTTATAGTTTGAGACTGAACATAGTTCAATAATACACATACTGAAGGAGAGGGGGAAGGAGAATGGAGAAGAAAAAGAAGAGGAAGAAGAGGATGGAGAAGGAGAAAAAGAAAAATAGAAAGGAGAAGAGGAAGGAGAAGGAGAAGAAAAAGAATTGGAAGAAGAGGATGAAGAAGGAGAAGAGGAAGGAGAACGGAGAGGAAGAAGAAAAGGAAGGAGAAGGGAGAAGAAAAATAATTGGAAGAAGAGGATGAAGAAAAATAATTGGAAGAAGAGGATGAAGAAAAATAATTGGAAGAAGAGGATGAAGAAGGAGAAGAGGAAGGAGAAGAGGAAGAAGAATGGAGAAGAAAAAGAAGTGGAAGAAGAGGATGAAGAAGGAGAAGAGGAAGGAGAATAGGAGGGAGAAGAGGAAGAAGAATGGAGAAAAAAAAGAATTTGAAGAAGAGGATGAAGAAGGAGAAGAGGAAGAAGAATAGGAGGAAGAAGAATGGAGAGGAAGAAGAGGAGGGAGAACGGAGAGGAAGAAGAATAGGAGGAAGGAGAAGAGGAAGAAGAATGGTGAAGAAAAAGAATTGGAAGAAGAGGATGGAGGAGGAGGAAATGGAAAAGGAAGGAGGAAGAATAGGAGGAAGAAGAAGGTGCAGCAGGTTAGATCGACTATGGTTTAGTATACTAAAGATGAAGGGGAAGGAGAATTTGAAGAAGAGGATGAAGAAGGAGAAGAGGAAGGAGAAGAGGAGGAAGAATAGGAGGAAGGAGAAGAGGAAGAAGAATGGAGAAGAAAAAGAATTGGAAGAAGAGGAAGGAGAAGAAGAGGAAGAAGAATAGGAAGAAGAAGAATGGAGAACAAAAAGAATTGGAAGAAGAGGAAGGAGAAGAAGAGGAAGAAGAATAGGAAGAAGAAGAATGGAGAACAAAAAGAATTGGAAGAAGAGGATGGAGAAGAAATAGAAGAGGAAGAAGAATAGGAAGAAGAGGAAGGAGAACGGAGAGGAAGAAGAATAGGAGGAAGGAGAAGAGGAAGAAGAATGGAGAAGAAAAAGAATTGGAAGAAGAGGATGAAGAAGGAGAAGAGGAAGAAGAATAGGAGGAGGAGAAGAAGATAGGGAAGAATAGGAGGAAGAAGAAGGTGCGACGTGATGATGTCATTAAAAGAGGACCAGTCAAACCTCAAACAGTGATGAAATCTCACAATTCTGACAAAAGTTGGTTTCATCCAGATGTTTTTATACAGATGATGAAGTGAAACAGTTTGAACCTTTATTATAACGGCCATTTGTAAAACAATGAAAAGTTTCAAATCATAAAAAAAAAAATCTCTCATTGGTTGGTTGATGTGGTGAACACGGATCAGAGGAACTTAGTCCAGTTTCAACTGAAAACGTGGTTTAGGTTAAACTTCATTCATCCCAGAGGGGAAATTCATTTGTCACAGCAGCGTAATGTATAAAAGAGAAACAGGACATGATGAATAATACAGTAAATAAATATATACCATGAACTACATAAAATGTACACAATATAGAATGCATAATACATAAAATACTTTAAAATGCTGTGCTCTCTGCTTGCTGGATAAAAACAACAGGCTAAAGGATTTGACCAAAAAAGAAAAAGAAAATTCTGCTCGCCATCGGACCGTATGAGCACTGCTGTCATGCATCCGCGCTTCTGTGTGAACGCCAATAACGGAGAAAGAGTGCGGAGATGAATGAACAGAACGATATAGCGCTGGTCGAGCCAAAAGCCGAAAAATCTATTTGTGGCGGACGTAATTTATTTGTGGCGGGCCGCCACGAATAAATGAACGTATGGGAAACACTGAGTAAAATTATTACTTTTTCTCGTAATATTATGACCTTATTTCCATAAAACTAAGACTTTTTTCTCTCGTAAAATTGTGACTTTATTCTCATAATATTATGACTTCATTCCTGTAAAACTATAACCTTTTCTTGTAAAATTATGACTTTATTCTTGCAATATTATGACTTTTTTCTCACAATATTATGACTTTATTCCCGTAAAACTATGACTTTTTTTTCTCTTGTAAAACTATGACCTTTTCTTGTAATATTATGACTTTTTCTCTCGTAAAATTGTGACTTTATTCCTGTTCTCAGGTCAGCGACGACTTCACGGTGATCGGCCGCAGCCTGTTCAAGAAGGAGACCAACCTGCAGCTGTTCGTGGGGCTGAAGGTGGCGCTGTCCACGGGCGAGAGCGGCGTGATCGAGGGCGGCTTTGGGCAGAGCGGCAAGTTCAAGATACGGATACAAGGTGAGAACGAACGACGCCGACAACGATGTCCACTAGGGGCGGGAGGAAAAAATACATTCACATAAGTATCGCAATATTCCTCCATCCTTCCTTCCTTCCTTCCTTCCAACTTTCCTTCCCTCCCTTTGTCCTTACATCTTCTTCCTTCCTCTTTTGATCCAATTGACCTGATCTGTTCCCTCCCTCCATCTTTCTTTCCCTTTTCCCTTCCTTCTTTCCCTTCTTCCTTCCTTCTTCTTCCTTCCTTGAATGAATCTGTTCCCTCCCTTCATCTTTCTTTCCACAATCATTTTCCCTTTCCTTCCTTCCATCCTTCCTTCCTTCCTTTTTGACCCAATTAACCCAATCTGTTCCCTCCCTCCACTATCTTTCCTTCCTTTTCCCCTTCCTTCTTTCCTCCCATCTTTCCCTTTGTCCTTCCTTCCTTCCTTCCTTCCTTCCTTCCTGCCTTCCTTCCTTTTTGACCCAATTCCTCCCATCTTTCCCTTTGTCCTTCCTTCCTTCCTTCCCTTCATCCTTTCATCCTTACTTCTTCCTTCCTACCCAATTGACCCAATCTGTGCTCCTTCTATCTTTCCTTCATTTTTCCCTTCCTTCCTTCTTTCCCTTCATCCATCCTTCCTTCCTTTCTTGACCCCTTGACCCACTTTTTTAGATTTTCTTTTTTATTGTGCATTTGTTCGCCGAGTCCAGGTTTTGAAAAGGGTTTAAGTTCACTTTATAGTATAGAGTTAATGTTAATTTATAGGCTACTACAGTATTTGTGTGCAGATAAATGTTTTTTAAAAAAATGCAGACTAAAAATCGAGAAAATCTGCAATATCGTAGAATCGCAATTTCAATCGAATCGGCATCCCAAAAAATCGTAGAAGAATCGAATCGGGAGAAAGAAAAGCAGATGGTCCCAGCCTCTACTGTCCACACTGCTGCTGCTGCTGCTGCTGCTGCTGCTGCTGCTGCTGCTGCTGCTGCTGCTGCTGCTGCTGCTGCTGCTGCTGCTCGGGTCAAACTCATCTGGTGCCGTCTGACAGCCGACGGGTTTCCCTCTTCCATCAACACACACACAGACAGACAGACAGTTTTCAGTTTTCAGTTTTCAGGATGTGGTCGGAGAGAGCGAGCGGTGTGTTAGGCCCCGACATCCCGAGCCACATTCCCAGGATTCCTCTGGGGATGGCCCGAGTTCCGGTGGAAGTCTGTTCTCTGTTTATTTTACCTTCTGTTGCTCCAAACCCGCGGCTCCACACCGGGAGGGAAGAGAAAACAAAAACATTTAGAAAGAGAACCTCACCTACATCCTCCTACAACCTCCTCCTCCTCCTCCTCCTCCTCCTCCTCCTCCTCCTCCTCCTCCTCCTCCTCCTCACAGACGACCGACACACGAACACAAAACAGACCTTCAGTGGTTTTTTAGAGCTCAGACTCAAACCATGTTTCCATCCACACGTTTTTATTCACATTAAGCAACATCGAATTAAAAATGTCTTATAGAAACAGTAAAATTTGATTATATATCATGAATATCGATAAAAAAGTTCATGCGGTCGATCCTCGTCATCGGATTTTGCTCCGTATTCCAACTGTTCAAAGACACAGTAGGAGTGAATAAAGGACAGACTGGCTTCATGTGAAGTGTCACGACATCCCAGAAACAGTTTGAAGCGCTGACGTTCACAAACCACCTCTGTCAAGTGTCTATAGTGTTTAACTCATTGAGTGCCAACCACGTAATTTCTCGTTTTTCGTTCCCATGCGTTGAGTGCCAAAAACGAAAATTTTCGTTTTTTGCTTTTTTTTTAAATTATGAAAATAGACACTTTAATACACATTATATGTAAATTTGGGGACTCTACGACGAGGAGAACTGAAATAGATGACGATCAAAGTCACATGACAGCTCATGATCTGGAAGTTTTTATCATAACTCAGCTTCTGCAAACGGAGTTCTGCATGTGGATGCAGCAGCTGCTCCGCTGCTGCTCCGCTCTCACCCGCGAGGCTGCAGCAGCTGGGAGCTGAACCAGGAAGCTCTCAGCCCACTGTCCCGCCCGGTCTTCATCTGGAGAAACACCGTGTCCTCCCCAAAGTCCTCCCGCGGTAAAATCTGATGGTCTCTGGACCAAAGCAGACCGGCACCACCGACCCGTACCACAGACGGACCACGACCACCGGCGGGACCGGTGTTCGCGAGCCGCTGTGGCCGGCAGAGCCTCACGTTCCGCGGCGAGAGGCTGTGACACGGCACGGTGCGTCTGTGTTATTGTTGTTTAGTGGCGCCCCCCCCGCCCCCGATGGTGGTTTTGTGAATAGAACAACAATTGTTGTGTATATTTATCTTATACGAGCCCTTTGATCCAGAAATGCGAGTGTCTGAAGAGCGACAGACACAAACAGCGCACCTTTCATAAAAGACGCTCTATCTCCTTTTCTAGAAAAAAAGGAGGGATTTTGGTGAAACCCAGCCATGTTTAGCTTGACTTTTCTCAGGAACGGAGGCACGTAGAAACAAACGGTGTGGCCATTTGAAGGATAAAGTTAAACCTTTCAAATGAGCTACAGTATGTGTTGGTGGCAATAATATAGAATACACTATGGCTCTAAAATAAAAAGTCAAATATGGTCTAATTTGCCGGTACACTTGACTAAAACTTTGGAAAGGAGCGCGGCACTCAATGAGTTAACATGCGCTGCATCTGCATCAAAGCGGTGTGATGGGTATGTTGCATTATAATCACCAGCCTGTAGCCTAGAACTTGTGCAATAGTTACCAACTTAAAGGAATAGTTCACCAAAAAAATGAAATTATTGACTCCCCCTCATGCTGATGAATACTCTGGAGTAGTTTTTTATTCCTCAAAGGTCATCTGGAGACCCGGGAGGCCGGTTCCTAGTCCAACCAAAACTTTATATGAGAGTAATAGGGACCGACACAAAAACGTCCATAAAAATACACAACAACCATTTAATATTCCTCCACACTGCTCGTCCACTGCAATCCAAGTGTCCTGAAGGGAGATAGTCCAGAGTTCACTGGAAACTACCTCATTGAGGGAAGTCTGGTCACCTTTCAAATTCAATCCAGGACTGTTTAGGCTTTAAAGATGTCCTAAATGACGTTGTTTCCAGTGAACTCTGGACTATCTCCCTTCAGGACACTTGGATTGCAGTGGACGAGCAGTGTGGAGGAATATTAAATGGTTGTTGTGTATTTTTATGGACGTTTTTGTGTCGGTCCCTATTACTCTCATATAAAGTTTTGGTTGGACTAGGAACCGGCCTCCCGGGTCTCCAGATGACCTTTGAGGAATAAAAAACTACTCCAGAGTATTCATCAGCATGAGGGAGGACTGGAGGGATTTTGCCAACTGTGGTTTTTCCTTATTAGACACTTTGTTGTTCTGTGTTTTCAGCAGCATGACGTCCATTATTTGAGTTGTCAAGGCGACAGTGATGAGCCAGGTTGGGGCGAACCATCCTGGTCTGGAGGAGACTGAAAACTTCAGGGTTTTTTTTTTAGGTTAATGAAATTGAAAAGCCTTCTGAATATAAAATTCAGTTTATGAACTTTCAACTTATTTGACCGACGCCTCTCTCAGGCTCGTTGCTGTGTTTTATTTGTTTGTTTAGTTTTTTCTCAGGATTCCTCGACGGTTTTGACACCATTTTATCTGGTTTCTCTGTAAAATTCCTCCAAAGTGAAAGCTCTTCGTACCGTCGTCGGTGTCTAACGGGGGGTGGGGGGGGTTTCTTCTCCTTCATGTGGGTTTTGATAAGAGTCGGTGACGGTGACTCACTGACAGACGCCAGCATCATAAACTTCCCTGTGATTCGTCACCACGACAACAACAACAAGTGGCCTGTGTTTGTTTCTCCAACAAATAAAACCTTCTGCTTTGCTTTATTTCAAACATGTATGAGTAACACAAGACAGTGACCTGAGAAACAAACTAAACCAATGAGAACAGTCATCAGCTGATGCTTCATCCTCCTCCTTTTCAGACATGTTTTTTACAAAAAAAAAATGAAAATGAAACACCACAGTCCAAAACCCAAAGATATTAAAATCATTATCACATGATGTGACAATGAAAAGCAGAGGACTCTCACATTAAGATGCTATAAATGGAGAATTTTTGCTCGTATACACAGTTGCCCATAAAGTTGGAATAATTTTGTTTTCAGACACATTCCTCCTTTTTTTAAATTCTCAACTCAACTCAACTTTATTTATAGAGCACTTTAAAAACAGCCACAGCTGGAACCAAAGTACTGTACATGAATAAAAACAGAACGTTAAGACATAATAACATAAAAACAATAGATAACACTTTATAATAAACACTATTAAGCATTAGTTAAGCATTAATAAATACTGAATTCTTCATTATAACACATGAATACTCATTAGTATGTAGTTTATAAACACAGTTAGTGCTTATCAATGATGAGTAAAACATTTTTTAACAGTGTTTATAGGTTTAGGTTTATTTATTTAGCAAACATTTATATTCAATGGTGCGCAGAGGGAACAAAGCCAATTGGCTTGTACATAAGTTCCATCCCTTATAACAAATTACAACAAGACAAATTTCTATGGCTAACAAATAAACATAGGGGGGGAAAAGGAGATAAAGTGCAACATAATCAATGTCATATGAGCAAAATGAACAAAAATGAGAAAAAATGGAGAGATAAAGGACAAAGTGATCAGTAACAAATAGAGACAATACAAATAAGGTACAAAAAATTCATTAATTTAAATCATAAAAAGACAGAGTAAGGATGTGGGATATAGAGCGGGAAATTCTAGAGAAGTTGAGACGTATTTTTAGCTGCTTTTTAAAAAGTGGATATAAACTACATACTAATGAGTATTCATGTGTTATAAATGATGAATTCAGTATTTAAAGCTTAACTAATGCTTAATAGTGTGTACTTATAAGTGTTACCAAACAGTAAAACAATAGTCTTATGCTCGGTTGAAAGCCAAGGAATAAGTTTTAAGACGAGTTTTAAAAATGGACAGTGGACTTATTCCTCATTCCTCATCATGAGTCCCAGTTACCGGTTTAAGATAAACACTTTATCTGTCAATAACAAATCACATTGTCACAATCATTTCATTACAAGAGGTCAAATAATATTTAATAAACCGAGTAATAAATAGCAGCAGATGAATATTCAGTCAGTCGGGTCCTGGCTGACTCTTCAGTGACTAATATTAGCGTCAGAGGGAACTCAACAGCCCGTGAACATGAATGAACCGTGACCGACCGAACAGGATTCACCCACATCGAGTGTGTAACAGTTTCTGTGTGTTTATCATCATCATCACTGCTGTTTATCTGCTGCGGGTCACTGCAGACTCTGGTTTAATCCTGGTGTCACGTTTCCACATCCTCTTATATCATCTGGATTCTTAACTCCCGTGTAAGTTTAATGTTTTTTATAATAATAAATCAGATGTGAGGTGAGGTGTTTTTCCTGTTGAAAAGTTGACGGCGTTTTCCTTTTGTGTCGCTCGTACACACGAACACAAAACATTGGACTCCAGGTGTGTACGAGTGTGTTTTGTGGTGGCGAGGCCAGCAGACGTTTTACAAGCTGATGGTAGATAAGGAGATAGAGAGAGATTTCTGGCTGCAGCGCTGCAAACATAACAACCCTCACATTGGCAGAACGATAACAAGAAGAATCCTGGCGCCGCGGCTACGTGAGCTGACTGAACTGAACCCAGACGGATCACATCGCTCCTTACTCAGCTTCCGCGTGCGTAACGACCACACAAACAAGCAGCAAAGTTTCTGTCCTGCAAACACACATGATATGATGGATGGATGAAGGATTTCATAGTGCACGCATGAACCAGAGCGAGGCCTCGAGTCGGTTCAGCAGCAGCACCGAGTCTCTGAGACCCGATTTTAGGTTTTCTTAGTACGATTATTGTCAGAGAAATAATCACAATCATGATTATTATGCATTAATTAGTTTCACAACACAATGAATCAAATAAAGTTGCATTAGTAATTATTATATACACAAAATATTTTTGTTGTGCTATACTGTAGCCACCACTGTTGTTAGCTTTTGTTTGAGATAAAGAAATGACCATTGAATCCTTCTACTGCACATTCACCACGCTATGAGATAATAATAACACAACGTTACCACACAGAGTTGCTTTAGAGGGAAATACAGAGACTGTTGATGAAAAACTGTCCCTGAAGGCAACGTGCATCAGCGGTTTTGCATGAATTTCCCTCTAAAACAACTCTGTGTGGTAACGTTGTGTTATTATCTCATAGCGTGGTGAATGTGCAGCTCACAACTTGTCCACCAGAGCGTTGTGGAGTTGTTGGATTGTGTATTTGATGAGTTTGATGAGGGAAACCAAGAAATCCCATAATGAGCCTCCGTAGCGTAGCTCTGAGCAGCTCACGGCTCTGCTCCGCCGTTCTAAAAAATAGCTTGCACCGACAATTAAAGGTAACGAACCTACTGCTAAGACTATACACTGCAAAAACTCAAAATCTTTCCAAGAATATTTGTCTTATTTCTTGTCAAAATGTCTAATTTCTAGTCAAAACTAAACTCTTTCCACTTTAAATAAGACTCATCACCTAAAAATGAACTTGTTTTTAGATAATTTCCACTTGTTTCAAACTAATTCTCACTTGAAATAAGTAGAAAAATCTGCCAGTGAAAACAGGTTTTTTGTGTTTGTAATAAGAAAGAAAAACTTGCTCCACTATCAGATTTTTCTACTTATTTCAAGTGAAAATAGGCTTGAAATAAGTGAAAAGTGTCTGGAAACAAGCTACTTTTTATGTATAACTATGTATGTATATGTATAAATATACTTATTTTAGGTATAATGAGATTTGTTTTGACTAGAAATAAGACAAATATTCTTGGTAAGATTTTGAGTTCTTGCAGTGTAGGGATTATGGCAATGGGCCAATTTGCCAAAATGTTGAACTATCCCTTTAAGGCAAAAATAATAAGGAAAAAACCTTTTTTTCTTCTCGAGATTCAATTGACTGACTTTTTCCCGGGATTCCCCCCCAAAAAACAAGTCTCGTGGAGCAAAACTATTGAGCACCACAACGCTACCGACTGAAATCATCTGTTTCTATCATGTTTCTTTATTTCTCTTGTGCTTCATCCTGACTCTCTCTCTCTGTCTCTCTGTCTCTCCTCCTGCAGACGGCCTCCTCCCAGAGACCAAGCAGCTGCTCTCCTCCTCCTCCAAGAAGAAGGGGAAGGGAGGAGGTAAAGGAGGAGCAGGAGGAGGAGAAGAGGAGCAGCAGCCCAGAGCGGACGGCGCTCCGCAGCCAGTCAACATCCACCTGCATTTTAAACGCTACGTCTTCGACCCCCAGAAGAAGATGGTGCAGTCCTGACCTAAACTCTGGACTGGAAGAGGAGGAGGAGGAGGAGGAGGAGGAGGAGGAAGAGGAGGAGGAGGAGGAGGAGGAGGAGGAGGAGGAGGAGGAGGAGGAGGAGAAAGAGGAGGAGGAGCAGAAGGAGGAGGACGGTCGGTCACTGACGGAGGAATGCTGAACCCATGAGACTCTGATTATTATTTTTTTATCTCCACATAGAGACGGACCTAATCCAGTTTTCTTCTCCTCCTCCTTCTGGTTTCTCTCTTTGTTGATAAAGTCTGAATCGGTTCCTTTAGATTTAGATTTAAACTCTTTTTCTGGATGTTTCTCACTTCATCCGAACATAAACGGCCCATAAATAAACTCATTATTATGGCTTTAAGTTACAAACGGTGAATTAACCACTGATCCACAGCGAATAAAGACAAATCTATGGTGAAACTAACCGACTGTTTTCTGTGATGATGACGGGTTTTATATACATGTGTACAATCATGTTCTTCCTGTATGAAATCCAGGTTTCAGTATTGTAGCTTTGCACTAGATTGATTGATTGATTGATTTATTTAAGTGTCGTGCACATCACTGTACCAGCTCACATGGGCTGACGACACACTAGACGATATAAATACAGACATTCACAGATGGTTAACAAGTCTACTCATGAATATGCAACAATAGACTCATGCTACAAAAACTTCAGCGTTAACAGGCGATTTATCAAAATATACAAAACAATAATACTAAGTAGTCTTATGTAGGATATAATGTGCACTCAGACATCCAGAATAAAATCCTGCAAAAAGTAAAACGTAAAAGTAAAAGTAACTTCTGAAACAAAGATGCTTTTACTCCTCTGGATTGTATGTTTATTAGATTAAATATGAAGTATTATTACCATAATTAAGTTTATTAGTGTCTGATGCCATTTCATTACACACAGTTTTACAATTGCATTCAATGATTCCTCTAATAATCAATAACTCAACTAAATAACTAAATCAACTGTGATTATTTTTTGACCATAAAATTATTGTTTAAGTTATTTTTTTAAATCCAGATATTCTCTTGACATGTGAAGATTTGCTGCTTTTCTTCGTGTCGACTTTAAAGTCAGTTTGATGTTTTCACACAAAGGAAGTGGAGGAAGTCGGGATCTGAAACGAGAGGAAAAAGGGGAGTACAAAATAAAACAGGAAGAAGTGCATGACGAGACTGGACATGAGTGACTTCACTAAACTTAAAAACATAAAGAACCAAACATAAAAATTAACCAAGACGTGACATAACATGATATGAACACGATTAACACATTCGACGAGACATAACATTTATCCCCCGACCTTGTTGTTCCCTGCTTCTTTTTACACCAAGTACATCTCTTCAAATGTAAATAGAAATTCCACTTTCAAAATTTTCTCCATGCTTATTCTCCAGGCTATTTTTCCTTCCTTATCATGTTTTCTTTCAGAAAAGTTGAAAGAAATCCAGAAAATCTACATTAAGGTTTTTATTTTACTTCAATTTGTCTCTTTTGTCGGTAAATTTCTCCTAAATTCACCAAAAGTTAGTCTCCTGAACAATGATCTGGGCTCCAAAAACTCTTTTCCTCTGTATCTGCAACAAAGCATAAAAGTAAAATTGACAATAACAATCTATATAATTTTACAGTCCAAGTCTTTAAAGGCCGTTTTCTCAGAAAGAGTTTTTCAGACTCAGACTCTGAGCTAGAAATCTCCACTTCAGCAGCACTTACAGACACCAAACCTTCCACTTTGATCCCTTTCTATATTCTGAAGGTTTTTACAGAGGGGATTGTTGATATATCATTCACAGCCTCATTATACAACATTTTATTACTAAAAACATGGAGAAATTTGATTTTTTTTTTTTAGGGCTGGTGACAGTATTTTCTCATTTACAGAGTTATAAAAAGAGATATCCACAATCCTCCTCTGGAAAAACTTCTGACTCTAATATGTCAACAAAATACAACAAGAATTTTGAAAGTAGCTTTATCCATTGTTCAGATTTCTGTTCTGGAAATGTATGCAAATTAGTGCATATTTAATTAGATATTGCCTAATTTACATATCTAAACATAATAGTTGACAAAACTTGTAATACAAAAAATATTTGTCTTAATGTGAGTGATAAACTTGGGAAGTTTCATGGTGATATCTGTTGGTTTAAATTTTTTACCCTATTCACCTGCAGTGTCCCCAAAAACAATCAAACATTTGACATAAAAAACAAACCAAAGAAACAGATGAAGTGTTTATTTAATAATGAAATAATGACGAGTTATGAACTTTGACTTGTCACATCCCAGAACTCTTGTTTGCAGAATGAACCGTCTGTGTGTAACACAACTGTGAAAACATTGACTCTGCAGCCTGTTTGACTCTCTACGCTCCACTCCCATGTATCTATAATGACTGATTCCTGCACATTACAACGTGTGTGTGTGTGTGTGTGTGTGTGTGTGTGTGTGTAGCCTGAGCATGTCCAATGCTGCGCTCTCTGTGGCTGTTTGTTCTGCTGTATTCGCTCTAATGGAAACATTTCACCTTATCGTTTCCTTAAGTCAGTTTTCCCGATGTCACGCTCGGCGTCAGGCCTGTTGGATACGTACACACAGTCCGTCCGTAACTAATACGCATGAGACGTGAACCTACTACTGTAGCACGGAGTTCAGTCCTGCAGCTACACACACTGAGACGCACAACAGCTACAACACAACACAATACAGGGATCCAGTTACAGGAGCAGAGGAGCTCTAGATGTGTTTTTATTAAGACTAATATCATGTACAGCGCCGCGGAGAATCAGGATTCCTCAACATTTTCTTCACTTAAATGTATTTCTAATGCGGCTATTGACATGAAATGTTCACCAGATGTCGGTAACAACCACAGCGATCCACACATACAAAGAAATCAGAGCTTTTCCACATTGTGTCACGTTACAACACAAACTTACATGTGTTTTATTGGGATTTTATGTGACAGACAGAAGTAGAGACTCATTATGACATGGAAGGAAAATCTGAAAAGTGTGTCATTGTGCATACTTATTCTATTGCTATATATAGCTTCTATTGAAATTTGAAGAGAAATTGTTTGAAAATGTTCTATTAAAAACAAGATTAAGGACATACATGTATATGCAGATCTAACTTTGTTTCTGAACTATATGTTACATCACGTTTACTAGGAGGAATACAAGGGAGTAATGGTCATGTTAAGGACCTGAAAAAAACACATGGCGATATTTGAATTTTTAGGGCTGGTGACAGTATTTTCTCATTTACAGAGTGATAAAGAGAGATATCCAGAATCCTCCTCTGTAAAAACTTCTGACTCTAGTATATGTCAACAAAATAAAACAAGAATTTTGAAAGTGGCTTTTATCCATTGTTCAGATTTCGGTTCTGGAAATGTATGCAAATTAGCGCATATGTAATGAGATATTGCCTCATTTACATATTCAAACATACAATTTGACAAAACGTGTAATAAATAAAAAATATTTGTCTTAATGTAAGTGATAAACTTGGGAAGTTTCATGGTGATATCTGTTAGTTAAAAATTTGACCCTATTCACCTGTGGTGTCTCCCCAGGCTTCCTATCCATCTTGGACGCCATCTTGAAAATAACACCTTTCTAGTGGTCAAACTTTGGTAAACTTTTAGTATGTTATTAAGGACATCTAATACTATAAAAAACAGCTGAGAAACCTTTTGTCAGAATTTTTTTGGGGTCAAGTCATATTTGCACCTGACTATACAGAGAAGTCAAAGATCTTTAGTTGCTGAGATTTGTTCTTCCTCTGGCCATTGAGGTTGGTCGATTTAAAACTATTGTGAAATGTGTGAGTTAGATGAAGTAGAAAGTGGCCCTGTTTGTTTTCTTATTTCTTTGATTGATTGATTGATTGATTGATTGATTGATTGATTGATTGATTGATTGATTGATTGATTGATTGATTGATTGCCTTTATTGTCATTGAAAGAATTCAACATTTACGTTGCTGCCCCGCTGTGGTACCATACAACATATAGAAAACAAGATAAATATAAAACATGAAACATGAAACACATAAAAACATCACATGAGACAAGATAAGTATAAAAACATGAGCATATTGCACATTCGAAAAAAAAGTGTTTCATGTTTAACTTCATGTCTTTTGGAGATCATTTCATCTTCCACCTGATGAACTGTTCACATTAACACACATTTAGGACCAGAGGGGGGACAAACCTTTACATGATGACTCTGTATAATGACTTCAGACAAAGCAGGGTCAGGAGAACTAAGGATCATCATAATGAATGAATGAAATAAATGTTCTCATTGTGTCATACTCAGCCTGCATGGGTTCACAAGACACTAAATAATCACAAAGACCAGGAGAAGAGTGTCATCAACACTTCAGACAGAGAACAAAATAAAACTTAGCAGCTGTCACACAGGAGTTGGAGTCATAAACCATTACCAACTAATAATCAATGTTCCCTCTAATTTTCAAAACTCCTGAGCATTCAACTCCCCTGATGAGCTGCTTGAGCGACTCTGAGCGACAGCTTAAGCGAACACACAGTACTTCCATCTCTCCAACTCCAAGTATCAATACAATTGGCTATTACTATAATGATTAATAACAGATTATTTTGACAACATTACCTAGGCTACTCCATATCTAGGTCAGTTACAGTTAATGATAACAAAATACTATATTGTTTTGGCAAAATAGATTTTGCATTTATTGCCATATGAACAATATGAAAAAACTAACTAACATCAAGTTGGTGTCATCAACTCTTGGCACAGAAGCATTCTTGATATGAACAGTAATAATAATTCTCAAACAAAAACTTAAATCGTAGTTGCACTACAGACCACGGATAAGGTCATAAATTTCACAGTTCGAAGCCACATTAGGGAGAAATGAACAGTAAACTAGTCGGGGATATTTGAGTGTGCAACTTTTTTTGTCTTCTGGGCAAAGAGGTGCGGAGCAGTGTGCAATTGCACAGTAAAACACCTTAGACGGAACAGTGCTAATAATAATACCGAGCTTCAAAGTAGTTGACAGGAAATAACTACAGTATATATTACTAAGAAATCAAAGTAAATACTAAGCAAACAAACGATCTTCTCTTCTTTTGAGCCGAGGTGAGAACACAGTCCCAGCTGCAGTCCCATGGCCTCGCTGTCTGTCTGTCCCTCTCCTCCTTCAGCCCCGAAAGCCGATTAATTCACTCCAACCAAACCCACTCTACTCACCTAAGCTCAGAGGAGACTGCACCACTGTCTCCTTCACACACACACAACGGGATTACCATGCGTGTTAAAACGTGGCGCGGGAGAGAGGGAAACACACACACACACACACACATTCACTCCTGCGTCTGTGTTAATGAGAAGCGAGAGGATCTTTAAGAAGAAGAGGAAGAAGATCCAGAGGTGCTGCACAGTGTTTAAACTGAGACTTCACGCTTTTTATTTATTTAGTTCATCAGTTGTTCTGGTTGTTGCTGCAGGTCCCAGACTTCAGACTCTTCAACTGATTCAACACTTAATAATGCAGAGTTTTCCAGCACATTCCTCTGCCTTTTCAACATTTCAACTGCTTTTACACTGCAAAAACTCAAAATCTTACCAAGAATATTTGTCTTATTTCTAGTCAAAACAAATTTCATTCTACTTAAAATAAAAAATAAAATTAAAAATTAAAAATTAAAAAAGCAGCTTGTTTTTAGACACTTTTTACTTCTTTCAAGCAGATTTTCACTTGAAATAAGTAGAAAAATCTGACAGTGGAGCAAGTTTTTCTTTCTTATTACAAGCACAAAAACCCTGCTTTCACTGGCAGATTTTTCTACTTATTTCAAGTGAAAATTAGTTTGAAACAAGAGAAAATGATCTAAAAACAAGTTAATTTTTAGGTGATGAGTCTTATTCTAAGTGGAAAGAGTTTAGTTTTGACTAGAAATGAGACATTTTGACAAGAAATAAGACAAATATTCTTGGAAAGATTTTGAGTTTTTGCAGTGTAGACCTTTATTAACCCTTTTTTTTTTTACACTTATCTAAAACAGTTCAGGTGTTTTTCCACCATGTCATGTAATTCAGCCTCCTGCTCACATCTTCTCTTCATGTTTCCAAGCTATCATAATTTCTGAATATATTTGCGTAGACTTCAGCTTTTCAATTTCTTCATACTGTAATCTTCAACAATTCAAGTCAGGAAGGAAGGAAGGATGAAGGGAAAGAAGGAAGGAAGGAAGGAAGGAAGGATAAAGGGATAGAAAGAAGGAAGGAAGGACAAGGGAAAGAAGGAAGGAAGGAAGGAAGGAAGGAAGGAAGGAAGGATAAAGGGATAGAAGGAAGGGAGGAAGGACGAAGGGAAAGAAGGAAGGAAGGAATGATAAAGGGATAAAAGGAAGGGAGGAAGGACGAAGGGAAAGAAGGAAGGAAGGCAGGGAGGACAAAGGGAAAGAAGGAAGGAAGGAAGGAAGGATAAAGGGATAGAAGGAAGGGAGGAAGGACGAAGGGAAGGAAGGCAGGAAGGACGAAGGGAAGGAAGGAAGGACGAAGGGAAAGAAGGAAGGAAGGACAAAGGGAAAGAAGGAAGGAAGGAAGGAAGGAAGGATAAAGGGATAGAAAGAAGGAAGGAAGGACAAGGGAAAGAAGGAAGGAAGGAAGGAAGGATAAAGGGATAGAAGGAAGGGAGGAAGGACGAAGGGAAAGAAGGAAGGAAGGCAGGAAGGACGAAGGGAAAGAAGGAAGGAAGGAATGATAAAGGGATAAAAGGAAGGGAGGAAGGACGAAGGGAAAGAAGGAAGGAAGGCAGTGAGGACAAAGGGAAAGAAGGAAGGAAGGAAGGAAGGATAAAGGGATAGAAGGAAGGGAGGAAGGACGAAGGGAAGGAAGGCAGGAAGGACGAAGGGAAGGAAGGAAGGACGAAGGGAAAGAAGGAAGGAAGGACAAAGGGAAAGAAGGAAGGAAGGATAAAGGGATAGAAGGAAGGAAGGAAGGATAAAGGGATAGAAGGAAGGGAGGGAGGAAGGACGAAGGGAAGGAAGGAAGGCAGGAAGGACGAAGGGAAAGAAGGAAGGAAGGAAGGAAGGAAGGAAGGAAGGATAAAGGGATAGAAGGAAGGAAGGACGAAGGGAAAGAAGGAAGGAAGGATAAAGGGAAAGAAGGAAGGAAGGAAGGATAAAGGGATAGAAGGAAGGCAGGAAGGACGAAGGGAAAGAAGGATAAAGGGAAAGAAGGAAGGAAGGAAGGAAGGATAAAGGGATAGAATGAAGGACGAAGGGAAAGAAGGAAGGAAGGATAAAGGGAACGATGGGAGGAAAGAAGGAAGGGAAAAGGGAAGGAAAGAAAGATGGAGGGAACAGACCAGGTCAACTGGATCAAAAGAGGAAGGAAGGAAGGAAGGAAGGAAGGAAGGAAGGAAGGAAGGAAGGAAGGAAGGAAGGAAGGAAGGAAGGAAGGAAGGAAGGAAGGAAGGAAGGAAGGGAAAATGGATTGTGGAAAGAAGGAAGGGAGAAAGGAAAGAAAGAAGGAAGGATGGAGGAAGTGAAGAGATTGGGTCAATTTGACCCAGAAGGACAAGAGGAGGATTAATCTATTCTCAGCTGTTGCTTCAGCTTCTTACTTTTACTCCTCAGATATTGTTTCATCTATATTAGTAATGGTTCAACTATGTTTTCAAGCTGTCAGTTTTAAATATATTTGCGACTTCAGACTTCAGCTTTTCAATTTCTTCATACTGATCTTCAACAATCCAGTATTTTCCAACCATTTCATACATCCTCCCTTCTTACATGTTTTAGTTTTACTCTTCAGATATCGTTTCATCTTTTCAAGATTGATTCAGCAGTTTCTTCACTTAATTCAGCATCGTTTCAACAATTTATTCAGCTCATTCAGCTTCCAGCTTTCAGCATTCACACGTATTTCCTTCAGGAAATGCATTCTCTACACTGCAAAAACTCAAACTCTTTCCAAGAATATTTGTCTTATTTCTTGTCAAAATGTCTCATTTCTGGTCAAAACTAATCTCTTTCCACTTTAAATAAGACTCATCACCTAAAAATCAACTTGTTTTTAGATCATTTTCACTTGTTTCAAACAAATTTTCACTTGAAATAAGTAGAAAAATCTGCCAGTGAAAGCAAGTTTTTTGTGCTTCTTGTAATAAGAAAGAAAAACTTGCTCCACTATCAGATTATTTCAAGTGAAAATCTGCTTGAAAGAAGTAAAAAGTGTCTAAAAACAAGCTGCTTTTTATGTGATGAGTCTTATTTTAAGTATAATGAGATTTGTTTTGACTAGAAATAAGACAAATATTCTTGGTAAGATTTAGAGTTTTTGCAGTGTAGTTTATTCACCCGTGTTTCCTTCAGGAAATACATTCTCTGTCTAGTTTATTTAGTTGTTTATTTGTCTAATCTATTCACTGATGATGTCATAGAGGGAAACAAATGACATGTGACCGTTAGAAATAAGACGAGGTGAACATAGACGTTGAACGCTGCTGCCTGCCGGAGTTAATTATGACGTCAAAAGGAAGGAAGGAGGAAGGATGAAGGGAAAGAAGGAAGGAAGGCAGGAAGGACGAAGGGAGGAAGGAAGGAAGGACGAAGGGAAAGAAGGAAGGAAGGACGAAGGGAAAGAAGGAAGGAAGGACGAAGGGAAAGAAGGAAGGAAGGAAGGAAGGAGTGAAGGACGAAGGGAAAGAAGGAAGGAAGGACGGAAGGAAGGAAGGACAAAGGGAAGGAAGGAAGGCAGGAAGGACGAAGGGAAAGAAGGAAGGAAGGAAGGAAGGAAGGATGAAGGGAAAGAAGGAAGGAAGGAAGGAAGGAAGGAAGGAAGGAAGGAAGGAAGGAAGGAAGGAAGGACTAAGGGAAAGAAGGAAGGAAGGACGAAGGGAAAGAAGGAAGGAAGGAAGGAAGGAAGGACGAAGGGAAAGAAGGAAGGAAGGAAGGACAAAGGGAAAGAAGGAAGGAAGGGAGGAAGGAAGGAAGGACGAAGGGAAAGAAGGAAGGAAGGAAGGAAGGACAAAGGGAAAGAAGGAAGGACGAAGGGAAAGAAGGAAGGAAGGAAGGACAAAGGGAAAGAAGGAAGGACGAAGGGAAAGAAGGAAGGAAGGAAGGAAGGAAGGATGAAGGGAAAGAAGGAAGGAAGGAAGGAAGGAAGGAAGGAAGGGAGGAAGGAAGGAAGGAAGGAAGGAAGGAAGGAAGGAAGGAAGGAAGGAAGGAAGGAAGGAAGGAAGGAAGGACTAAGGGAAAGAAGGAAGGAAGGACGAAGGGAAAGAAGGAAGGAAGGAAGGACGAAGGGAAAGAAGCAGGGGTTAATTTGAGCCGGATCCTGCCGGAACAAGATCCGGCACCTCTTAATTTTGGCCTCCCTGTGTTCCGGTACTTATTTGGGCAGATCCGGCACCTCTCATGAAAAAAATGTTTTAAAAATGTTAAAAAAAAATAAATAATATGTATATATTAATTTACAGAACAAATCCCCATAAATCCATGTTGTTTATTAAGATTTA
Source organism: Trachurus japonicus (assembly GCF_045865225.1). Taxonomy (NCBI): domain Eukaryota; kingdom Metazoa; phylum Chordata; class Actinopteri; order Carangiformes; family Carangidae; genus Trachurus; species Trachurus japonicus. Next base: position 4,737,316 of record NC_140911.1, read on the forward strand.
AAGTCATTTGAAAGAGTCGGAGATCTGTTGAAGTTGACGCACTGACCGGGCCGTATTTAGTTTTGCTTTTACCGCGCTGTGCACTGCTGCACTCGTCCTTTCCTCTCTCCCCCCTCTCTGTCTGTTTCTGTGTGTGTGCGTGTACTTGCGTGTGTGTGTGTGTGTGTGTGCGTGTGTGTGTGCGTGCGTGCGTGCGTGCGTGCCAGCCAATAACGGCGAAAGAGCGTTATGCGGAGATGAATGAACGGAACGATATTGCCGAAAAATGTATTCGTGGCGGACGTAATTTATTTGAAACTGGGCAACAGTGGCCGCAGCAACAGGCGGGGACCCGCATCAGCCCCTTGCAGCAGGGAGGTTCAGAAGAAGAGGAGAGGCAGTGAGTGGAGAGTAGTGTGGGACGTCCAGCGACAGGTCAGGGATGGGATGCACAACTGTTTGGACAGCAGCTCAGTTCAAGGTGAAGCAGACTTATTACCCCTGGCTTCTTATGGAAAATTGAGGTTTTGCTGCACAACTGAGCTGAGCATACTGTCTACTAATAGGCCGCCGTGCCAATCTTTGAATAATAGGAAGATTTGTGTGATTTTTTATCAAGTTAGACCTGTTGAGAAAATTCCTGACTGTAAAGCACCGCCTGTGGTGATAATAATTTCAGTTTACTTGAATAATTTCAAGTAAACGTCATAACATGGATAGCCTATTATTTGAAATTGAGGCTTGTGTCCCACAGCATGGCATGTCCGCCCCCCCCCCCCGACGTGCGCCTCATACGTTCCGGGACCTCTGCCCGTCTCGTCATCCCCGAGCTGTCATGTGTACTTTGCGTTCCGGCACCTTATGATTTACAAATTAAGCACTGGAAAGAAGGAAGGAAGGAAGGACAAAGGGAAAGAAGGAAGGAAGGGAGGAAGGAAGGACGAAGGGAAAGAAGGAAGGAAGGAAGGAAGGACAAAGGGAAAGAAGGAAGGAAGGAAGGACAAAGGGAAAGAAGGAAGGAAGGAAGGACAAAGGGAAAGAAGGAAGGACGAAGGGAAAGAAGGAAGGAAGGAAGGACAAAGGGAAAGAAGGAAGGAAGGAAGGACAAAGGGAAAGAAGGAAGGACGAAGGGAAAGAAGGAAGGAAGGAAGGACAAAGGGAAAGAAGGAAGGAAGGAAGGACAAAGGGAAAGAAGGAAGGAAGGGAGGAAGGAAGGTTAATTATGACGTCATTGTGGGAAATAATATTCAGATGATTTTTCATTTTCTGTTTCATGATGATGAGACACAAGAGCAGGAGCAGACAGAGGAGGGGGAGGAGGAAGAGGAAGAGGAGGAGGAGGAGGAGGAGGAGGAAGAGGAGGAAGAGGAGGAACTGGAGAGACACAGGGGTAAAAAAAAAAAAAAAAGCGACAGATTTTTTTCCCCGTCTGGTTTTCTATAAGAGGAACGAGAGGAGATAAGACTAAAAGGACTGTCACTCAGAGGAACAATCCCTCCAGTGTCCCTCCCCCTCCTCCTCCTCCTCCTCTCTCTCTCTCCAATTTCCACAGATTCCTGCTGAGATAGAGTCGCTGTTCACGGGGACAGTTTGCTGACATCATCTGTTACTGAGCATCTGAAGGCAGCAGCATCACGCAAAAGTTTAAAATGTCTGTTAAGGTGAGACACTGCAGGTGAATAGGGTAAAAATTTAAACCATCAGATATCACCATGAAACTTCCCGAGTTCCTCACTTACATTAAGACAAATATTTTTTGTATTACAGGTTTTGTCAAATGTTATGTTTAAATATGTAAATGAGGCAATATCTAATTAAATATGCGCTAATTTGCATATATTTCCAGAACAGAAATCTGAACAATGGATAAAGCTACTTTCAAAATTCTTGTTTTATTTTGTTGACATATTAGAGTCAGAAGTTTTTACAGAGAGGATTTCGGTTATCTCTTTTTATCACTCTGAAAAAATACTGTCACCAGCCCTAAAAAAATCAAATGTCTCCATGTTTTTAGTAATAAAATGTTGTATAAATCAGGCTGTGAATGATATATCAACAATCCCCTCTGTAAAAACCTTCAGGATATAGAAAGGGATCAAAGTGGAAGGTTTGGTGTCTGGAAGTGCTGCTGAAGTGGAGATTTCTAGCTCAGAGTCTGAAAAACTCTTTCTGAGAAAACGGCCTTTAAAGACTTGGACTGGAAAATTATATAGATTGTTATTGTCAATTTTACTTTAACGATTTGTTGCTGATATAAATGAAATGACAGTTTTTGGAGTCTACACCATTGTTCAGGAGAGAGAGAGCTTTACAACGACACCTGACATGACATGGGTCAGACTAACTTTTGGTGAATTTAGGAGAAATCTACAGACGAAATGAAGTAAAATAAATAATTTTTTTTACCATTTCTTTCCTCTAGTCTGGAAGAAGACATGATAAGGAAGTAAAAGGAGAAGTATTATTGACAGCAGAGAGGAGTTGAGGAGCAGAGTGAAGAGAAGAATTAGCAGCCGTTTGACTGATGAATGAGCTCAGCATTAATTAACAGTTTAACCAGTGGGAGGAGGTTCAGATACGTTAACTCCTCCTTCACTGTCTATATGTCTGTGTCTGGTCGGCCATGTTGGTTTCTGATGATGATGATGATGATGATGAAGATGAAGATGATGATGAAGCTGTGTGTTGCCGTCATGTTTCCTAATGAGACAGATAGCATCGGCCTCTCAGCTCTGCCTGCAAATATAATGAGCTCTGATTAGAAGCAGCGTTGGTTTAATTAACACACAGTCGCCTCCATCAGGACACACACACGTTTCTCCTCCTCCTCTTCTTCCTCTTCTTCTTCCTCCTCTTCCTCCTTCTTTTTCTTCTTTCTCCTCCCTTTTCTTCTTCTTCCTCCTCTTCTTCTTCCCTCTTCCTTCCTCCTCCTCTTCCTCATTCTTCCTCTTCTTCCTCCTCATCTTCATTCCTCCTCCTTCCTCCTCTTCTTCATTCTTCCTCCTCCACCTTCCTCCTCTTCTTCATTCTTCCTCCTCCTCTTCTTCTTCATTCTTCCTCTTCCTTCTCTTCTTCTTCCCTCTTCCTTCCTCCTCCTCTTCCTCCTTTTTTTCTTCTTCTTCCTACTTCCTCCTCTTCCTCCTCCTCCTGTTTCTTCTTCCTCTTCCCCCTCCCTTTTCTTCTTCTTCCTCTTCCTCCTTCTTTTTCTTCCTATTTCTCCTCTTCCTCCTCCCTTTTCTTCTTCCTCCTCCTCCCCCTCCCCCCATCAGCTGTGGATGTCTTGTCACTGTTTTTTGTCTTTGTTTTCCCAGACTCCGTGTGTGTAACATTAAAACAGACATTTTCATGTAGAACATACAACTCACTGTGGGCAAAGCACAACACTGACATTCACTATTTAAGGCTGCAACCGTCTGCTGAGGTTGTTTACAGAGTTAATTTTTTTAGTTGAAGTTTAGTTTATTAAATCACTTCAGTAGCTGCTCCTGGATCAGTTTGAACTCTGGTTTTGCAGCAGGAGGTCGAGTGGTTTTAATTAAACTATTTGAGGGAGTTGGTGAATTCACCTGTAGAGACACTTCATATCTGTTATCATCAGTTCTTGTGTGAAGAGTTTGTTTTCTGCAGTAATAGTTAATGTGGCCAAACCATGAATCAAAGTAAAATTACATGCAACAACAGTTCTGTCTTTAGCGCCGAGAAATAATAGGATTTCATCTCTTAATGCTGAGTATTAGCCTACTGTTTTCTCATTTAATAACAATGAAATAGATAAATAAAAAGCAATTTTGAGGTTATATTTTGTGGATCAGTCTAGATTCTCTTTGCCCTTGTGTAGCAGCATTTATCCAGAACAAGCTGTGAGACCGACATTATAATATCATGTGTTATAAAGATCATAAGCTACATAATTAGACTGAAAATTAGGACAATAATTAACCTGTGATCTTCTCATCAGCTACATAACCTTCTGCACGATGAGTCTTAGTTCATGTTCACACTGTTTCTGTCTGATCAGCTGATGTGTCCAGATGTTTTTTCTGGTTTTAATTAAACTATTTCAGGGAGTTTGGTGAATTCACCTGTAGAGACACTTCATATCTATTATTATTATCATCAGTTCTTGTATGAAGAGTTTGTTTTCTGCAGTAATAGTTAATGTGGCCAAACCATGAATCAAAGTTAAATTACATGCAACAACAGTTCTGTCTTTAGCGCCGAGAAATAAGAGGATTTCACCAAGCAGAATATCAGCATCTCTTAATGCAGAGTATTACTGTTCTCATGTACTCATTTAATAACAATGCAATACATATATAAATAAAAAGCAACTGTTTTGAGGTTATATTTTATGGATCAGTCTAGATTTTCTTTGCTCTTGTGTAGCAGCATGACAAGCTGTGAGACTAACATTATAATATCATGTGTTATAAAGATCATAAACTACATAATTAGACTGAAATTACAATAATAAACCTGTGATGAACTTCTGTATGAGTCTTAGTTCATGTTCACACAGTTTCTGTCTGATCAGCTGATGTGTCCAGATGTTTGTTCTGCAGCAGCTCCAGTTCCTTCATGACAGGAAATCTCTTCAGGCCGTTTGTTCTCCATGTTGCATATCGCTGCTCCGCTCTCATCTACAGCCTCAACAACAATAACAACATGCAAATCAGAGCTGCAGCCGATCGATCGATGTTTTAACTGTCGCTGTCCTTCATCTCTCTCTGTCTGTGACGTGACACTGAGTGAAAGACAAGAGGCCGAAGACGAAGAACGACAGTCGATCATTAGAGCTGAGCTCAGCAGAGGAAACAATAGACTGAGGTCACATAGAAACAACAGGCCTGATATCCTGTGTGTGTGTGTGTGTGTGTTTAACAATATGCAGATGAGTCACTCTGCAGGTTAGAGTCAGAAAACAGTGTAAATGAAGCAGTTGTTCATCCTGTTTAAAGGGATAGTTCAACATTTTGGCAAATTGGCCCATTGCCATAATCCCTATAGTCATAGCAGTAGGTTACCTTTAATTGTCGGTGCAAGCTATTTTTAGAACGGTGGAGCAGAGCCATGAGCTGCTCAGAGCTACGCTACGGAGGCTCATTATGGGATTTCTAATGGTTTCTCTCATCAAACTCATCAAATACACAATCCAACAACTCCAAAACGCAACTCCGCAAAGTTGTGAGCTGCACATTCACCACGCTATGAGATAATAACACAACGTTACCACACAGAGTTGTTTTAGAGGGAAATACAGAGACTGTTGATGAAAAACTGTCCCTGAAGGCAACGCGCATCAGCGGTTTTGCATGAATTTCCCTCTAAAACAACTCTGTCTGGTAACGTTGTGTTATTATCTCATAGCGTGGTGAATGTGCTGAATCAATTAAAACACTGGTAAAGCATAAGAGAGGAGATTAATGATCAATAAATGATAATAAAACAATGAGCTGTTCATGCAGACTGGTGATGTTTATTCTCTAAATGTAGATGTTTTATTATCCATCATGTATGAGCTCAGTTCAGACTCGTCTCTGTTATTAAACCTCTGAGTTCAGTTTTGTTTTCCAAAAAAAAAAAAAGTTCCTGATAATTATATTAAAACAACACTGGATGGATTTGAAGGAAAAGCCTGAAGCTGTTCCCTTCCCAGAGTTGTGTTACTGCTGAGGACAGAGGGGGTGGGGGGGTGGGGGTGGGGTTGTGATGTGTAGGGGTCATGTGAAAAGTCACTTCCTCCTGTTAACCTGCAAAAAATACATCTCAGAGAAAACTCGAGTTTTCCTGGATGTTCATGCTTTGACTGAGACGACGATGTTCAGTTTATTAGTTATATATATTTGTGTGTGTGTATGTAGGCTATATATGTATATATATATGTATATATATGTATATATATATACAGGCCTATAGATATATCTTATTTATATATGCATACACAGCAGCTCTAACTCACTCCTCATGTCGTTGGGTTCCTGAACGCACCACAGCACCAACAGGTTCATGTTGATGTTTACTTAGAGATGCACCGATCCAGTTTTTTCCGATCCAATCCGATACCGATACCTGGGCTGAGCGTATCGGCCGATACCCGATACCGATCTGATACTATACTAGTGTTGAATGAATGAACCGTAGTAGTATACCTCGCCATGTGAGTGAAGGCATCAGGCTTCACATAAACATTTAGCCTTGTTAAAAAAAGGTAACAAATTAACACAGATATAAATGTACTTAATATTATATATTAACAAATAACAAAGTGTACATTAGCAGCAAAAAGAAAGAAATGACACTAGATTGTATTGCTGTGTATGATATTAATAAAAAAGAAATGACTGGATCGGAATGCTGGATCGGCCTCATTCATCTGATATCCCATCCAGCCAATTGGTCAATATTGATGGCCGATATCCGATCCGGGTATCGGATCGGTGCATCTCCAATTTTATTGCTGCAAACAGAAACTTAACGCAGCTGCTTGAAACTAAACTCTTGTTAAACAGTGAAAGCTGCAGAAACACGACTCACTGTAAAACACAGATTATCCAGTTAAACCTCAGTGCTGCACATGCACCTTCATCACCTCCTCCTCCTCCTCCTGTTATGACTGTGGATGGATTTCATTTCCTCCTCTTCTTCCTCCTTCTTTTTCTTTTTCTTCATCTTCATCTTCTTCTTCCTCCTCCTCCTCTCTTTTCTTCTTCTTCATCTTCATCTTCTTCCTATTCACCATGTTCTTCCACTTTGTTCTCCTCCTCCTCTTCCTCCTCCTTCTGCCTCTTCCTCCTTCCCCTCCTCTTCCTCCTCCTCCTCCTTCTTCTTCCTCTTCCTCTTCTTTCTCTTTCTCCATTCTTCATTTCATTTCTTTAAATGCATTTGAATGCAGCAGCTTCTGGTGCAAAGACAAAAACCAAAAAACACTTAAAAACCTCAGAACCTCAGATTTTGAAGGGAAACCCCTCAGATGGGCTCTGGACTGTGTTTACAGATGTTACAGATGTTCTCGTCTCTTTCTGGTGCAGCGATGTGCAAACGTATCAATTTAAAGCCACAGAAAAACCTCAGACTAAGTTTGTGTTCTCAGAGTAGCAGGAGTTTATCAGATCAGAGGATATTTATTGAGCCCTGAGGTCGACGCTGCGTTCTGTAATGGCCCGAGTGTTTACACAGTTTAATCCAGGACTGACAGGCAGCGACCAGCGGCCAGCGAGGCTCTGGTTGGGGTTCGAGGCCGACGGACGGAGTGAGTGACGGAGGTTTGGATCGGTGGCGCTGCTGTTTACGGACGCCGGCGCTCCACAGCTCTGTTTATGAAAACATCGGCCCCGCGCCCATCAGATACTAGAGGAGGGGACCAGGACCAGGACCAGGACCAGGACAGGGACAAGTCCTCAGAAAGACAAACTGGGGCAAGAAGAGAGTTGAAGCAGTAGGTTTGTTACCTTTAATTGTTGGTGCAAGCTGTTTTTAGAACGGCGGAGCAGAGCCGTGAGCTGCTCAGAGCTACGCTACGGAGGCTCATTATGGGATTTCTTGGTTTCCCTCATCAAACTCATCAAATACACAATCCAACAACTCCACAACGCTCTGGTGGACAAGTTGTGAGCTGCACATTCACCACGCTATGAGATAATAACACAACGCACAATAACACACAGAGTTGTTTTAGAGGGAAATTCATGCAAAACCACTGATGCGCGTTGCCTTCAGGGACAGTTTTTCATCATCAGTCTCTGCATTTCCCTCTAAAACAACTCTGTCTGGTAACGTTCTGTTATTATCTAGCTTGCACCGACAATTAAAGGTAACAAACCTACTGCTATGACTATAGGGATTATGGCAATGGGCCAATTTGACAAAATGTTGAACTATCCGTTTAAAGGAATAGTTCACCAAAAAATGAAATTCAGTCATGTGACTCCCCCTCATTCTGATGAATACTCCGGAGTAGTTTTTTATTCCTCAAAGTGCACCTGGAGACCCAGGAGGCCGGTTCCTAGTCCAACCAAAACTTTACTTTACACAAAAACGTCCATAAAACTACACAACAACCATTTAATATTCCTCCACACTGCTCGTCCACTGCAATCCAAGTGTCCTGAAGGGAGATAGTCCAGAGTTTACTGGAAACTACCTCATTTAGACAAATTCAATCCAGGACTGTTTAGGCTGTAAAAATGTCCTCAATGAGGTAGTTTCCAGTAAACTCTGGACTATCTCCCTTCAGGACACTTGGATTGCAGTGGACGAGCAGTGTGGAGGAATATTAAATGGTTGTTGTGTAGTTTGATGGACGTTTTTGTGTCGGGTCCTATTACTCTCATATAAAGTTTTGGTTGGACTAGGAACCGGCCTCCCGGGTCTCCAGATGCACTTTGAGGAATAAAAAACTACTCTGGAGTATTCATCAGCATGAGGGGGAGGCACTTTTTCATTTTTTGGTGAACTATTCCTAATGTGTCTGAAACGTCTTTGTGCGTCTTCATTTCACTTTGTCTCGTCCTCAAACACGCTAATGTTTGAGCTAAAGTCGAGGAAAAGTCCTCCTCCTCTTCCTCTCCTCCTCCTCCTCCTCCTCCTCTCTCACTAATCCTCCCTCCTGCCTTTAATTTGATTCCTTCCCTCTGTTTTCGCCCCTTCGGTCTCGTCCTCCTTAATTAGCTCAGATCCCTCTGCTTTGCCAGATTGAGGGTGTTGACATGCACACGGCACAGCCCCAAATCAAATATATAGAGAGCCCTGCCAACCCCTGGAAACACACACACACACACACACTTTCTTACTTCTTTCCAGGAGCTTTAACTGTGTGTTTGTTGCTGCAGGTTTATCTGTTGTTTTCATGTTTGAAGTGAAACCTGCATTTTATATTTTATATTTAAATAACACATTTTTTAAATTTAATGCAGTATACAGTATAGCTCTGGAAAAAATGCAGTGACCTCTTCAAAAATGAAGAGTTTCTCAAGTTTTTTTTATTTTTTTTTTACTATTTCTGGGTGTGTGTTTGAGTAAAATGAACATTTTTATTTTATTCTATAAACTAATTGACAACATTTCTTCCAAAACTGAAATAAAAATATTGTCATTTAGAGCTTTTATTGGCAGAAAATGACAACTGGTTTAAAATAACAAAAAATATTAAAGGGACAACGAGGAGTTTTGGAAAGCGAAGTGTTTTCACACTACATTTCCCATGAGCTTTAGCGTGCACGGTGAAAATCTTGGACCGGCGCAAGACGAACGAAAGCGAAAACATTTACCAAGAATGTTTTCATTGATCAAGAATTAAAGTCGGAGGTTCGAAGACGATCAGATACCGTCGTAGTTCCCACCATAAACAGCGATTCGGCGGCGTTATTCCCATGACCCGCCCGAAACTAGGAAATGCTGGGCGAGTCGACCACTAAATAATAATATCACAATAACTATAAAGACAAAACGATATATTTATAGAAAATGGAGCCATTAACAAGTGGTAACGTAGATTCATCCACATTAATATGAGACTTTTTTCTTTACAGACCATGAATAATAAATAATGCAAAGAAAACATGTTGATATTCATTCTTAAACAACACAACATGAATATTTAAACTTAAGAAGAGTTTATAAATCAAATTCTGATTTTGGATAATGTCAATGTTTAATCCCAGCAGTGTTTTTTTTTTAAATAATCTTCCCATAAAACCAGATGTGGTTCAGGTGACGACCTCATCAGTGTCTCATTAAGGAGAATCAGTTGTGTTTGTGTTGGATGCATGTAGGGAAGCTTTTTAAGAAACATTTGTGAAAGTGTTCTTTTAATTTTCTCCAGAGCTGTATATATATATATATATATATATATAAATATATAAATACAACTGGCCTATATATAGTATAGATGTATTTGCAGTGCTTCACTCACAGTCCTTTGTTCTGAGTTTGTTTCACTCGTCCTTGATCGTTTCCGTGTTATCAAAGCAGCGCGGAGGGAAAACTGCTTCTCAAAGTTCACATTTCAAATATTTTTAATTGTTTTATGCAGCTTTCATTTATTTTTCTAATAATCCCCCCGAGGCGGCTGCCAGACTGTTTACTGTCTTTGATTCGCCGTCCTGTAGCTTTAACTGGGAGCGTTAATTAACCTTCAAATGGAGAAATTACAGCAAGTGTGTCTGTCTGTGTGTGTACACTCTGCACACACACAGACACACAACAATGGAGGAGTTTTTTTTCTGCTTTTCATCTGAGATCTACCTTCCTCTCTCTCACACACACACACTCACACACTCGGACCAGACTTGAAACATGCAAGTCGACATTTCTTCTCTGTCTTTTCCTCCTCGTCCTTTAGATTCTTTGAACTTCTGTCGCTGCAGATTTAAACATCACAGGTTCAAAGACGTCAAATCTCTGTTTTCTGCTCCACACCAGTTAATCTGCTTCCTCTCTGTCTCTGTCTCTCCTCTATATGTCATCTTTGTGTGTTCGCTGGTAAAACACTCTGTTCTATACTTCTATTATTTTGATATAGGCTCTCATTAACTGTTCAGTTTTAATTAAAAGAGCTCATTCATATGAAAATGGGCGCCTGATGATAGTGATTTCTTCCCTAGCAACAATCGCTAACCTTGCACGGCAACTCTTAATTAGAAAAACCAGTTTGAGTGACGTCTGAGACTCTTCACTTGTGCACACACACACACACACACACACACACACACACACACACACACACACACACACACACAACCTGCACAACAATGTGACCCACAATAGTGAAGAAGAATTATCTGCAGTCAGAGGAATAATTGTGAAAATGTGGAAAAAGCTCATTTGCTTTCACTCCTCCTCCCACAGCCCAGTGTATTGTCTGTATGTATAGGGCTACTACATCCCATAATAGCCCACAGCTTTCCCCTCATTGGTTCCCTGCTCAGAGCGCTCAGAGGTTAATTCATGCAGTGTTTACTGTCCCGGAGAGATTCCCATCAGGCCTTTCTCCCCCTCTGCTCTTCCTCTCTTCTCTTCTCTTCTCCTCTCGTCTCACGGCTTCATGGCTGCATATTAATCATCAGGTGTGTGTACACAACACACAACACACAACACACAACACAACAGAGTGAATGACAGAGACAGAGACTGACAGAGCAGAACAAACTCTCCTCGTCTGATTTCACATCTGTTTGTTGTGTTACAGTCACTTAAAGTTACACATCTAAAGAGACTGAACCTGCAAGACTTTAAAGTTTCCTTTAAATACTTAATAAATAGATTATTACACATTATAATGTAGTTGTGTGCAGAAAAGAAGAGTTAAGTGATGAATTTTAACAGTTATAATCATTGATATGAACTGTTTCTATTCATGTATCATTCACATGGTCGTTGAATATTATAGAATATAGAATATTCACTGCACGCACCTCCCAACATTCAATACCATGTTCAAAACCCTCTTTTTTTACAGTAGTTCTTAATGTAGATTAGAATTTAATGTGTCTAGTTCTGTTTTAATTCTGTTATGGTTTTATTTATTCTATTTTGACTTCAGTCTGTTTTATATTTTTTAACTATGTAAAGTGTCTTTGACCATTTACTTTCAAATAAATTGTAGACAATAAATAATCGAAACATCACTAAAACAGCCATAATGGTGTCAGGGTCTTGTAGTGTTGTTTAGTTGTTTTGAATCCCAGCCAGAGTGAAAAGAAAAGACCGAAGAGAAAACTAAGTTTAAGGTGATTTAAACAGTGATGAGATGAGAAACAACCTTCAGTCCTGTAAACGCTCACGTCTGACTGTCAGGGTCACAGCCTGTTTATTATATTAACAATGTCATTAGTCGACTGGTTAAATGTCAGAGTTTTTCTCTTTCAAAGTGATTTTGGTCGAACCAGCAGCGTTTCTAACTGATAGCAACTTTATTGGAAATGTTTTGTTTTTTTGCACTTTTCTAAATCAAATATCACCCAGTGACTTTTTGTACAAACTTTAGACAGGAAGTAACACACAGTGCAGCAGAATTTATCTTAAACTCACGTGTTTGGTTTCCTAGTTAGACGATGCTGTGATAATAAAATCAGGCTTCAGTCGACACGAGGAAACAACTTTGTTTTTATTAAACTTTATTTATACCGACAGACACAGTCATGATGCTTAAAAAACAAACAGAACAAAGTTGAAATTATTTCTGTCACTGTCTACATTGTTTAAAAAGTTAGCTTCAAAAGCTGGGTCATATTTCATATTTATATAATATAACATAACATTTAATATAGCTGTTGTTGACAAACACAGTAATGATAATAAAATAATAACTGATGATACAATTTGATCCAAATTAGTTTTTAGTTTAACATATCTTAAAGCAGAAGTAAGCGATCCGGTTGTTTTGGCTAATGCTGCGTTCCAGGTAGGCTTTTGAAACCGTAAATTACAGCTTCAAGTCACAACTTACGACTTTGTAGCGTTCCAGGCAACACACTCGTGTTTTTCCGACCTGTTTTACCTGTGAAAGTCACTATAACGGCCACTCGTAACTTCCGACCCGTGAACTCGTACCAGATCGAACTGGTACGAGTTCACAGGTCGGAAAAACACGAGTTACGGGTTGCCTTGAACGCACCATAACGTCTTGTCAGCCGACAGAGTTAGCAGTCCCCGCCCTCGTCATGGATCTATTGGTCCTCGTCCCTACGTCACCACATTCAGGCGCATCCCTTGGCTGCACACACAGAGAGGACTGCCCCTTTATGCCGTTCTCTCTCCTCATTGGATAAAGGTTGTAGGATACAAGGAAAGTTTTCTCCTCGGCTTACAGCAGAGCAGAGTGACTGACAGACCCGTGTTTCAGACCAAACACTCTATAGAAGTGATTGCTGTCGGAAGATACAACTATTTAAGACTTATATTAACACAAAAATATTGCTTACTTCTGCTTTAAGTTTTATTTGATGATCACAGCAGAAACTCATCCCTGTGTAATAAACCAGTTATTATTTGTTTATATAGTAAAGTATCTAAGGTTGTGTGTTAGTGAGGAGGATTGTTTGTTTGTTTCTCTCATATCACATGTTTGTTTTCTATCAGAGCTCACGCTGCACATGTCGATGCTGTCGCTGATGAAACTGATCTCAGTCGTCATCAGATGATCAGATGTGTTCGTTTACATTTCAGTCATAGTTCGTTTACTTATCTTTGGAACAAAAACGCATCATGCATTTTTGTTGTGAGTTTATTTATCTGTTCAGGAACGATGAGACGACACAGATGCAGATAAACTGTTCCAGTCTGACGATGTTAAAGGTCACGGGTTTATTTTTCATATCTCCACTGCTCTTCAGTTATTGATTGATTGATTGATTGATTGATTGATTGATTGATTTCTCATCTGCAACTTTTATACATTTCACCATTCACAGTGTTTCACAAACAAACAAACATGAGCTTGAATCTAAATGAACTAAAGATGAGTGAGACCAACGTCTGTCACACTGCAAAAACTCAACATCTTCCCAAAAATATGTCTTATTTCTTGTCAAAATGTCTCATTTCTTGTCAAAACTAATCTCTTTCCACTGTAAATAAGACCCATCACCTAAAAATGAACTTGTTTTTTAGATCATTTCCACTTGTTTCAAACAAATTTGCCAGTGAAAGCAAGTTTTTTGTGCTTGTAATAAGATTATTCTACTTATTTCAAGTGAAAATAGGCTTGAAATCAGTAAAAAGTGTTTAAAAACAAGCTACTTTTTAATGTGTTAGTAGTAGTAGTCTTATTTTAAGTAGAATGAGATTTGTTTTGACTAGAAATAAGACAAATATTCTTGGTAAGATTTTGAGTTTTTGCAGTGCAGAGGAGAAACAACCAGATTAGACAAAGTCCTGACTCTTATTCCTATTTAATAAGTGGATGGGGGGGAGGGGTAGAGGAGGAGGAGGGGTGGTGGTAGTGGTGGTGGTGGTGGTGGTGGGGGGGGGGTCTCTTTACTGATGTCAGGCCCAGAGGCTCATGGGTAGTGAGTGTCCCACGGAAATGAGCCATTAAAGTTGAAGATTTATTTATTTTTCCCCTTCTCCTTTTCCTTGTCTGCATTTGACATGGAGGGGTGATGAGGGGGGGGGTAGAAGTCTGAGACAGTTTGGGAATGAGTTGGGAATGGTTTGAGGGTTTGAGGGTTTGGGGGTTTGTGGGTTTGGGAGTGGGGGGGTCAGGACCAACCGAGCCCCCTCAGTGAGCTGGACTTCCTAAATGGAAACGCTGCTTTGATTATTATGACTTTATTATTTCATCAGTGGTATCTGGAGGAGGGGGGGTGGGGTGGGGGTGGGGGGATGCTTCTGATTGGCTGAGACAGGAGTTGAACCATGAAACTGGATCTGATGACGTCACAGTTAAAGTTCAGTCTCTCTCTCTCTCTCTGTCTGTCTGTTGTAGTGTTCTACCTTCGTCTCCATCATTCAGGTCTGAGTCGGTGTCGTTGATTCAGACTGAGACAGAGAGAGAGATTTGATTTGATTTATTATAATGATAATATTAATACACATCAACTATTCTTCCTGGGGTCCGATCAGCGTAACAATAAAAATACAAGTCAGAAATACACAATCAAAGCATAACAAAAAGATTTACAAACATAAATGATCCATAAATAGTCAACATAGACAACAGACAGTATGTAAAAGTAACAGCAAATAACCAATAATCTAAACATCTAATTACACTGCAAAAACTCAAATATCTTACCAAAAATATTTGTCTTATTTCTAGTCAAAATGTCATTTCTAGTCAAAACAAATCTCATTCTACTTAAAATAAGACTCATCACATTAAAAGTAGCTTGTTTCTAGACAGTTTTTACTTTTTTCAAGCAGATTTTCACTTGAAATAAGTAGAAAAATCTGATAGTGGAGCAAGTTTTTCTTTCTTATTACAAGCACAAAAACTTGCTTTCACTGGCAGATTTTTCTACTTATTTCAAGTGAAAATTAGTTTGAAACAAGTGAAAATGATCTAAAAACAAGTTCATTTTTAGGTGATGAGTCTTATTTTAAGTGGAAAGAGATTAGTTTTGACAAGAAATGAGACATTTTGACAAGAAATAAGACAAATAATATTCTTGGAAAGATTGTGAGTTTTTGCAGTGTAGATATAGAGACACACACAAGAAATAAATCATTCATTACTTGGGTACACTACAACCTTGTGTGGTAGAAGTTATGGATGAGGTGTCGCTTTATCAGTCAGAGTTGTTGCTCTGAGCAGGAAGTGGATGGGAGGAGTAGTGACAGCAGACAGAGAGGAGGAGGAGGAAGAGGAGGTGATGAAGAGAGGAGGAGCAGTAGGCTACAGAGAGTCCAGAACAAACTCCACAACCACAACGATGATTAAATCTGAACTGTGACAGTGGAAGACAGATGAATGTGTTCAAATGAAGTTTCCACTGATAACCGAGGCTTTAATTAATTGTCCTTTAAACACGGCACGGCTTCTGATCAGCTGACAGGTCAAACAGACTGACATGCCAGTCGTGTATCGCCTCACTTCCTCCTTTTTAGGGAGCTCGTCAAAATAAAAGCTCACCAAAATAAAACACAAATAAACAGGAATGTAAAAATGGCTCTTACAGTCAGGATGTCAGACTGTGTTAAAGTTGTGTGTGTAACCAGGTCAGGACGACACTGAACTTCCTCCTCATGTTGATGATCCAGTCTGTCTGAGTATTGATCTGTTTGATCAGTGTTTAATTGATTGATTGATGTTTGTATGGACCAAGTTGAACTGATGATCACTTCTTCTTTTTCTTTTAGCCTGACCATCCAGACTACATCATGAACATGTCTAGTCTGGAAACGAGCGGTAGACCTCGGCTCAATCCAGGGGGCGGGAGGAAGGCTGTCTTTCAAACTGCCTCTGCACCAATAGGGTAGCGCTACGACCAATCAGAGCAAAGAGCAGGATGACGTAGATTAAACTAACACCAAATACATCTTTCTTCTAAATGAACGACTTCCGTGCAGTTTCTTGCTCAACTTTTAAAGAAAATGACCAGTTTAATTCTTTCAAAGTTGACACCAACGCCGATTCAAACGATTCCTTTGCCAAAGCCATCTTCTTGTCATGTTTTTCACCGTCGTAAGTATGTCGTCATGGCGTTAAGCCGCCCAACGACTCTCTAAACAGATAGAGCGCTGTGATTGGTCAACACAAACGGTGTTCGAGACTCAAAAAGTTCCTATGGCTCGTTTCTAGACCTACGGAGCAAAGAGATTTGCTGCTGCTACGGTGCAGCTAGATTTCTAGGCTATCCATCTTCACCAAATTAACCAAAATAGGTTTAAAACAGGGATGTGCTCGCTCTCTTCATCTCCTCCTCTTCCTGCTTTCTTTTCCTCTTCCTTTTCTTCTTTCTTCCTCCTCCTCCTCCTCCTCAGCTCTGTCACAGTAGTTGCGTTTCCATCCACCTTTTTTTATTCGCATTTTCAAAAATTGCGAATAAATACTTGAATGGAAACGCCAGAAATTCGAAAAAAGGCAGTAAATGCGCATAAAAGTTTTTACGCTTTGGGGGGGGGTGGATTTGTCAGCGTATCGAATAAATGAAAATGTGACTTTTTTAAGACTACACAATCACGCGCCGTAACATCGTTATGTAACGTTATCCACCGCTCCATTTATTGATTTTTCGCCGGCTTTTTTGTCAACAGATGCACATGGAGGAGAGGAGCGAAACCAAAACAGCAGAAAAGCAAGTGGACTTGCATAGTTCCCTACTGTCTTTCTGTGTAAATATCTCATGTTACAACATGAAAACCTGAGGCTTATATTCAAGTGCGGCCTATATGTACAGTATTTTCTTTTAAAATGTAGCTGGTGCGGCTTATACAGGTGCGTCTGGTCCGGAAAGTACATAAATTGTCCATGATGTTGAGTGTCAGCTGAGTGTCAACTGTTGGATACATTCACGCTCTCTTATGACGTAATCTCACGGCGCACTCCTCCTAATCGCAAAACACTAATGAATGGAAACGGTCATAAATTCGCTTTGCTTTTTGCGCATTTTCACAAAATCCGCTTTTAAATTCGATACGACTTGGATGGAAACCCAGCTAGTGAAAAACTAAACAACAGAGAAACAGCTGAACTCCTCTTCTTCGTCCTGGACGTGATCGTTCTTCTTGATCTTTCTTCTTCAGTCTTTGTAGATTCGTCTGAAACTTCACAGATTAAACAGAATTATCTTTTTACCATCTCCACCCCCCCACCCCCACGCCTCCCCTCTCTCTCTCATTCTGCTGCTCAAACATTATTTCTTATCTCTGTATCTGTGTCTCAGTCTGACTCAGTGATGCTGTGACCTGAGTCTTTTTACATTTCTTGTTTCTCGTCTGTATAAATATGAATGAAGCAGCTCGGTCGGTGTGAATTCCATTAATTATAACACGGCCGTTTTTTTACTCCAGTTTCCTGCTTGTGAAAACACTGCAGGCGAGCTACGACTGTACCAAACCCTCCTGATTGTTAACACAGCAGCAGCAGTCGACACATGTAGACGTTTACAATCAGCTTCTCTCTCCGGGCTTTGATCGGCCGAGGTCCAGGCCTCGGGGCTTTGGGTGAAACTCCTCTCAGAGTATCTCTGCTCTCAGCTCTCGGACCATATGGGTTGTTATTGTTACTGTGGTTTAAGTCTGAGTGTAACGTTGAGGCTTAATGACACAACTCCCACCTGGTAGAAAGTCGGCCTTTGAAGCGCCATTATGAAGCCTGCTGCTGCAGAGATAAGGCGGCCATTAGTCCGCCCGACCCCCCGATCAGATCACTCCATGGCTCCTGCTGCAACAATGGGAGTGACAGGCCTTTAACGCACTGCTTTCTGTTTCCTTTTGCACGTCTGCAGGGAGGAGGAGGAGTGGATGTGCTGCAGCCTATTGTATGTGTGTGCATGTGTGTGTGTGTGTGTGTGTGTGTGGGTCAGAGGCCGTTTTAAATAAGCAATAAATGTTAAATCTGCCTGACATCTTCAGTATCCATTACTGCAGAGAGAGGGAGAGAGAGCAATGTTGAGGAGGAGACGGAGACGAAAGGAGAGGGAAGCGGGTGAAACTGGTAGACGGAGGAGGAGGAGGAGGAGGAGGAGGAGGAGGAGAGATGAGATCAATAGCAGCAGAATGGAGGATTGATTCGGCCTCTTAGATCTTTCAGATTAGCGGCTCGATGTGGAGACAAAATGTGGAGGCTTTTATTCATGATGTGACCTCAGCAGTGACAGCCTGAACTAAGTGCTCATAGAGTAATTACAACATTCAAACGCCCCCCAACAACGACGACGACGACCGACATCCCCACACTGATGCTGCCGGAGATTTGGAGGCAAAACAAAACCAAAAAAAAAAAAAAAAAACATGTTTCTGACTGTGGCCCAGTTTCAGTTTCTGCAGATTTTTTAACATCAGACGAACTTACTAACTCACATGGAGCTGGGATGTGATGGGATGTGATGTGATGTTATCCTGTGGAAACTAGCAACAATAGAGGATTCATTATGTCCGTGTGTAAAAATAGAGCTCAGGCAAATTTTAAACAAATGCACCACGTGAGCGACTCTGTGTTCTGCCAGAACTGGTCTGACTGGTCCCATCATGACCCACATCATCACCACGGGTTGACTGGGGGACATAGGACCCTTTTCCTAAAAAAAGTCAAAGTCAAAAGTGTTTATTGTCATTTGCACAGTGGAAAGGTGAGTTTCCCTGACAATGAAATTCTTACTTTGCTGTCCTCATCACAGAAAGCCAGCAATTATTAAGAAAAGATTAAGAAAAAACTATATATAAAAAATAGACAATTAAAAGCAACAATATTACAACACAACAACAACAACAATGAAAAAGGGTCCTATATTCCCCACTTTTCCCCAAAAGGACCCAGGGTTGGTTAAGTTTAGTAAAAAGACCAGGTAGAGGCTAGACAGGCCAGATAGAGAGAGAGAATCCATCGACCGGCAACAGTTCAGTCGAACTCTGGTCCGGTCTGTTTGTTATTCGAAAGTGGCTGGGTATAAGTATCGGGCTGCCAGATCGGCTTGGGAACCTGTGCTTACAGGTGATGTCACGTTATACGGCAATTGTGATTGGTTGTAGGTCAGAAAAAAAGGGGGGGTTGTGCAGATAATGTTCAACAAAGTTTGAATAAAAGTAGAGAAATGCATGAGAAACAAAAATATACCTGTCAGATCGGCTCGTGGTAAGAGAGTGTTTCACACATCTAGGGTTAGTGTATTGCATTCACTATACAGGGTGAATTTGCCTAATGTGGGACATTTTTTGCAATTTAGACTTCTGGTGTATATTGTGATATGAAGCAAACACTTTCAATCTACATCCTGTACCATTCTGAAATCCTTAGGTTGTGATCTAATGGAATCCAAAGAGAAAATTCTGATATCACACTCCTAAAAGAAATACCATACAAATTTCAACTCTTATTGCAAAGTTTTTTGCGGCAATTTCCGTTCCCTAATGTGGGACAGTCATGCTCCTAATGTGGGACACTAAAAAGTCTGTTTAAAAGTCATCTTAATATACATGATAAATGCTAGATTGCAAACCAGTGTTCAATAATATCACTTATTGTCCTAGTTCTGCTTCATCTTCTATAGTATTAATGGTTTTCTACCAATTGTGTGGTGGATGTGACCTTTTACCGTGCGCTAGAGAGTGGACTTAGGGTCATTCCCAGCCGTGGTCAACAACTTCAATTGTGGGACACCACCATCCTCAGTGATCTCCCTATATTCAGTAATGTCTCCCCTCATCCTGTATTTTTTCCACTGGTTGTCTCATTGCCTTACTCTTTTTTGCCACTGTGATCTGAAATACATTCAATTTAATTAATCAATAATGTGCTATCCTTTGATTACTTCTAAACACAACATTTTTCATGAACATTATCAAAAAAGACAAGATTTAGAAACAAGAAAGAAAAAAAATTCAGAGCCATTTACTCCTTTAACAGTATTATGACCACTTCCAGTTAATATATATAATTTTCTTTTGTTGTAAAATATTCAAAACAATGCATTATAACAATAAAGCCATGTAAACAACCATTGTTATTGTTCAACCTATTAGTTTTACCTGGAAAAGCCCTGTCCCACATTAGGAAAAACCACCTGTCCCGCTTTAGGAAAGCATGTTTCCTAAAGTGGGACAGTAGAAATGTTGATCAAAATCCTAAATATTGAGAATGGTTACACCATATTAAGATATATTTTAATGCATCAACATATTATAAACACATTTTGACAAAAAATTGCAATAATTTTTTTTTTTTAATAAATTATGGCATAACATTAACATTATTTTTGTCCAAACCCTAAGTACCTAGCATTTTGGTGGTCTTCACACAGGTTGCCTCCGGTTTGAAGGCTCTCCCTCCTAAACCTATGATTGGACATTTGAGATGTCATGTGATTTTGATAATGCAATATCACAGCTTGTGTGAGACCACATTTACATTAACTTTCTTTTGCTATAGGAAGACCTACACCCATTTAAGCTTAAGTGTCCCACATTAGGCAGTGTCCCACATTAGGCGAATCCACCCCACATAAATATAGTAGTGTAGCCCATGTGCTAAGCCCTGCTATGGAGCTAATGCTAACACGGGAACACACACAGACACACACCAAACGTTTCTTCTTTTTTCTTCCCAGTACAAACATGTTTGTGTTTTCTCAAACTTTTCCAAGCTACAACCAATCGGGAGTTTCATGACTATGACGTCATCAGTAAGCCTGAGCACATCCAGTAACCATGGATGTATTATATTATTATGTCCTTATAATACATCCAGTACCTACACCGTGGATGTTTTATATTATTATGTCCTTATAATACGTCCGGTGAATGTTTTATATTATTATGTCCTTATGTCCGGTACCTACACCGTGAATGTTTTATATGATTATGTCCTTATAATATGTCCGGTACCTACACTGTGAATGTTTTATATGATTATGTCCTTATAATACGTCTGATACCTACACCGTGGATGTTTTATATGATTATGTCCTTATAATATGTCCGGTACCTACACTGTGAATGTTTTATATTATTATGTCCTTATAATACGTCTGATACCTACACCGTGGATGTTTTATATGATTATGTCCTTATAATATGTCCGGTACCTACACTGTGAATGTTTTATATTATTATGTCCTTATAATACGTCCGGTACCGACACCGTGGATGTTTTATATTATTATGTCCTCATAATACGTCCGGTACCTACACCGTGAATGTTTTATATTATTATGTCCTTATAATACGTCCGGTACCTACACCGTGGATGTTTTATATTATTATGTCCTTATAATATGTCCGGTACCTACACTGTGAATGTTTTATATTATTATGTCCTTATAATACGTCCGGTACCGACACCGGACCTCGATCCGCTCCACCCAGTGGCGTCATTTGGGTATGGCGGTGTATGGCACTCGCCATACCTTGACTTTGGCAGAAAATGTTCGGAGCACTGGCACTTATAGATTTTAACCCCTGGCGTACCGGGACTTTATACGCGGCGTACCGGGACGGCGTACAGTGTCCTGTTGTAATTCTCTCTGACCGATTCGCGATAGTGTTGCCTCTTTCTCACTGAACACCATGCTGTGGCTCCTGCTCCTCTCTGCTGCTCCTCTCTCTGTCTCTCACTGAGGGGCGGGGCTGCCCCGCGCCGTGCGCTGTGTCTGTGAGAGCGCGTGTACGAGTGCACGCCGCTGCATCATAGATGTAACTCTGACTGTATAACTCCATGTAGCCTGGCTCTCGCCAGACCCTTGTAGTTCCGCAAAGCTACGCCAGAGGCGCTACGCTCAGCTTCGCACAAGGGTCTGGACTCGAGGCCAATGCAAACTTCTTCCCCGGAGCAAAAAATAATGAACCAATCAGGATCGCCGGGCGGGACTTTCTGAGGTGTGACGTAGCGCTGAACGACTGTTTGAGTCAAACAACAATGGCGGCTCGCAGTGAGTGGCTGAAGTAGCACGTCATTCAAGATAACGGACAAGTGGTTTATCCAATCACATACAAGATTTTTTTTTACAAGGCCCCGCCTTCTGAAATGAATCGCCTATGGAGCAGTCCCAGACCCTTGTGCGGAGCTCAGCGTAGCTTTGCGGAACTACAAGGGTCTGGCGAGAGTCAGGCTAAACTCCATGTGCTGCAGACGTGAATGTGGAGCGACTAAAACCTTCGTGAGTTATAAAGCCATCAACATGACTTCCCAGTGGTGCCTGCTAACAACTGAGCCTACCACTTATTCTACATGCTTAAATATGAGTCATATTTCAGTGCTTGTTTGGCTAACACTAGCTACTTAGAGCACAGTAAAATGAAAGCTCTTATTTGAGAAACACTGTGAAGCTGCTGCAGTCATCTTGTTAAGAACAGGCTAATGACAGCTGTCTGTGAGTGTGGAGGCTGTTTATCTTGTCACAAATCACAAAAACTTCTAAACAAGCCCCAAGCAAGCCCATCTCTAACATTAGGCTACCTGAATGTAGTGAATCACAGCAGCAACAGGAGGAATCACTCATTCAATTTAGTTGTGAAAATTTTAATTTGTTTCCAGATTAAATTTATTCTGATTTTGCTGTTAAACTTTGCTGTTCTTACTGTAGAAAGATGTGGCCTACTGTAGATTAGCAGTGAATAAACTCATGTTGGCAATAATTTGTTGACACAAAAGAAATGGCAATTTACAAATGGATTTTAACAAGAAAATACTTGTCAGTCAGGGTTCCCACGCGTCCTGGAAAAACCTGGAAAATGGTTATCCAGTCATGGAAAACACATGGAAATTGAGAAAAAGTGTCAAAGGTCCTGGAAAAGCTTGAGTTGTCCTGGGAAATTATTTATCACACTGTTACATCAGCTACCAGAGCTCTGTTTGACTTTTTCAGACCCACTAATGATTTATTTTCCAAAGATAAATAAGTTATATGAACCCTTGTGTGGGGTATTGTGAGTATCATCCAATCCATAGCTTTGATAGTGATAATTGAGAAAGCTTCGTGATTTTGCTCTCAAATCACACCAGATTGCTGCATTTCAATTTACAATGCGCACAAATTTTCCGCCGGGGGGCTCTACCCCCCGGACCCCCCGGGGAGGGGTTGGTCCTTGCCATACCTTGTCTAAAACTGAAATGACGCCACTGGCTCCACCTGCCTTGTGTACGCCACAAGTTTGAGCTTGAGTCATGGAAACATGGCCTACCCTACTTCTCTGTCCGGTCAGTCGTCATGGATATAACTACCAGTTGTCTGGTTCCGGTCAGTCGTCATGGAAACGTAGCTGGAAAATGAAACAATGGCTGTGTTCGAAATCATCCACTCACTCACTCACTCCCTATCCACTACATCATGTAGACGATGTAGGGAACGACGGGAGGAGAATTCGGACACTAGACGTTAATTTTCCGGACGTGGTTGCGTCAGCTGATGCGCCAGGTGTTAGCGTGTTAGCCTACTGCTGTGACGTAGCAGACGCGCCGAGAATCATGTAAACAAACCATGGATGTAGCCTATGAAACAAACTGGACACATAAAAATAAAATAATAAAAACCAGACCCTTGCGGGAACATTTGAGGATGTGATTCTGTGTGGTTGTGTTACTCGGACAATAAACTGTTGAAATATCGGATGTTTGGTTTGGTAAACTACTGTTGTGTGTCCCAACCGTGAGCCGTTAACGGCTCTGTGGCTATTAGCTTAGCTCGTCAGATCGTATTTACTACATATTCTACTACAGTTTCTTAATTAGATTGATTTAATGCTGCCTGTTAATGTTTGGATGCTGCTGCCCAACTCCTGCTCCCCGGGCGAGGCAAACGGAGCGAAGGCAAATACGTCTGAGGAGTTTTTTTGGTAAATTGCCTAAATAAATCGTAGCTAACATGCTAATTAGCTTCCTCTTCTTCTCTGGCAAAACACGACCGCATTGCATTGTGGGATACGGGAGTAGAAAGTAGTGTACATCACTTGTTCACTCAATGTTGCGGTGCATTGTGGGTGTTTTGTCATCCACTACATAGTGGATGAAATTAATCGCGGAGAATTCGAACAACACTACAAAATGGCGAACACACTATATAGTGCACTACATCCGTGATAGGGGGAGATTTACAATACAGCAAATGTATCATTTTGGTGGCAGCAGCATTCCGTGTGTTGTTGAACTAGTTTGAAGGACTCAGTTAGTGACTCCATGACTTAATGTTTGTGTTTTCACTCTGTTTTAACTTCATGTTGCTGCTGCTCTTTACATTTTGAGCAGTTGAAATACATGAAGTTTGATGTGAAACTGTTTTTTGTTTTGTTTTGTTTTTTTAAATAGTGAATTTAGAAGTTCACGTTCTGTTTTTGGAAATTCACTGGTGTTGGTATCAAGTCTAAATTCACAGCCTACATGCAAGTATCCCAGTGCAGGTAACTTGTATAGTCTTACAGTTAAACTTCCAGTTAAACCAGTTCTCTGTGGTTTAAATCATAGAGGAACAAAGTGAGTGTACCACTGACTGTGACTGTTCATTCACACTGACCAGAAACAGCAGAAAAAAAAGGGTCAGTGCAGTTTTCGCTAAATATTCAAATAAAACCAAACAGGCATCAGGAATAAAAATATATAGATTTGTTTTTGTTTTTAAATCAATCATACATTTTAAATTGTACTTCAGTTTATTTATAGCCTAATCTACTACGAGTGTGTGTGTGTGTGTGTGTGTCCTATGTAATTATCAACGCTGACGGGTTGTGTTTGATTGACAGGTGTTGCCTACACTGATACGACAATAAACAGCACTCAGAGCCAGAATTAACGTCAGGAACCTCCTCTTTTTCTATCACACACACACACACACACACACACACACACACACACACACACACACACACACACACACACACACACACACACACACAATACCACATAGCTATTTTAAATTAGATGAATAAATTTGGCGGCTTAATTATTTTTGCTGCTTTGAGCTATTAGTCTCCTTTATGGGAGAGTGAAGGAGGGATGAAGGGATGAACGATCCCCACAAGACAAATCCAGATGTTGTTGTTGAATCTCTCTTTTCTTTCTCTTCTCTCTCTCTCATTCTGTCGCCAACAGGCACAACTTCATTTCTCTCACCATCATTAGATCGACTCCAAACAAAACAAACTCAATTAACCTTATTTCTCCTCTTTAGTAATTATCTCTTTCTAGAAGACTCATGTGTATCTGACTCTATAGTGGTAATAACACTGTAACACTCACAGACTACGATCACGTTTTTTTTCCCCCAAGTGTCCGTTCACATTATTTTAAACATGTGAATCAGAACAGCAGCTATGTGAACAGTTCAAGGCCCAGATGTGACAGTAGAAGCACATGACCGCTGTGTTGACGGAAAGCCAAAATACACAGAAGTCGATGGTGAAAATAAATGACGGACTAGATATGTCGAGTGTTTACTGTTTTATTTATGAGTTATTATTAAAGATGGTTTAGAAACAAGACGCTCCACTACGAGTCAGTTTCCTGTAACGTGGGTTTCTTGACCCTTTACTTGTTGGTTACTTTTAACTAATGTCATCTGACTTTCTCATCAAGGTCCAGGTTTGAGCGAATAAAAGCCGAGTCTCAATTAGAAGTCGGATCTCTTGTGAATGTACAAAACTATACTCAAAGCCCACGATCGCCTGTTTGAGCACTTTCTAAGCTGCTTCATCCCTGCTACAGTTCTCAACAGGAACCCGGTCCGACCACGTCACAAGCATTCATTTTTGTCCCGAATGCGGCCAAAAATAGCCTATGGAAGCCCAGACCCGAGTTTTCAACCCGAATCCGGCGTGTTGGTTTGTTTTGTTCGATCCGGTCCTATATACATTCTGTGGGCAGAGCAACACATTTATTTATTAAAAGTTGAATCGGTGCTGGTTAAACTAGTAAATGATGCTGCTCTGGATCCGACTCTTTCCTTCTGTTCTGACTCTGGGCTGCTATTGGAGAGTTTACGGTAATTACACAAAGAAGAGTATAGCTCCGCTAACCACACGTCTCGTCCCGTGGGTTTCTCCATGACTCCGCCCCCTTTAGGAGACCAGCAGACCGTGACTCCGCCCCCTTTAGGAGACCAGCAGACCGCGACTCCGCCCCCTTTAGGAGACCATCAGCAGTCTATCTTGAGTCTATTGACTCCAGTGGGAGAAGTGAATGTGAGCTCAGATTATGGTCGATTCTTTCGCTTCATAGTCACTGACGGAAATATTGGACTCATTTTACACAAGACACATCTCTTCTGACACGAAAATGGACAAATCAGGAGAAAATCAACTTTATTCCAGACCTGTCTCTGTCTCAACAATTATTTTTTATTTTTGTAATGTTAAATATGAAATATGACAACTTTTATAAATCCACACCCACGTTCACAACAGGAGGTGGAGGGGACGGTGACCACGCCCACTTTAGGATACAGGAAGTGAAGCTGAACCTTTTCATAGCTTGAGACATCTTGTCATACTAGAGGATCTTTGGTCAAACAGCTTCTTAGTTGTTTTTGTTTAAGTATGTTAACGATACTAGCCCCTCCCTCCCACTTGTGCATGATTGTGACGATTGCCGACCAAGAGTGACGTCAAGGTCGTATTTCAAAAAGATTTAAACCACATATGAAAGTGTCCTCAAGTCTGATTGACGTGTTGTTGTTTTCTTTCTGTTTACACTGTTGTGAAAATATCAGAAAATCAGATCTGGGTCACATGAGGTGGAACAATCCAGACCCGGGCCACTCGGGCCACTCAGGCCAGTTGTTCTGTGTGATCGTTTAGTCCAGGTCTGAGTCCTGACTCACTGTGTGGAGTCATTATGAACCGCAGCCCCATCAGTTTCTCCACTTTCTGCCCCACACATGGTGTTTTTGGCCGAGTGTAATTCAATCAATTCACACCAACCCTCTCTCCTCCTCCTCCTCCTCCTCCTCCTCCTCCTCCTCCTCCTCTCCTCCTCTCCTCCTCCCTCTTTTCCTGCTGAACTCACCGGGTCGTGTTCTGAGGCTCATGTGTTTGATTGAGGCTCCGTCTCGTGTCTGGGAGAGACGGCAGTCGGGCTCCGCCGGGACCAACGGCCCCGTCGCATCGGGACCGAGACTTCCCTGAGCTGGGAAACAATTACAACTCCCCCCACTCCTCCTCCTCCTCCTCCTCTGTCCATGCAGTGCTATTCTTTTCTTTTCTTTTCTTTTCTTTCTGTCTCTGGCTTTAACACTCTGTCTCTTCCATCCCAGTCCTGGGGCACTATATACCCCTTTATTTATTTATGTATCAAGAGACGGAAATGGACTCCCACCCAG
The DNA here is from genome assembly GCF_045865225.1 of Trachurus japonicus. NCBI lineage: Eukaryota > Metazoa > Chordata > Actinopteri > Carangiformes > Carangidae > Trachurus > Trachurus japonicus. Next base: position 4,764,696 of record NC_140911.1, read on the forward strand.
GGAAGAGGGGTGACAGGGAGGTGAACAGTGAGTGTGTGCACATGGATGTGTGTGTGTGAGAGAGAGTGCATGTGAGTGTGTGTGCACATGCACATGCACATGCAGGAAAACTGTATAGTGAATGTATTGTGATGTATGAGTGAAATGCATGGACTTAAAGGAACCCTGTGAGGTTTTTGGTTGTCGGTTTTACTACAGAGAATTAGTTTCTACTTGGTTCATAAAGACACATCTGTGACATACTGGACAGCCAATCACAGAGCTGGTGCTAACATGCAATGCTAATTAGCAACATGTTAATAGGCAGAAGATGAAGCTGAGTACAAACATGAACATAAATGATCCAACATTTATACGTAGCTCATTATAGATTCTGTATATAAGTTGAAGTATAAGTGTTTTCCTGCAGAGAGCAGATAGTTGTGGTGATAACGCAGGGTGACCAAATGTCCTTCTCTTGCCTGGTCATGTCCACTTTTTACGTCCTGTCCGGGGCCTGAATTCATGAATATGTTCAGTTTTCATTGTTTTTCATGAGACCATTAAGCTTGTACTTCAATTGATGGTGCGTTACTACGGTATTTTGTTGTGTTGTTGTTTGAACAAACGTCAGGGCAGCTGCAGCATCATCTCTTCTTACAAACTACTGAAGTGTGACCTCCGGTAGCAGCTTACTTGGTAGATCGTGCACAACCAAGTCTGAGTTTCAACTGCAGCGACACAGGTTCGAGACCGGCTGGACTTTTCCAATACAACAGTGTTTCTGTCATTATTTAATTCCAGAGGGCTTTACTTACTGTATTTATTTATCTTTCTACTGTTAAAGGTCCAGTGTGTGTCTAGCTGGCAGCGCTCACTCGCTCACACTCACCCCTCCCGTCGGCAAAGAGTAATTTCGATTTAGGCTCCAAACTAAGTTATATCGACGTATATAAGGGGGGAAAAACTACATTTCCTCATTTTCCTCAGCTTCGATTTTATTCTAAAAGACACGCGCATCCACGATTCCATGATACCGCGTATCGGTATCGGTGAGTACTGAAATGCAAGTAGGCCTACTCGTACACTACTCATTTTGAAAAAAGTGGTATCGGTGCATCCCTAATCTAAACCATTTTACCATATGTCTGCTGTTTCCTCCTCCTTCTTCTTCGCTGGTTTATTTATCAATGTGAAACTCTTGAAACGTGCTCTCTGATTGGCTGGATTTTCCCTTCAGGCTGCCGTACAAAACATGGCGACGCAAGATGGCGACACTCTCTAAAGCAAGACCCTTGTTATACTGTATGTAGATATAAAAGAAGAATTATAAGGCTATGAAAACCAAACAAATCTCATTTTATAGTGATTATTCACTTATACAAATATATTCATGGGTAGTAGATTCAGATTTTGCCAATAAACCTTGACAATTATTACACACTGGACCTTTAATAAACCCTGGTAAACCAATCTGAATTTGTGTCTCTGGTTGTAGAGAGATAGATGGGAAATATTTGGTTGTACAGCTGAATTTTCTGTTCATACAGACGAGGCATAGCCTACTTATTGTATATGTATATACGAGGCATCTTTGTCTAAACTTCACGTATCATTTAAGTTTCTCAAGGTTTCCTTTTTTGGAAATCAAAATGGGACTCAGAACCAGAATCTGTGGAGCTGGAAACACTGAGACGTCTTTGCAGAAGTCGTGTATTTTCCTGCAGCGTCGTCCTGAAGCATTTTGACTTTTCTGATTTGTGTCCGGGAACTTTTTTTTTGGTTGAACTTAAAATCTTGCTTCTTTTTTTTGTTGCAACAATTAATTTCAAATCATTATTTCTTTATTATTGGACTGCATTTTAAAACATCCCAGATGCCGTCCTCTTTGTGCACATGCAGCTTTTCTTTTCTTTTCTTTTCTGTGCACAGGAGGAGTGAGACTGGCGGTGCCGTCCGTCCGTCCGTCCGTCTGCGTCTGCGTCTGCTGCCAAAAGTCTGCGCCACAAAAAACACTGAAAAATCAACTCAAATGAAAAAAGACAACAACAAAAAAAAACCACACAGAGGAAAAATGAAGCAGTTTTTTTTTTTTTTTAAACGTGCAGATGAGAAGTTGTGATTGTGTCGTGCAACTTCCTCGGCCTCTTCCTGTACGTGGCCTCGGTGTGACCTGCAGGAGAAAGTGAAGGTGGAGGAGGCCGGGGTGAGCTGAGGTTCAGGGTGCCAGCTCCGTCCTGTGTGTCTGTGTGTGTGTGTGTGTGTGTGTGTGTGTGTGTGTGTGTGTGTGTGTGTGTGTGTGTGTGCGTGTTATCACCTCCATCATCGCTGCAACACACTGCTGTAATTGCAGCCTGTGATCTCTCTCTCTCTCTCTCTTCTGAACTTTCATTTTCCTCACAGGAGATTTCTTTCAAATGTTCTCCTCCAAACCGTTGTCGCCCTTCAACCCCTTCACTTCAGACACTTAACCAGAAAAATCAAAAGAGCTGGGTTTTTTTTGATCTGCACGTGGGATTTATTAAGAAAAGTTGCACATAACTTAAGAAGACGTGAGAGACCAACCTCTACACTGCAGAAACTCAAAATCTTATCAGAATACCAGAATATTTGACTTATTTCTAGTCAAAACAAATCTCATTACACCTAAAATAAGTATATTTATACATATACATACATAGTTATACATAAAAAGTAGCTTGTTTTTAAACACTTTTTACTTATTTCAAGCAGATTTTCACTTGAAATAAGTAGAAAAATCTGATAGTGGAGCAAGTTTTTCTTTCTTATTACAGGAACAAAAAACTTGCTTTCACTGGCAGATTTTTCTACTTATTTCAAGTGAAAATTTGTTTGAAACAAATGAAAATGATCTAAAAACAAGTTCATTTTTAGGTGATGAGTCTTATTTTAAGTGGAAAGAGATTAGTTTTGACTAGAAATGAGACATTTTGACAAGAAATATGACAAATATTCTTGGAAAGATTTTGAGTTTTTGCAGTGTACTGCTGCTACTGCTCCACTTTTCTCTCAGAATGAGATGTGCAGCAACGAGTGTTTCAGATACTTTGAATATATTAAGTCGTTTCCAAAGAAAACACTCTCTGTGCTGTTGGTTTGTTTTGGCGTCGGCGATGCTGCATCCAAACTCAACGATGCGTTTGAGGTCGAGGTCATGAAGCGATGCATCGTGGGACGTTTTAGATGTAAATGTCAAACGAAACACAGAGAGTTTTTGTTTTCTTTTACAGTTTGTGTTGTGAAGAGTTTGATCTTCACAGTTCATGTTTTATATTTAAGAACTAAAAGCTGCAGCTACAGAACTGTGTGTGTGTGTGATAGCAGAAGTGTGTGTGTGTGTGTGTGTGTTTTGCATGTGGCTCTGAGGACACAGCTCATCACCTGCAGCAGAACCAGGTCCTTATCTCTCCGTTTTCCTCTCTGATTGGCTCTTATCAGCCAGCCCCCCTCTCTGAGCTCTGATTGGCTCTTATCTCTGAGCCCCTGAGTTCTGATTGGAGCTCGTACCGCTGCCTCGTTGCAAGCGGAGCATGAACGACCGGCCTGATAATGTTTCTGGGACCAGAGTTCAGTCCCAACGCACTGATAATATTCACCGTTACATCCTGAGCCTCATCCTGTTCCCATCTGATCCATTTGCATCCACCCACTTGTTTCATATTATGTAACATGAACAATAACCAGTGGGTGATTTATAATCTAAATAAATGTGACTTTTTAAATGTAGTTTTGGCTCCACAGAGCAAAAGTGAAAATGAAATTATCTCAGTCTCAAATTAAACTGGATTAAAGTCAGTGATTCTTCTTCTGTTTGGAGTTGTTCCTGCTGCTTTTTGGACGAAATTTCATCAGATCAGAGGTTAAAATGTTTCTTTTCTTCATTTAAATCATATTTGTCAGATGTTGTTGAGTCTCTTTTTGGGTTTTTTTCTCTCTCTGTAGATGTAGATGATGCTGCTCCGTGCTCCTCTAGGGGGAGGTAGTCGTCAACCATGTTGGAGCTGATCAGAGTGTGTGTGTGTGTGTGTGTCGGTGTTGAACACAACTCAGTTTCTTTCTGCTCATTTAAAAAACTGTAAATCAGAATCAGGTTTTATTTATTTGTTCAGACACACAAGGAATTTGATTCTGGTTTTTCTCCCTCAATTGTGCACACACACACACACACACACACACACACACACACATATATATAGATGGACAAACAGAACGATGACAGCAACAACTGAGCATTAACACAATACGACAAAAAACACATAATACAAATATAATTTAATGAAGTGGCCAGTGTAAATCTGTAAATCCTGAGGATCGTGTGGTGATTTACTAATGTGAGCACAGTTTAATAATGTTGATAGAAACATAATGTATATGTACAGTATATGTACAGTATACATATGTTTCTATTAACTTTGTTTTTCCAAACATATGATACAGAACTAACATGTTAATTGTGTGTAAAAAACATTTACATTTTATCCTTAAAATGTTTATCAATGCACATTGTCCCTCTTTATAAAATAAAAGGAATTTAATTGAAAGTGTATTATATTTACTGAAAACCAGCTTCTCTGCTCTGATTTTTTAAAAATGTTTAAGCATCTTTTTAGTGAAGTAGTGTTACAGTGAACGTCCTGAGTGAACGTGGCAGCAAAACGTTGAGCAGAGTTGAACTGAACTGAACTGAACTGAACTGAACGGAGCGTTTAGAGCACTTGAAGGTTTTTTCCTCCGTGGCCTGATGAACTCTGCTCTGTTCTCTCTCTCTCTCTGTGTAACCGGCTCAGACCTGCAGTTTAATGTGTGTGTGTGTGTGTGTGTGTGTGTGTGTGTGTGTGTGTGTGTGTGTTATATATCAAACACATCCAGATCTTCTCAATTATCATTCTTAATGAGGGAGCCACTCCAGAGGAATCTGCAACCTTCAAAGGTCCTTAAAAGAAACATCTGAGGCTTTTTTTTTTTTTTTTTTTTATCGGACACAGTTTCTTCGTCTCCTTCATTTGAATAATTCTCTAAATCGGCCGCGGGGAGATACGGGAGAGAAGTCCTGGAGTCTTGGAGCCGAAATGAGATCTGGGGCATCGCAGGGAGGAGGAGCGAGGCCGTGATCTGGATTAGAGTTCAGGGATCTGGATCGTCCTCTACTCAACTCTCTCTTCTCCTTCCTCCACTCTCACTTGGTCAGAGGTAAGAGGAGGGTCAGGAGGTGTCGGAGGGGAAGAGAGGAGTCTGGGATGTGTGTGTGTGTGTGTGTGTGTTCACAGGGCCTGTATCTCATTACATAGGAGTGTGATAGCATCAGAGTCAGAATAATATTTAGCACATGCTGCCTGCTAATGAAGCGGTAATGTCCACGGACTGGAAATGAGAACCAGAGATCACTCACTCTCTTTCTCTCTCTTCTCTTCTCTTTCTCTTTCTCTTCTCTTCTCTTTCATCCTCTCTTCTTTCCTCAACTCCTTCAATCTTGAAAAAGCTCGTTGGGTTGAGAATTGATCATCAAATCAGAACTGATCGCTGCCTGTCGACGGTTATTGATGAAAACCTCTAACTCAGCTGTATTATTTATTATATTGTGTGTTTCTTTTACATGTAGTAGGTCTAGTTGTGTTTCTTCTATTGCACTGACCTGTTGTACAGTAGCACCTTGAATCTCATCAGTTTCCATGTCAGTTTCAATACTTTATTGCCATGTCAACAACATTGTTGATTGCACTGCAAAAACTCAAAATCTTTCCAAGAATATTTGTCGTATTTCTTGTCAAAATTGCTAGTCAAAACTAATCCCTTTTTAAATAAGACTCATCACCTAAACATTAACTTGTTTTCTAGATCATTTTCACTTGTTTCAAACACATTTTCACTTGAAATAAGTAGAAAAATCTGCCAGTAAAAGGAAGTTTTTGTGCTTGTAATAAGAAAGAAAAACTTGCTCCACTATCAGATTTTTCTACTTATTTCAAGTGAAAACAGGCTTGAAAAAAGTAAAAAGTGTCTAAAACAAGCTACTTTTTCTGTATAACTATGTATGTATATGTATAAATATACTTATTTTAGGTATAATGAGATTTGTTTTGACTAGAAATGACATTTTGACTAGAAATAAGACAAATATTCTTGGTAAGATTTTGAGTTTTTGCAGTGTGGGATTTGTTTCAGTGGGCTTCACACACTGACATAAAAACACAAACATACACCCAATACAATACATGATAAAATCAGAATAAAGTGCACAATAAAGGTAGTAATAAATAGATAATCAATGAATATGGCACATTAAAACAATACCCTGCCCCCCTAAATGAACCAAGGTATTTATTGAGGAGTCTAACAGCTTGTGGTTATGTACTGTTCTGGAGTCAGGTTGTTCTGGATTTTATGCTCCTCAGTCTTTTTTGTGAGGGCAGGAAGTTAAAAAGGCAGTTAGCTGGGTGGGAGGGGTCTTTTAAAATATTAAAGGGATAGTTCAACATTTTGGCAAATTGGCCCATTGCCATAATCCCTATAGTCATAGCAGTAGGTTCGTTACCTTTAATTGTCGGTGCAAGCTATTTTTAGAACGGCGGAGCAGAGCCGTGAGCTGCTCAGAGCTACGCTACGGAGGCTCATGGGAATTTCTTGGTTTCCCTCATCAAACTCATCAAATACACAATCCAACAACTCCACAACGCTCTGGTGGACAAGTTGTGAGCTGCACATTCACCATGCTATGAGATAATAACACAACGTTACCACACAGAGTTGTTGGGAAATTCATGCAAAACCGCTGATGCGCGTTGCCTTCAGGGACAGTTTTTCATCAACAGTCTCTGTATTTCCCTCTAAAACAACTCTGTGTGGTAACGTTGTGTTATTATCTCATAGCGTGGTGAATGTGCAGCTCACAACTTGTCCACCAGAGCGTTGTGGAGTTGTTGGATTGTGTATTTGATGAGTTTGATGAGGGAAACCAAGAATCCCATGAGCCTCCGTAGCGTAGCTCTGAGCAGCTCACATCCAATGATTCTAGAGTAGATGCAGTGCGTACCACCTTGTTCAGCTGCCTCTCTTCTTACGCAGACACATTTCCAAACCAGACAGTTAGAGACTTTTTCATGGATTAACTTCATTGTGAATCATTTTCTTTGTGAGTGTTTACTTTCCTGCAGCTCTGATTGAAGCCGTCGTCTCTCAGGATCAAACCTCAGCTCATCTTCTATCTTCATCATTACAGGATATTTGCATTTACTGTTTCACTGTTCAACTGTCCACAAATAGGAACATCATGTTGATGCACTGTGTGTGTGAACATGATGACAATAAAGCCTCTAATCTAAAAAAAAAACAATAAAAAAAGCAGAAGATCTTGTTTCAGATTTGCATCGACACATACAGTAATTTTATCACTTGTGTTTTTATGTGATTTAACCACGAGTCCAATCTGTGTCAAATCTTATTTATAGACATAAAAAACACTCTGAACTCTCAACTTGGTAACACTTTATAATACGTACACACTATTAAGCATTAGTTAAGCATTAATAAATACTGAATTCTTCATTTATAACACATGAATACTCATTAGTATGTAGTTTATAAATACAGTTAGTGCTGATCAATGATGAGTAAAACATTTTTAACTGTGTTTCTAAACTACATACTAATGAGTATACTAATGCTTAATAATGTGTAGGCCTACTTATCATAAAGTGTTACCCTCAACTTCAACTTTAATAACTTTATTTGTTGTTGCAGGAGCGACAAACACAAATATTCAACATGGAAATCACATAAAACACAGGTATAATTATTAATTTACCTATTAATAAATAAAGAATTGACCATAAATAGAGAAGTGCTATTTACTGTAGAAGTTAAATCATAACCTTGGTCTTTATTCAAAATCATTTATGCGTCATAGTTTCTGTGAAACCTTCCCATGCTTCTTATTTTAAGTTTGTTTGTTTTGTCTGGGGTTTTTAAAGTTCTATTTTGCATTGGGATTTTTTTTTTTTTTTTTTTTGGTGTGCGTCCAGTTTAGAGTCGAAGCTAAAACAAAAGAGTTTCTATATGAAGACGAACTATTTAAAGATCATTTGTCAATGCAAATCATGAAGCGACGCCTGGACATCTGTTACAGGCAAATGAGCTGCAGAGCTTCAGCTGCTCTCTGTTCAAACACCACCGCTCATTTATTATAACGCAATATGAAACTTCTCAAAAACTAAATTAAATGACCTGTTTAGTAAAACTTTATATTATTATTTCAGCTCATAAATTACAGCCTGATAAAAAAACACACACACACACACACACACTGTAATAAAACCATCCCAGACTCCTGAGACCACACATACACTCGTGGATCGGTTTATAGTCGAACTGTAAATTGTGTTTTATAGGCACACAATAAAAAATAAAAAACGCTCAATCAGATCTGCTCTGGCTCGGTTTGTAGTGAAGGAGGCGATTAAGCTTTGTCTTTGTTCCTATTTGTGGACAGTTGAACAGTGAAACAGTAAATGCAAATATCCTGTAATGATGAAGATAGAAGATGAGTTGAGGTTTGATCCTGAGAGACGACGGCTTCAATCAAAACACTCACAACCAGGAGGGAAAAATGATTCACTATGAAGTTAATCCATGAAAAAGTCTCTAACTGTCATTGTCCCTCACACACACACACACACACACACACACAGCACATATTCAGAGTTGCGATCGCTAAAGGGCAAATGCAAATGATGTGAAAGTTAAAGCAGCAGATCTTATTTGGTTAATGTTGGTTCAGTCGCACACTCCGTCTTTTCTCTCTCGCTCTTTAACACACGTGCACACACACACACACACACACACACACACACACAAACACACAAAAACACCTGCACAAAAGAAAAAGTGATTGTTTCAACTTCAGCCCTCCTCCTCCTCCTCCTCCTCCTCCTCCTCCTCCTCCTCCTCCTCTCCCCTCGTCCTTGTCCAAAAGATTTACATGCTCCCCCTTTTTTTTTCTCCAGCTCTTTTCATGTAGAGATTGTCCTCCTCCTCCTCTGTAGACACCCCACACACACACACACACACACACACACACACCTCCTCCTCCTCCTCCTCCTCCTCCCTGTCCCTGCACAAACACAGCTGACAGGAGGTGGAGGCGCTGCCATGACACGGTCGCGTGCCGTCCAACAAATCCCTCTCAATCCGGCAGCAGCAGCAGCCAGCAGGCCTCCAGAGTGTGTGTGTGTGTGTGTGTGTGTGTGTGTGTGACACTGTCCTCAGCCTTTGGAGTGTGTGTGTGTCTGTGTGTGTGTGTCATGATATCTGTTTGCTCAGTTTCTCCTTCTTCGTCCTCTCCAAAGATCATTAGTGATTATTGTAACACTCTCTAAATCCTAAAATACATGTTTATGTTCAGATCTGTGCCCATATACGTATATATATGGGCCATACATATATATATATATATATATATATATATGCACTGTTGCCTATAAAGTTGAATTGATTTTGTTTTCAGACACATTCCTCTTTTTATTTCTATTATGAAGGTTAATTTTGTAGTTTAAATCTTCTCAAAACTTTATTAATCAGTCTCTTCCAAACATATCACTGTGAAATTTAAACACTTTATCTATCAAGAATAAATCACAGTGTCACAATCACCTTCATGAGAAGGTAGGAAGCTAAAAATTTTTATTTGAACTTAATGGGCAATATATATACATACTACATCACAAAAAGTTAGGGATATTTGACAAGAATCTCCCTAAAGTTCCTGCTACAGTGATATTCTATCATAAGGCCTTTTAAGTAGAAGGATGCAATGGTCATTTCTTTACCTCAAACAAAAGCTAACAACAGTGGTGGTTATAGCACAGCGACAATCTCAATGTCTCAATAAGTTGATCAGTTTGATCAAAGTGTTGTCTTGGTCTCATGATGTCACCATGGTAACAAGGTGGAGAGGAGAGGGAGAGAGGAGAGAACTATATACAAACTGTCACTGAACCAGAACATCACAAGCACCGTCTGATTTAGTGGTTCAATTCAATGTGATGTTTGTGGTTAATCACCTTGTTAGAGAACAGCATGTTATTCAATAAGGACTGAAACATTGAACAACTGGACATGTGCATTCAAAAGTTTAGAGAAGGTTAAATGAAGTTCACCTGTAAAGGTTATAGTGCATTTTAGCTGCATTCTGAAATTTAATCCAAAAGCCAAACATCCCTAATTTTTGTAGTACTGTACATGTATACTGTATATCCCTTCAGTTTCTGGTCTTTGTTATAATTAGGAATATTTTTAGTACCAATATTTGACAGGCCGGATTAAAAAGCCCAAGGGTCCGCTTGTGGGCTGCAAAAAGTATTTTAAATATATACTGCATATCTATATATATGTGTATATTTTATTTCTTTATTAGACAGGAAGACGGACTGAGACAGGGTCGTCAGGGTCGGGATTCGAACCAGCGATGTGTTAACTGTCTCAGAGTTGTGTTTATGCTCTTTATGTTCATTTTTGTGTTCGATGCAGATTCTTTGTCTGCATTGTGATTGTTTGTCTCCTGATTGAGAGGCCAATTGATTGATTGATTGATTGATTGATTGATTGATTGATTGGTGCTTTTAGAAGGAGAAGCTGATTGACTGAGAGTGAGTCGGAGTATCGGACATCAGATACAAGTTTGTCGCTGCTGCTCATCAATCCTCCGTCTGACCGGTTTGTCGTTCTCCATTGATTAAATCTGTCAATCAGAACCAATAACTTATCAATAAGTGGATCGTTTCTGTTCAGGAAGTAGTTTTTTGTTTTGTTTTGTTTTGTTTTGTTTTTATCTGGTCTCCCCGCTGGTCTCCTCACACCTGACCCTGTGACTCTGCTGTTTGTCTTTGCTGTTGTTCAGACGCTGTAAAAACACACTGTTGTCATGTAAATCCACACACACACACACACACACACACACACATCTACGTGTTGCTACATGGTTTTATATAAAGCAACACACACACACACACACTCTGACATATTTGCACGTGTTTCCATTGTGTGTGTGTGTTTTGTGGTGTCAGTGAGGGATGGATGTTGCTCTGCTGCGTTGCCGTGTGGCATTTTAACCAGCTTCTTTAGAAACGACTCTGCAGCTGCATGGCACCGTGGGTTAAACACACACACACACACACACACACACACACACACACACACACACACACACACACACACATACACACACACACAGACAGACAGACACACACGCTGCAGCCCTGCAGCTCTCCTCCAGTCCAGGAGGCAGTAAAGTGGTTATCTCTCTCTTTCAGATCCTAATCTGACAGCAGCTCCTGCCTGTTGCCAGGGTAACCCCCCCGGGGCGTCAATCTCCATTTAAATCCTCTCTCTGCCTCCCCGCCCACCCATCAACACCAGCTCTACACACACCACACACCACCACCACACACCCTTCACTGGCGTCCTCCACACCCTTCCCTCTCTCCTCCTCATCCATTCATCCTGAGGCCGGTGGCATCAGGCTGCTTCACAGGGCAGCAGGTGACACATGATGCTGCTGCTGCTGTGGAATCAGCTGCTGTTGCTCTGTGTGTGTTTGTGTGTTTTTATGACACGAGTGGAGTTTGTTGAACGCTGCAGGCCGGACCAGCAGCGTTCATACCAGTTTAAAGGGATAGTTCAACATTTATTAGTCAGATCCTCCTCCTCTCACTATAACCTCTATAGTCATAGCAGTAGTAGGTTCATCATCACCTTTAATTGTCGGTGCATCAAACTCATCAAATACACAATCCAACAACTCCACAACGCTCTGGTGGACAAGTTGTGAGCTGCACATTCACCACGCTATGAGATAATAACACAACGTTACCAGACAGAGTTGTTTTAGAGGGAAATGCAGCCGGAACACGGCTGCTGGGCGGAGGGATTTCAAAAGAGAAAGTAGTACTGAATTATTTGCTTCATGTGTCGTAATGTTACATGAAGCTGTACCGTTCACCTCCATTGTGTCCACAAAAAATAAAAAGTAAAAAAAATAATAGCAAAAATTGTTAAGATCTCTCAAAAAAGGTTACACAATTTCTAGAAAAAACTGCTAACATTTCTAAAAAAAAAAAAAAACAACAACCTGAAATTTCAAGAAAAAACTGCTAACATTTCAAGAAATCTTTTTTGAATATTCTAAAAAAAAAAAAGAATTCTAAACAAAAAGTTAACATTTCTAAAAAAAAAAAAAAAAAAAACATTAAAAGAAATTTTTTTTAAGTAAAAAAAAAGAAAACAATTCTAGAAAAACTGGTAAAATTTCTCAGAAAAAGTTTGAAAATTTCTAAAAAAAAAAGGTAACATTTCTTTAAAAAAAACCATATCCATCCATCCATCCATTGTCCGCCGCATTATCCGGAGACGGGTCGCGGGGGCAGCAGTCGGAGCAGGGATCCCCAGACTTCCCTCTCCCCGGACACTTCCTCCAGCTCTTCCGGGGGGACCCCAAGGTGTTCCCAGGCCAGCCGAGTGACGTAGTCACTCCAGTGTGTCCTGAGTCTTCCTCGGGGCCTCCTCCCGGTGGGACATGCCCGGAACACCTCCTGAGGGAGGCGTCCAGGGGGCATCCTATACAGGTGCCCGAGCCACCTCAGCTGGCTCCTCTGGATGTGGAGGAGCAGCGGCTCTACTCCGAGCTCCTCCCGGGTGACAGAGCTCCTCACCCTCTCTCTAAGGGAGATGAAATCAAGTGGCTCCCGAACCGTACCCCCTCCGGCACTTGGCTGCGCCTAGAAATTCTGTCCATAAAAATAATGAACAGAACCGGTGACAAAGGGCAGCCCTGCCGGAGTCCAACACGCACTGGGAACAGGTCTGACTTACTGCCGGCAATGCGAACCAAGCTCCTGCTCCGGTCATACAGGGACCGTACAGCCCTCAGCAGAGGGCCTCCGACCCCATACTCTCGGAGCACCTCCCACAGGATGCCACGTGGGACACGGTCGAAAGCCCTCTCCAAGTCCACAAAACACATGTGGACTGGTTGGGCAAACTCCCATGCACCCTCGAGCACCCTGCGGAGGGTGTAGAGCTGGTCCAGTGTTCCACGGCCAGGGCGAAAACCGCATTGTTCCTCCTGAATCCGAGGTTCGACTATCGGCCGAATTCTCCTCTCCAGCACCCTGGAATAGACTTTCCCCGGGAGGCTGAGGAGTGTGATCCCCTGGTAGTTGGAACACACCCTCCGGTCCCCCTTTTTGAAGAGAGGGACCACCACCACGACAGCCCCGCAACATCCAGAGACTTGAGGTACTCAGGGCGGATCTCATCCACCCCCGGTGCCTTGCCACTGAGGAGCTTCTGGACTACCTCAGTGACTTCAGCTTGGGTGATGGATGAATCAACCTCTGAATCCTCAGCCTCTGCTTCCTCGACAGAAGGCGTGTCAGTGGGATTGAGGAGATCCTCGAAGTATTCCTTCCACCGCCCGACGATGTCCCCAGTCGAGGTCAACAGCTCCCCTCCTCCACTGTAAACATTGTTGGTGGAGCACTGCTTCCCCCTCCTGAGGCGCCGCGTCAACAATGGAAGTGGAGAACATGGTCCATTCGGACTCAATGTCTCCGGCCTCCCTCGGAATCAGGTCAAAGCTCGCTGCCTAGTGAGCGTTGAAGTCCCCCAACAGAACGATGGAGTCCCCGGTTGGGGCACTTTCCAGCACCCCTCCCATGGCCTCCAGGAAGGCCGGGTACTCTGCACTGCCATTCGGCCCGTAGGCCGAGACAACAGTGAGAGACCTATCCCCGACCCGAAAGCGCAGGGAAGCGACCCTCTCGTTAAGTGGGGAGAACTCCAACACATGGCGGCTGAGCTGGGGAGCTATGAGCAAGCCCACACCAGCTCGCCGCCTCTCACCATGGGCAACTTCAGAGTGGAAGAGAGTCCAACCTCTCTCAAGGAGTTGGGTTCCAGAGCCCAGGCTGTGCGTGGAGGTGAGCCCGACTATCTCTAGCCGATACCTCTCAACCTCCCGCACGAGCTCAGGCTCTTTCCCCCCCAGCGAGGTGACATTCCATGTCCCCCTAGCCAGAGTCGTTGTCCGGGGATTGGGTCGCCGGGGCCCCCGCCCACGGCTGCCACCCAAATCACACGGCACCGGCCCCTTCTGAACCCTCCCGCGGGTGGTGAGCCTACGGAAAGGCGGGCCCACGTCGCTCATTCGGTCTGCGCCCGGCCGGGTCCCGTGGGCCAAGACCCGGCCACCAGACGCTCGCTTGCGAGCCCCGACCCCAGGCCTGGCTCCAGGGTGGGGCCCCGGTAACGCCAGTCCGGGTGACGTACACTTCCTTGATTGTTTCTTCTTCATAGGGGCTTGGAACCACTCTTAGTCTGACCCGTCACCTAGGACCTGTTTGCCTTGGGAGACCCTACCAGGGGCATTGAGCCCCAGACAACATAGCTCCTAGGATCATTCGGGTGCTCAAACCCCTCCACCACGGTAAGGTGGCGGTTCAAGGATACCATAGACCGTAAAAAAAACATGGCCGTAGAATCCGTGACGTCACCCATTGGTTTTGGGGAGTCGTTTTTGTGACTCAAATATGGCGGCCTGAACAGCGCCATGTTGGATTGGCCGGCCGTGAACCCGCCCACTGGCCTCGAAGCAGCTGTCCACGGAGCTGTCACTCAACGTTTCCGCGCCCTAATTGGCCAGAGTTTTAAACATTTTTTAACATGGGGGTCTATGGAGAATGCTTCTTTCTGACACCAGCCCCCAGTGGCAGCCGAGTTTTTTGAACGTGGAAGTGAGCTTCACTTCTCAGACCAACAACTGCCCCCTTGAAAAAAATGTAATAAATTCTAGAAAAAGTGGTGAAATTTCGAGAAAAAAAGTTGAAAATTTCAAGAAAAAACTGGTAACATTTCAAGAAATCTTTTTTGGAATATTCTAAGAAAAACCCCATCACAGTGTTTTGACCTGGTGGTGCAGTGCTGGGGGGGATGATGAGGTGTGGAGGGGGTTGTAGCTGCAGGATGTGGGCAGAGTCTGTTGGTCCTGCTCTGCTCAGACAGACGAGGGGGAAACGACGGAGAGATGGAGCGATAGGCCGTCGGATGTCTGAGAGAACGTTTCTCCTCCTCCTCCTCCTCCTCCTCCTCCTCCTCCTTCTCCTCCTTCTCCTCTGTGACGGCTGAATGGAGCTCCATTGTTGTCGTCTGGCTTGTTGACCCCCTCCCTAGTCCAGAGGTCACAGGGCCGAGCGGATAATTGCAGCACAAACACAAAGAGCGGCGGCCGACTGAGAGGATCTGAGGCTGAGCTGCAGCTCCGACTCCTCAGACACCGAGACAATCGGTCTGTTCACATGTTGGACCATTGTTTTATTTGTTATTGATGCTTCATTGACTGAAACAAGGAGAGGAAAACACCTCGTAAAAGAAGAAGACGAAGAAACTTTATTTATATACTAGCACATTTCCTGTCAGAGACAACTCAGTGTGTTGTCTGGAGACGATATATATTTGCTCGTTGGCACCAACACCAGTGAAATTGTTCAGTTCTTTCTGAACGGGCTGGACAAGTAATTGCATTTGTATAATACATTTCCTGTAGGAACTAGTGCGTCCAAAGTAAAGATGTGTGTAGCTACACATTTATTATACAGACTCTTCTTAACCTTTCTGTCAGCCCACCATCGGCCCACCGTCGCCCCACCGTTGGCCCGCCATCGTTGGCCCGCCATCGTTGGCCCAGAGGTTTCAGAGGCATCGAGCCTCCTCTCACATGACACACTGACAGACACACACCAGGATGAAGCCAACTGGACTGTCACACACACACACACACACACACACACACACACACACACACACACACACACACACTCAGCGTCCAGATCCTCAGGTCCTCTGGGATCTGGCACCAGAACCAGAACCAGCTCCACCGGGGCCGAGGCTGGATCGCTGTCAACTCCACTACGAGGCAACACACCATGAATCTGTCTGAACACTGACTCACTGGTTTATACACCACACTGTCTTTTCAACAAAGGTTTGATTAAACAGAAGATTTTAACGTCCTGCACATCACAGACTCAACATTTACCTTTTAGATATTTAATAACTCACTCCAGGCAACATGGCTGCTGATACATTTGTAGATATCTCATCTGATATTCTGCACACTGTAGCTTTCACACAACCATCTGTATATTTGGTAAGATGTGTGTTTGTTTTTCTTTCTTTTAGTGTTAGGCAAGACCATCTAACCCCAGACCAAGACCAAGACCGAGACCAAGACCAAACCAATGTAAGACCATTTCCAAGACCATCACTGATGGTGGGCCGACAGAGGGCCGACGACAGGTCAGACCGACGGTGTCTGGCTCAGTGGCCGGTGCTCCACCTGGCTGATGCTGCGGCCCGTTTGAAGTCGTCTCAGGGAGAATGAGCTCCATTCATGAGCTGCAGCTTCAACACACTGAGGACCCCCCCCCACACACATACATACACACACACACACACACACACACACACACACACACCCCTCACCACCACTCCAACTCTGTTAACAGCTGAAACACGACACTGCTCAGAGCTCACAGTGGTATGGAGCTGGCGACATCAGGAGAACCTCAATATTCTCATTAAAACTAAACTATTGTTGCACACACACACACACAAATACACACACACACACACACACACACACACACACAGACACACACATCTAACACTTCTTATATGGGACTGAGGACCTGCACCTTGATAACCCTCCTCTCCGAGCCACGTCTTGTCTTGTTAATATCTGTATTGTCTGAATGCACTGTCACTTTGCAGCACAGTTATCACCGTCCCCGTGGTTGTTGTTTTAATTTGTGTGGTTGCTATGTTTTATTTTTATATTTGTTGTGTTGTAATTCTTTTAAAATCCTTTTAAATGCATGAAACGACATTTCGTTTCACCACCTGCTGTATAGGCACGTAGATGAAATGACATACACAATCTGTCTGATAATGAGGATGTTCACTGTGGAGCTGCAGCTTTTAGTTAAAGACACGACCAGAAGAATACATACCATAATAATATTAGGAGAAGAAATCATGACTTTGAGCTGCTGAGTTTGGTTGAGTTTTTTAATTGTTTGGTTTATTAAGCATTAAAGAAGCTCATGAGCCGCCATCAAAAAGGTGCCAAGAGTCAGTGAAACAAAATTTCGTTCTATGCACACTGTGTATTTTGAATGACGATAAAGTACCTATTCTATTCTAAGATTTTTTTTTTTTGTCAGACCAGTTGTAAATAAAAACATAGATGTAGTTTAGTATATAAGTAACACAGTCATATTAGAGGAGGGTAGAATTATCAATAATATTTTTGCATGTTATATGTTTTGAAGTTGATTTCAAACTGAAACTATTGTAAAAACATTTCCACATGATTTTAATGTTGCTTAATTTGATGAAACGAATCTTATTCCTTTGCTTTGAGTCGTCAGTTCTGCTTCATATGACAACATCTGTCCAAACTGATTATTTATCATATCATATATACCATATAGCCTAATTATATAAAGTCACAGATGCAAAGATGGTCTATATATTTATATATTTATTGACATACTGTATATCTGTGTGTGTTGCCTCTGTCGTTTTTTTTTCTTGCGTCGTTCACATGAGACTTCGGCTCCTTTTATTTTTCAGTTTCTATCAGACAGATCAGCTGTTGACAGGCAGACCTGAGGTCAGTTCCTGGGCCTATCACCACGCTTTGTCCCCCAGACCCCAGGAATGTGCAGGAATGTGGACGAGGAGAGGACAGGTGTAGAGGTTCAGAGACCGAGACGGAGACAGACACCACCCACTGCCCTTCTCCCTCCTCTGCTCTCCTTCATATTCTCCATGTTTCACCCAGTGAGAGCAGAACTTTGGGTTAAACACTGGGGGGGTTGAGATCTCTGTGTCCATGTATTTGAGTCCTAATGCAGAGGAAGAGTGCAAAATTATTAACTTTGACTTTGTCAGGGCAAATGCAGAGACTGCTTGCTGAAAAACTGCCCCCGACGGAAACGTGCATCAGCGGTTTTGCATGAATTTCCCTCTAAAACAACTCTGTCTGGTAACGTTGTGTTATTATCTCATAGCGTGGTGAATGTGCAGCTCACAACTTGTCCACCAGAGCGTTGTGGAGTTGTTGGATTGTGTATTTGATGAGTTTGATGAGGGAAACCAAGAAATCCCATAATGAGCCTCCGTAGCGTAGCTC
Organism: Trachurus japonicus; assembly: GCF_045865225.1. Lineage (NCBI taxonomy): Eukaryota > Metazoa > Chordata > Actinopteri > Carangiformes > Carangidae > Trachurus > Trachurus japonicus. The sequence goes on from NC_140911.1 coordinate 4,782,940, forward strand.
TGAGCGGCTCACGGCTCTGCTCCGCTGTTCTAAAAATAGCTTGCACCGACAATTAAAGGTAACGAACCTTAGGGTAAAAATGCAAAAGTCTGCTCCAATCTGCTCATGTCACGTATGCGTTTACGTCATGGCTTGCTGCCTTGCGTGCATTCAACATTGAATTCCACAGATTTTTGTGTCACCGTATGCACGCACATTCCCCCCCCCAAAAACGCTCGTCTAAACACGGAATAAAAAGTGAGAATGCAACGCCACTTTTGAGTTTTCTGTTCAGATCGCTTCCATGTAAAACATAGCCTCAGTCTGTGGCTCCTCCTCCAGCTTTACCTCTGTAGCCACCAGCAAACTATCAACCAGCTACAGTAACTTAAAGGAGACATATTCTGCCCCCTTTTCCACAAATTAAAATAGATAGATAGATAGATAGATAGATAGATAGATAGATAGATAGATAGATAGATAGATAGATAGATAGATAGATAGATAGATAGATAGATAGATAGATAGATAGATAGATAGATAGATAGAAAATTCGAAACCTAGTTACATAACTGGAAGGCATCTGAGGGAGCAGCTCGTAAAACCACATGGATTTCAACCTATTGGAGCCTGAACATTACAGGGTTTTTTTTTGTGTCAAGTCTCACATTTTGGGGGCCAGAAGGCAAAACAAACACCCAAATATCTGTTAAAGAGCCTTCAAAAGGTGATATTTCCATAATATGTCCCCTTTAAGACAACAATTCACTTACTAACTCAAAGATGGGACTGTTTCCTCCTTTGGACAGTTGTTTTTTTCTCCTTTTATATGATGAAACAACTGTTTAAATTGTTTCTTTGTAGCCTTGTAGCTCTTTTCATTATGTTTCTGAGTAGAATGGGTAACGCCCTTGACCCCCCAATATACCCAGTACAAGCTGATCTGAGGATTTGATTTAACATGAGAACCAGAGTCCTGGTGGATCAGCTTCAGCTTCAGACCTCGGACTTCGTCGTCCTGCAGGTTTTAAAACTCTGTCTCCTCCTCTGGTTCGTCCTCATCAGAACGAAAGACGACAGGTTGAGCTGCAGAAATAACCTCCTTCAGCTGGAGCAGGATAAAACTAGAAACTAGAAAAAAAAAGAAAAAAAACCTTCTCCTGTCGCTGTCAGCCTCACCCTCCCTCCCCTCTTCCCTCTTCCCTTCACTCAGATTGTTATCGTCAGTTAGATTATTGCTTCCTGTAGAGACCTGGAGCTGCCTCTCTCAGCTTTATGTTGTTGTCCCTCGTGTCCCTGAATGCAACATGAGGCCAAATTAAAACCATCCACACACAATTAACACAATAAAACATCCAGTTCACACATTAGAATCAGAGCTGAAGCGAATAACAACATAATAATACCTGCACTAAACACATTCTCCTCCATTATAACTGATGTAGCTTGTGCTTCTGTTGACACACACTGTGCAGAGTGAATGAATGAATGAATGAATGAATGAATGAATGAATGAAGACTTTATTGAAAAAAGTCTTGAAAAAACAATAAAAGAAGAAGCAATCAAATAAAAACATTTACAAGAAACGACACAAAAACACCCAAACCAAATCAAAAAAGACAAAATGTTGGAAAAGCAGCAGGAAGAAGCATTAACTCATTGAATTAATAATTAATGAACAGTGTTTCTTTTATGTTATTAAATGGACAAAATAATAGAAACACCTGTCAACACAACAAAACAACACAATAGGTATTTCATCCTCATTAATTTAAATAATTTCACTTTCACTTTCCTCTCTGAGGTTCAAACACATTATTTCCATACTGGACTTATTAAATGGACACCCACGTTTTTGGAGGATTTTTCCCTTTACAGCTCCATTACACACACACAGACACACACACACACACACACACACACATACACACTCTGACAGTCTGGATGAAATACTACCTTAAACATCCTTTCAGCAGATTTGCATTATGATTTTAATTTTCCTACACGCAGTTAGTTATTATCATTCAAATACTTTGTCCACATCCTCCTCCTCACACCGACTACAGACCGACAACACGCTGATCCTCCTCCTCATGTCGGTTAGAGTTAAAGGGATAGTTCAACACTTTGGCAAATTGGCCCATTGCCATAATCCCTATAGTCATAGCAGTAGGTTTGCTACCTTTAATTGTCGGTGCAAGCTATTTTTAGAACGGCGGAGCAGAGCCGTGAGCTGCTCAGAGCTACACTACGGAGGCTCATGGGATTTCTTGGTTTCCCTCATCAAACTCATCAAATACACAATCTCCAAAACACTCTGGTAAATTCATGCAAAACCACTGATGCGCGTTGCCTTCAGGGACAGTTTTCCATCAAGCAGTCTCTGTATTTCCCTCTAAGGGTGTATTCACACCTGCAGTGTTAGTGCGCTCTAAATTTAGATTGCACTAAATTTGGTCCAGTTTGGGTCAGTGTGAAAGCACATCGCACTCTGATGCACCAAAACTAGTGTGGCCTGAAGAGGTGGTCTCGGCTCGGCTCCAGCCGAACTCTGGTGCGCACTAGTTGATGTGTGAAAGCAACCGCACTCTGGTGCGAGCCAACTGCCAGGCGAACTCAACACGTTTGAGCTAAAAGGGCTCCCGTAGTCGTTGACAACGGGTTAACGCAGCGGGGAGACCGCCCGGTGCTCCGGTCCTACGCAGCTCTGTCTCCACAAACAAAGCAGCAGCAGCGGGGCAGCCGGTCGGCGGTCCGTCCCTTGTGTCCGCGGAGCAGCTGGTTACCGTGGTTACCGAGCAGCAGAGGTCCGCCCGTGTTTAACGTTTAACCGGGAACTAACGGGACCAAGCTGGGTGAATGCAACCGGAAACAAGCCGGAAGTACCAAACAGAGTTATACATGCAAACAATATAGAAATAAATGACAGAGCTACTAACAACCGGCCCTACTGGAGTCTCCATCATGAAAGTTTTATCAATCAGCGCTTCCAGATTTCAACCGGTAGTCATGGAGACATGACGCTCTCCAAGTTTGGTCCCAAGTGACAAAAAGCAGGTGTGAAAGCAACCGCACTAACTGAAAAATGAAACAATGTATCATTTTAACATTTGGTGTGCACTAAACAGGTGTGAATACACCCTAAAACAACTCTGTGTGGTAACGTTGTGTTATTATCTCATAGCGTGGTGAATGTGCAGGTCACAACTTGTCCACCAGAGCGTTGTGGAGTTGTTGGATTGTGTATTTGATGAGTTTGATGAGGGAAACCAAGAAATCCCATGAGCCTCCGTAGCGTAGCTCTGAGCAGCTCACGGCTCTGCTCCGCCGTTCTAAAAAACAGCTTGCACCGACAATTAAAGGTAACGAGCCTACTGCTATGACTATAGGGATTATGGCAATGGGCCAATTTGACAAAATGTTGAACTATCCTTTTAATGATCAGTGATCAGACCACATTCATTCAGGTCCATTTTTTCATGGCCAACAGATTTTCCAGCGTTGGGTCATTACTGTTATAATGATGTTACTGTTCTGATTACTATATTTCAAAAGTAATTACATTATTTAGAGAGACTGGTGATTCTGTCCCAGTGGTTCAGACCTTTTCCAACTCAGGGCCTCACTTTAAAACCTCAGAAATGTTTGTGGCTCCACCTCCGACCCCATAAACAATACGGAGGCCAGATGATGTGTTCTCAGAGCACTTTGTTATTTTATTTTAAAAAGATAGAACATCAGGAGTTAACAGAAAGCAGAGGAAACATGTGGGAAGATGCACAGTCACTGAGACGTTTAAAGGGACATTGTGTAACTTCTCCTGTTATCTCTTCAGGAAAATGGATTATTTGGTTCTTCAGTCTGTTTCTCATTAACTAGTAGCTAATCCCCCCCCATCAACAAAGTGAAGTGTTCCTTTCAGCTCTGAATGAGCCGTTCATTTCATTCATATCTACATGGAGCGGCTAAGCTCGGTGCTGGCTGCCTCGTAATGTTATGACTTTTTTCTCGTAGAAAATGCACGACTTTATTCTCGTAAATGTACGACTTTATTCTCGTAATGTTTTGACTTTTTTCTCGTAGGAAATGCACGACTTTATTCTCGTAAATGTACGACTTTATTCTCGTAATGTTATGACTTTTTTCTCGTAGGAAATGCACAACTTTATTCTCGTAAATGTACGACTTTATTCTCGTAATGTTATGAGTTTTTTCTCGTAGAAAATGCACGACTTTATTCTCGTAAATGTACGACTTTATTCTCGTAATGTTATGACTTTTTTCTCGCAGGAAATGTACGATTTTATTCTCGTAAATGTACGACTTTATTCTCGTAAATGTACGACTTTATTCTCGTAAATGTACGACTTTATTCTTGTAATGTTTTGAGTTTTTTCTCGTAGGAAATGTACGACTTTATTCTCGTAAATATATGACTTTATTCTCGTAATGTTATGACTTTTTTCTCGTAGGAAATTTACGACTTTATTCTCGTAAATGTATGACTTTATTCTTGTAAATATATGACTTTATTCTCGTAATGTTATGACTTTTTTCTGGTAGGAAATGTGCAACTTTATTCTCGTACATTTACGACTTTATTCTCGTAATGTTATGACTTTTTTCTCGTAGGAAATGCACAACTTTACTCTCGTAAATTTACGACTTTATTCTCGTAATGTTATGAGTTTTTTCTCGTAGGAAATGCACGAGTTTATTCTCATAAATATACGACTTTATTCTCGTAATGTTATGAGTTTTTTCTCGTAGGAAATGCACGACTTCATTCTCGTAAATATACGACTTTATTCTCGTAATGTTATGAGTTTTTTCTCGTAGGAAATGCACGACTTTATTCTCGTAAAGTTACGACTTTATTCTCGTAATGTTATGACTTTTCTCTCGTAGGAAATGTACGATTTTATTCACATAAATGTACGACTTTATTCTCGTAAATGTACGACTTTATTCTCGTAAATGTACGACTTTATTCTCGTAATATTATGAGTTTTTTCTCGTAGGAAATGTACGACTTTATTCTCGTAAATATACAACTTTATTCTCGTAATGTTATGCCTTTTTTCTCGTAGGGAATGCATGACTTTATTCTCGTAAATATACGACTTTACTCTCGTAATGTTATGACTTTTTTCTCGTAGGAAATGTACGACTTTATTCTCGTAAATGTATCACTTTATTCTTGTAAATATACGACTTTATTCTCGTAATGTTATGCCTTTTTTCTCGTAGGGAATGCATGACTTTATTCTCGTAAATATACAACTTTATTCTCGTAATGTTATGACTTTTCTCTCGTAGGAAATGTACGATTTTATTCTCGTCAATGTATGACTTTATTCTCGTAAATGTACGACTTTATTCTCGTAATGTTATGAGTTTTTTCTCGTAGGAAATGTACGACTTTATTCTCGTAATGTTATGAGTTTTTTCTCGTAGGAAATGTACGACTTTATTCTTGTAAATATACGACTTTATTCTCGTAATGTTATGCCTTTTTTCTCGTAGGGAATGCATGACTTTATTCTCGTAAATATACGACTTTACTCTCGTAATGTTATGACTTTTTTCTCGTAGCAAATGTACGACTTTATTCTCGTAAATGTATGACTTTATTCTTGTAAATATACGACTTTATTCTCGTAATGTTATGCCTTTTTTCTCATAGGGAATGCATGACTTTATTCTCGTAAATATACAACTTTATTCTCGTAATGTTATGACTTTTTTCTCGTAGGAAATGTACAACTTTATTCTCGTACATTTACAACTTTATTCTTGTAAATATACAACTTTATTCTCGTAATGTTATGACTTTTTTCTGGTAGGAAATGTACAACTTTATTCTTGTAAATTTACGACTTTATTCTTGTAAATATACAACTTCATTCTCGTAATGTTATGAGTTTTTTTCTCGTAGGAAATGCACGACTTTATTCTCATAAATGTACGACTTTATTCTCGTAATGTTATGACTTTTTTCTCGCAGGAAATGTACGATTTTATTCTCGTAAATGTACGACTTTATTCTCGTAAATGTACGACTTTATTCTCGTAAATGTACGACTTTATTCTTGTAATGTTTTGAGTTTTTTCTCGTAGGAAATGTACGACTTTATTCTCGTAAATATATGACTTTATTCTCGTAATGTTATGACTTTTTTCTCGTAGGAAATTTACGACTTTATTCTCGTAAATGTATGACTTTATTCTTGTAAATATATGACTTTTTTCTCGTAATGTTATGACTTTTTTCTCGTAGGAAATGTACGACTTTATTCTCGTAAATATACAACTTTATTCTCGTAATGTTATGACTTTTTTCTCGTAGGAAATGTGCAACTTTATTCTCGTACATTTACGACTTTATTCTCGTAATGTTATGACTTTTTTCTCGTAGGAAATGCACAACTTTACTCTCGTAAATTTACGACTTTATTCTCGTAATGTTATGAGTTTTTTCTCGTAGGAAATGCACGAGTTTATTCTCATAAATATACGACTTTATTCTCGTAATGTTATGAGTTTTTTCTCGTAGGAAATGCACGACTTCATTCTCGTAAATGTACGACTTTATTCTCGTAATGTTATGAGTTTTTTCTCGTAGGAAATGCACGACTTTATTCTCGTAAAGTTACGACTTTATTCTCGTAATGTTATGACTTTTCTCTCGTAGGAAATGTACGATTTTATTCTCATAAATGTACGACTTTATTCTCGTAAATGTACGACTTTATTCTCGTAAATGTACGACTTTATTCTCGTAATATTATGAGTTTTTTCTCGTAGGAAATGTACGACTTTATTCTCGTAAATATACAACTTTATTCTCGTAATGTTATGCCTTTTTTCTCGTAGGGAATGCATGACTTTATTCTCGTAAATATACGACTTTACTCTCGTAATGTTATGACTTTTTTCTCGTAGGAAATGTACAACTTTATTCTCGTAAATGTATGACTTTATTCTTGTAAATATACGACTTTATTCTCGTAATGTTATGCCTTTTTTCTCGTAGGGAATGCATGACTTTATTCTCGTAAATATACAACTTTATTCTCGTAATGTTATGACTTTTCTCTCGTAGGAAATGTACGATTTTATTCTCGTCAATGTATGACTTTATTCTCGTAAATGTACGACTTTATTCTCGTAATGTTATGAGTTTTTTCTCGTAGGAAATGTACGACTTTATTCATGTAAATATACGACTTTATTCTCGTAATGTTATGCCTTTTTTCTCGTAGGGAATGCATGACTTTATTCTCGTAAATATACGACTTTACTCTCGTAATGTTATGACTTTTTTCTCGTAGCAAATGTACGACTTTATTCTCGTAAATGTATGACTTTATTCTTGTAAATATACGACTTTATTCTCGTAATGTTATGCCTTTTTTCTCGTAGGGAATGCATGACTTTATTCTCGTAAATATACAACTTTATTCTCGTAATGTTATGACTTTTTTCTCGTAGGAAATGTACAACTTTATTCTCGTACATTTACAACTTTATTCTTGTAAATATACAACTTTATTCTCGTAATGTTATGACTTTCTTCTGGTAGGAAATGTACAACTTTATTCTTGTAAATTTACGACTTTATTCTTGTAAATATACAACTTCATTCTCGTAATGTTATGAGTTTTTTCTCGTAGGAAATGCACGACTTTATTCTTGTAAATTTACGACTTTATTCTCGTAAATATACAACTTTATTCTCGTAATGTTATGACTTTTTCTCGTAGGAAATGTACGACTTTATTCTCGTTAATATACGACTTTATTCTCGTAATGTTATGACTTTTTTCTCGTAGGAAATGTACAACTTTATTCTCTTAAATTAATGACTTTATTCTCGAAGTCTGTTTTTTTTCTCAAAGTGGCCCTAATACTCTGTCGTATGTTTCAGTCTCCGACCAAGAATTCATCTGAGCCGACATGGTGAACATCGAGAAAGACACAAAAAATCATGTACTGTCGCCTGATCTTGGCTCTACTGGTTCACTTCTGGGGTAACTGGAGCCACACACACACACACACACACACACACACACTGACACCCACTTCAACACACACACACACACACACACACACACACACACACACACACACACACACACACTCTGTCTGTAAGACTTCTGTGTCCTCTGATTAGATTTGACTCCTCAAATTGAATCTCCCTCTGAAGCAAACACCCATTTATGCGCACACAGTGTACACACACACACACACACACACACACACACACACACACACACACACACACACACACACACACACCCAGCCTGGACACTGAAACCACACTTAGTTGACTGTTTACGCTGTGACTCTCATTCTCAGTAAAAGCTGCTAATAGGAGCAAATTACTGCCAACAACTTGGAAATATCAAGTGGCCGACTGCTGCTGCGCCGTAATGGAGTTAACTGCTGACCAATCCAATTACAGGCCTGGGGAGGGAGGGAGAGAGGGGGGAGGAGGGGGGGTGTCGGCCTCGGGGGAGGATGGAGGGGTGAGGGGGGGGGGCTACCTGGCTCCTAGGCCGCTAACTGTCACTGTTTGGCTGTAATGTGATTTGCAGCGCGGCCGTGGGGTCGAGTTGCTGCTGCAGGAAACGGGATCTGATCAGTGAGTTTTATAGCAAAACATGGACGAGCTCAGGGCTCAGGGCTGATCGCAGGTCTGATTCCCCCGTCCGTCTGTCCGTCCGTCTCATTTAACCTGTTGGACCCGTCTCATCAGGCCGGTGTGAATTCAGACATTTGATGACTCATCCTGCCTTCGTCCTAATTTAGCATCCAATTAAAATCAATTTTCTCTAAATGTTCACATTCCTCCTAAAACTATAAATTCCTGCCAGTCACCATGGTAACTTTGGCTGGCTGTAGTTTGAGAGAAGTTTCTGTCTCGTCATTGTTCACTATGGACAAACACCACCAGCTAGAATCACATTTTCTGGCTGAAAAATATTGATGTTTAACATCAACATTTACTTGAAAAAGGTCTAGCACCGAAACGTTGCAGTGCAATAAATTCTGCAAGTTGGCTATGTGTGCGGGAACTTTTCTTTTTCTAATTTGGACTTAATTGTCACCCTCCGACGCACCTGCCAAAGAAATAGATGTGCGAAGATTTTTGCTTTTTCTAGTGTTTACTTCTAAATTTGGTCCAATGGGGGTCTAATTTGTGTCGATTTAGGGGTCCTTAATGTACAAAAGGTTGAGAACCACTGGGCTACTGTAGCTGTCAATCAATGTCCAGGAGAAGCCCCCCCCCCTCTTTAAAGTGATTGAAGGTTTTATTGAGCTGCTCCTCCTCGGGTTCAGGATGGTGTAAGAGGCCTTTGAGTGGCAGCACTTTCAGCTCTCCTGTTTGTTTTCCTTCTGCTCAGTCAGAGACATTAGCTCGGGTCAACTGTGTTTAACGTCTGGAACATGTTGGAGCGGGTTAAAGGGATAGTTCACCCAAAATTGAAATTTCACTCATTATCTAGGCTACTCACCCTCATGTGGACTAAGGGCTGGGAGAAGTTTCAGAGTCCTCCGTGGCTTCTCTGAGTTACAGGGGGTCTCGGCGTAGCAGTGCATGTCCATATGACGGTTGCAAATGGATACCAACTGTCTTCGTAACAAAAAGACACACCAAAAAACATCAAAATACCTCCATGCTGCTCATATGTAATGTCCGTCTTGTATTGAAGCCCCGACATGAGAAATTGTCCCGAAAAAACTTAGATAAGTCTATATTTCAAGCTTGTTTGTAGCGGAAGTTCCTCGAAGCTCCTCTTCACGGTTCATCAAATTTGGACGAACCAGATGTTTTTTGGTGTGTCTTTTTGTTACGAAGACAGTTGGTATCCATTTGCAACCGTTATATGGACATGCACTGCTACGCCGAGACCCCCTGTAACTCAGAGAAGCCACGGAGGACTCTGAAACTTCTCCCAGCCCTTATTAGTCCACATGAGGGGCAGTAAGTAGATGAATGAGTGAAATTTCAATTTTGGGTGAACTATCCCTTTAAGTGAAACCAGGCCTGATGCAGGTCGGACGGACGGATGGACGGACGAGGCCGTATTTCAACCCTCTCTATCTCCACTTCATTTAACCTCCATTACCTCGGCTTCGCTTCCTCATTCCTCCTCCTCCTCCCTCTGTCTCCCTGTGCTGCTCTGTTCAACTGGCTCCATTACTGCCCCCCCCCCCCTCACCCTCCCCTCCCCTCCCTTTGCTCCCCTCAGGCATCCCAAACCTCATTTACACAGATATGTTTAGCCAGCACAGGAAGCAACTCGTGCCCTTAACAAAATTACGCTCCAGCCAGCGAATGAGCCGCGGGGCTGGTCTGCAGGGACCAATCACAGCGCGCCTCCACTCGACCGCTTCCTCCTTTGAGAGGAACACTAACCCCCCTCCTCAATTTGGACCGGACCGAGCCCTCCTCCTCCTCCTCCTCTCTCAGTGTGGACTAATGTGCTCCATTACGGCCTGAATACGAGCTTCATGTGCAGCTTTTGAACGATGTTATAATGATAAGGATGGATGGTAATGACGATGGCGATGTTTTAAATGCACCGAGAGTGCTGCTGCTGCTGCTGCTGCTGCTGCTGCTGCTGCTGCTGCTGCTGCTGCTGCTGCTGCTGCGTTCACAGACCCGGGGTGCTCAGCTCAGCTCAGCTCAGCTCTTTGGCCCCCTGCTCTGATCACTATCTCTGCGGCGCCTCAGTAATTTGGCTCTGAAGTTTTTCGCTCTATTAATGGGACTCTGCTGCCGTTTCCCTTTCTGCTCTCCTCTCGTATCCTTTAATTCTTACATTCCTCTCTCTCTCTGAGTCAAACCCTCCAGTTCCTGTAGAGATCACTCACTCTCTCTGTTTATATGAAGCCTGATGGGATTAGAACCAGTGTTGTGCTAGTTACTGAAAAACAGTAACTAGTTACAGTTACTAGTTACTTCATTAAAAAAGTAACTCCGTTAGTAACTCAGTTACTTCAACCAAAAAGTAATGCGTTACTGAGAAAGTAACTTTTTCGTTACTTTTTCGTTTTTTTCCCCCAATGCTCCCATTAAATAAAGGTTGATTGAATTCCCCTCTAACCTCATTTCAGTTCTGTACTGATGCTGATGAAAAAACGGTTTTTATCTTTAAAATTTTACCATCATCATCATGCTGCATGATGTCAGCATGTAGCCTACAGCAGCATGACAGAACTGCAAACATCTTGAGGATACTACTTTGACCGAGTTACGTTCAAGAACCTGTTTAATGACGGAAAGTACTAAATTCACTCCAGCGGTAATTTCTTTCGATCGATCAGCTGTGTTGACCCAGAGTGATCAGCTGTGTTTACCGTTTCAGGCGTCCGTCTGTCGGACTCGAACCGCTGCTGCTCGGTGGAGTGGGTGCTTGTTGTGTCTCGCTGTGACTCTCGAGCTGTGTCCCAGGGGCTGCAGCCTGAACTGGGACACAGCTTCGGTCTCGGATGCTACGTTAGCTACGTTACCTTAGCTCGCCGTCATGCCGTGCTCTGACCTGTCCAGTCCTCTTCATGGAGCGTGTTAGATTACGTGTGGGACGCTAGAGGGCGGCCACCAAGCGCTTTGTTTTTCACCGTGTTGCAGTGTGCTCTGTCTTTCTATCAATTCAATGAAACTTTATTGATCGCTAAAATGTAATGGGAAGTGTGTGCCGCTGTAAAACCTCACCAAAAGGAACGGAGTAACGCAGCGTCTGGTAACGGTAACGGAGTTACTGATTTTAAAAAACAACGCGTTACGTTATTAGTTACTGAAAAAAGTAACGGCGTTACGTAACGGCGTTACTAATAACGCGTTACTACCCAACACTGATTAGAACACAGCAGCAGTAGGAGGGATATCTTATATACTACTACATACGGATGGTACCGACTTCAGTACTTCTATTGGTATCGACCGAATTCCCACCGAAGTGTCGATTCATGTTTAGTCAAACGGTTCCACATTTCGGTGCCTGAACGCACCTTCGTGTCGCGTGCGTCAGCGACAGGCTTTGGTAGTAGCTAACCGATTACAGTACAGAAAAAAAAACTTGCATAAGATCTCGGTATATTTGATAAAATGGGGATTACTTTGCTGGATTAAGGGACGAAGAATGCCCCTTAGCTGTGGTGTAATGAGCTGGAGTGATGTTGCTTTTATAAAACGGTTACTAATAATGGCAACATGAAAGAGGAATACACAATCGATTTCATGTAGTTCATCAGAAATACATAAATAACTCTCGCTGTAAAACGGACGGCAGCTCTGCATGTCGTCTTTTCCTCAGCTTTTTTTTCAGGAGAAAGTCACTGGAACTGCTCAATCCACTCATCCATCGTTAACCCTCCCCAGAGGTGAAAGTTCACCTTAAACATGTGAATTCAACTCATTTAGTCTGTTTGTTAAAGGGATATTCGGGCGTAGGTTTAACCCATGGTCCAACGCACCGTGACACGGAGTTAGACCCCCCCCCCTCGAGAGATGAAGTCTGCTAACCGCTAGCTTCTCTAGCTGTAGCAACTTTAGCAAAGACTGCACCATAACCATGAGTTGTTTTCGTCTCGTTTCAATAGAAACCAGGCAAAGCTAACAGATGTTTGATGCCTCGTATTATGGGCTGGGACCCTGTTTGTACTGTTGATGACGTTTGGGGCTGTTCTGAGCATTATTTGTGGCTATGAGCGGCTTTTTGATCGATTGCAAGTGGATCAATAGACTGCACTGTTTGTTACGGTGCGGTCTTTGCTAAAGTACAGCTAGAGAAGCTAGCGGTTAGCAGACTTCATCTCTCGAGGGGGGGTCTAACTCAGTGGTATGGTGCATTGGACCATGGGTTAAACTTAACGCCGGAATATCCCTTTAACATCATAAAAACACCGCCTACCTTTTGCTTCCAACTGTAACAAACTTCCTTTCATACTTCCCTGACGCGGGGTGATACACTGTGATAAGGCTTTAGAATAATAGCTGTGGTATAGGCTACGCTCATTATATCACAGTTACCAACCAATCGGATTGCAGGATTTCACCGTTCCTTTTTATAATTCTACATCTATAAAAGCCTACTATTATATTCTAGGGCACTGGTTTCTCCATAGTGTCAGTGAACACATCTCTTGATGCCTGCAGCTCTGTGGGCTGAACTCCTGTGTTATGTCTCCCTTTGATTCCTCTTTAATATTCCTCTGTTGTCTGTGGTCTAGAAGGGACCGGGAGGCCACCAACACCTCCTCCTCCTCCTCCTCCTCCTCCTCCTCCTCCTCCTCCTCTTTCACACTGCAAAAACTCTTTTATATTTCCAAGAATATTTGTCTTATTTCTTGTCAAAATGTCTAGTTTCTAGTCAAAACTAATCTCTTTTCATTTAAAATGAGACTCGTCACCTAAAAAAAAAACTTGTTTTTAGATCTTTTCATTGTTTCAAACTAATATTTTCTTAAAATAAGTAGAAAAATCTGCCAGTGAAAGCAAGTTTTCTTTTGTGCTTGTAATAATAAAGAAAAATTTGCCTTGATTTTTCTACTTATTTCAAGTGAAAATATGCTTGAAAGAAGTTTTTTTTTTAAAAAGTGACTAAAAACAAGCTGCTTTCTTACTGTATGTGATGAGTCTTATTTTAAAGGGACAATGAGGAGTTTTGTAAAAGTGATGTGTTTCCACTCTACATTTATGAGCCTCCGCACCGTGAAATTCTTTGACCGGCGCAAGACAGACTCATGTTTTCATTCATCAAGAATTAAAGTCAGAGGTTGGAAGACGATCACATACCGTCGTAGTTCCCACCATAAACGGTGATTCGGCGGCGTTATTCTCATGACTCGCCACGAAACCCAAAGTAAAGAAACGCTGGTCGGCTCGCCCAGCATTTCCACCACCACTAATAATAACAAAATAACCATAGAGACAAAACCATATATTTATCTAAAATGGAGCCATTAACAAGTGGTAATGTAGATTCATCCACATTAACATGAGACTATTTTTATAACCAAATAGAAACTCCTCGTTGTTCCTTTAAGTATAATGAGATTGTTTTGACTTAGAAAAAAGACAAATATTCTTGGTAAGATTTTGAGTTTTTGCAGTGCAGACCTGTTTCAGTATGCATCATGGACTCTGGAGGAGGAGCAGGAGGAGGAGGAGAGGGGGGGCCATGTGCGATATCTCCCTCTCTCCTCGTTCCAATCTCCTCTCCCTCCATGGCCTCTGCTCAGGTAATTAACTTCTCTCCCCTCCTCTCCTCTCCACGCCCATGCAGCCTCCTTATCTGGGCTCCTTTCACACTGTTAAAACTATCAGTCCTCTTCACCCCCCCATCCCCCCCCCACCCTCCTCTCTGTCTAATTCCTCTGGCTGAAGGTGCAGCAGGAATAGGTAGAAACTAATCCAGACCTGCTGCCTCCTCCTCCATCACCTCCATCGGTCCTTTTTCTCCACAGATTCATCCGTCTCACCTTCAGTTTAAATGGAGAGATTGGATTAATTAGACATGTTATCCTGATCAGTGAAAGAGAGACTTGATCCCTGTTCACTAGATCCTGATTAGGACCAACACACACACACACACACACACACACAGTCGTAGTAGCGGAGGTGAGGTGAGCAAAGACTGAGGGTAAATCTTTGACTTTTCGGAGCTGCTGCTGGGGATTAAGAGGAGATTGTAATTGCTTTTTCTTCCCCTCTCCCTCTCGTTCTCCTCCTTCTCCTTGTTCTTCTTCCTCTCGGTTCATTTGTATTGACGACTTGTTATATAGCGAGGTCGCAGCACAGACGACGGAGGACAAAGAGCAGGAGCAGCTCTCATCCCTCCTCCTCCTCCTCCTCCTCTCTGCTTATAGACACTAATGCCGACGTACGATCCGATCTGATCCAGAGAGAGGAGGTTCAGTGGCGTTCAGTTCAGTTCAGGCGGCGCTGGGAACATGTGAATAGGAAGAAAACACAAAGGACGAGCTGATCTCAGGCTGATAATCGCTGTCATAATTACCACAGTGTAATAATGGAGAGACAGAGCTCTGATTGAATGAGAGGGGGAATTATGAGGACGGCTCTCTCTTCCTTATTTCTCTTCTTTCTTTCTTTCTTTCTTTCTTTCTTTCTTTCTTTCTCGCCGTTCAACTATTTATATCCTTCTCTAATGGCCTGTGACTTGTAGTGTGTGTGTGTGTGTGTGTGTGGTGCTGCACGCTGAGTTAAAGGTCAAGTGTTAAGTGTTAAGTGTGTGTGTGGTTAACTGAGACGAGACGAGGTGAAGTGCACTGTTAAAAAACGAGCTGAACTCTGGAGAATCAGCAGCGTTTAAAGTGAAAATTTAAATATTAAATCGTCTGGTTTTAGATATCGAAGCAGTTTCTTAATACACACACACATACATCGTGTTCAGGCAAATTACTCTGGAAAAGTAACTAAATTACTGATCACTGATTACCCCTTTTAAAAGTAATCATGTTACTGTCCTGATTACTTTATTTCAAAAGCAGTTTCTTTGGCTTTTCACACCACGTAAGTTGTTGATTTTATGTGCACAGATATTTTATCTGGTGGACAGTCTATTTATTTATTATGTTTATCTTTAGTATTTTGTCTTTTTATTGTGTTAAAGGGATAGTTCGACATTTTGTCAAATTGGCCCATTGCCATAATCCCTATAGTCATAGCAGTAGGTTCGTTACCTTTAATTGTCGGTGCAAGCTATTTTTAGAACGGCGGAGCAGAGCCGTGAGCTGCTCAGAGCTACGCCACGGAGGCTCATGGGATTTCTTGGTTTCCCTCATCAAACTCATCAAATGCACAATCCAACAACTCCACAACGCTCTGGTGGACAAGTTGTGACCTGCACATTCACCACGCTATGAGATAATAACACAACGTTACCACACAGAGTTGTTTTAGAGGGAAATACAGAGACTGCTTGATGAAAAACTGTCCCTGAAGGCAACGTGCATCAGCGGTTTTGCATGAATTTCCCTCTAAAACAACTCTGTCTGGTAAGTGGTAAAGGTGAGATTATTTTTAGCTGTTAACTTTTTACAGTGTAGAAGCTGCTCCGTCACCTCAGGTGGGCGCTCCACCTGGGCTTTAACATCAGCTGATCTACAGTTTCACTCTGGGCTTTGTCCCGTTTCTTCAACATCAGCGCTGGTTTCAGAGGAGATGTGTGTGTGTGTCCGTCTCAGCCTCGGTACTCACACACTCACACACACACACACTGACTCGGTGTAAAGTTCTGAGCCGAGGCCTCGTTCTTTTCTCGCTCTGCTGGATCGAGTTGCCGGGACAAAGCCGAGCTGATCCCTCCTCCTTTTACACCTCAGTGTATCGTCAGGGACAAAGACCTGATTCACACACTCTGGTTTTACTGTTAATGCTGCTGCTGCTGCTGCTGCTGCTGCTGCTGCTGCTGCTGCTGCTGCTGTGGAGCTCTGAGGATGGATGGAGCAAGGGAGGGAAATGTAGAGATGGAGCGATGGAAGGTGCAACAGTCGATTAGAGCAGTGGTTCTCAACCTTGAATATTTGTGTTAATATAAGTCTTAAAAAGTTCTATCTTCCGACAGCAATCACTTCTATAGAGTGTTTGGTCTGAAACACGGGTCTGTCAGTCACTCTGCTCTGCTCTGAGCCCAGGAGAAAACATTTATCGTATCCTACAAGTTTTATCCAATGAGGAGAGAGAACGGCATAAAGGGGCGGTCCTCTCTGTGTGTGCAGCCAAGGGATGCGCGTGAATGTGGTGACGTAGGGACGAGGGCAGGGACTGCTAACTCCATCTGCTGACAGGAAGTTAGACAAAACCACCGGATCGCTTACTGATAGCTTTAAATTAGGGCCAATGGCATGAATTTTTGGAAATATTAGAACAGAATATTAGAATATTAAAACATTTAAACATTTCTAGGAAGAAGTGGTAAAAATTGTTTTAAAAAAAAGTAAAGATTTTCTTGAAAAAAAGTGGTAAAAGCTCTCGTAAAAAATGTTAGAAATAAGAATAAAAAAAAGGAAACATTTTCTAGAAAAAAGTGGTAACATTTCTAAAAAAAAAAGTTTTTAAAAAATCTAGAAAAAGTGGTAAAATTAAAAAAAAAAAAAAACTTCTAGAAAAAAGTGGTAAAATTAAAAAAAAAAAAAAGTAAAACAAATCTAGAAAAAGTGGTACAATTAAAAAAAAAAATCTAGAAATAGTGGTAAAATAAATAAAAAAAGTGGTAAACCACTGGATTAGAGAACTGAGAACTGAGAATGGAGGGAGGAAAGGATGGAAGGAGCATGGAGAGAGGATGGAGGACAGGTTGTAGATTGATTCAGGTCTCTGAGGATCCAGAGGTGTAGCATCTGTTCCCACCACTAGTGGAGCTGTGGAGCAACATCTGTCTGCAGCAGCTCAAACATCTGGACACTGAGGAGTGAAGACCATCCAGATGTTTTGTCCAGGTCACACAGATGATTCAGATTCAGCAGCTTTGATCTCTCCCGCAGTTCAAGAGCCACAGTTTCATGTCACAGTATCAAAGTCGATGTTTGGCTTGTCTCACTCACTGACCGTGTGACAGATGTTTCAAAGAGTTATTTCAGCAGCTCCAAGAGGAACACATTGATCGGGGAGCAGGATTTAGCTGGATGGAGGAGGGATGGGACGATGCGCGTTGTGCTACGATACGAGACTATAGGATTCTCTATGATACGCTATAATACGATATGATACCATATGATGCAATACAATGTCACGATATACTTCAGTACCATACCATATGATGTGCCATGATACCATAGATACCATTCCATACAATGCGATACCATACCGTACAATGCAATACCATACCATACAATGCAATACCATACCATACAATGTGATACCATAACATACCATACCATATAATGCGACACCTTACGATACCATACAATTCATTACCATACAATACCATACCATACAATACCATACCATACCGTACAATGTGATACCATACCATACCGTACCATACCATACAATGCAATACCATATAATGCGATACCATACCATACCATACCATACAATACCATACCATACCATACAATACAATACCATACAATACCATACCATACCATACCATACAATACCATACCATACCATACCATACCATACAATACAATACCATACCATACAATGCCATTCCATACCGTACAATGTGATACCATACCATACCATACCATACCATACCATACCATACCATATAATGCATGCGATACTATACCATACCATACAATTCAATACCATACAATACAATGCGATACCGTATGCTACAAAACGATACAGTACCATACTATATGATACAAACCATACGATGTTATACAGTGCACTACATAAGGGTTAATGTATAGTTCGGAGGTTGTTATGGAGAAATAAACCCCGACAGGTTGTATGGAGGAGGGGTTTCATTCAACATGAAGGGGTTTATTTCTCCATAACAACCGACCAACTGTACATTATCCCGCTTATTACACGGTTTACGAGTGAAATAATTAATTTGAAACATAATGTTGATCAAAATATGACTTTCATCGATTTAAAATTGCATTTAGCGAATCTGCAAGACCGGTCACTTCCGCTGTTTTGCCGAGCCTCCTCCCGTTCGTGCATGTGAAGCCTTTGATAATCAATCAGTGGATCGATGGATTACCATACACGTGTTAAAATGTGTGTATTGTGTGAAGTCGTATCTGTCATAAACAAGAGATTAACTTTACTGTTTACGGGGTGCGTTTGTGTCGCGGAGCCGCGGTGCCAGCTGCACCGAGACGAGAGGAGAGCTGTGACACCGGGTCTGAGGCTCTGATGCAGGTCTGGTTTCCAGCAGCGGTGTGGAAGGAGCCTCCACTCTCCTTGTAACAGGTTACAAATCATTTATCTCTAATATCACTGTTAGTCCGAAGCTGTTTAATGACGGTAAAAATGAAACACAAGGTAAATATCCTGCATAGTTTCTCTTTTCTGTGCTGCGCTGATCAGAGCGGCGTCCCTAGCAACGGTCTGTTATACATGACGACGGTCCGTTATACAGAAATAACAGACCGCAGAACGCAGCGCTGGACCAATCAGAGAGCAGGATTCAATAGAGTCGTGTAATAAGATAAGTTACGATACCATACGTTAGATGCAAAACGATACGATACACCACGATACCATACGGTGTGATACCATACACTACGATATGCAACAATACACCACAATACCATATGGGATAATGTACGATGATAATGTTTGACGCGTATGATGCGTTACAAAACAATATGATGCAGTAGACTATGCTACAGTATGATGCAATACGATACCATACAATGTGCTACTATAGCTACCATAGGATATGATACAATGTGATACCTTACCACACCATAATATGGGATAGAGCTGATCTGGACGACATAGTTTGATGCCACTGAGCACATACCAAAACTCTGCAGCACCACAAGGACATGTTGGGGTGTTGGGGTGGGGGGTGGGGGTTGTAGGGGGGCTGCTGTTCTCCTTTGGGTCTGTTTGATTGTGTCTAAGTGGATTAGCATGGACAGACAGAGATGGAGGCGGCAGAGACTTAAACGCATTAGTACCTGAACACTGAGCTCTCGTGATCTGTCGTCAATCCAAATCCATTCGGCCGTGATTGACCAGTGATAAAGAGTTTTAAATGAAGAGCACTTTGCCCTCCATGTGATAACCGGACATTTCAGGACGTAACAGAGGAGGAGCAGGACTCTCTACATGTATTAGCATCGGTTGTTTTTTTTAATGGTCCGGCTCATTCGTTAATCAATCAGATTGAATCTCATTGTAAACCAGCTTTCCATTGACCTGAGCTTTGTTTCATGCAGCACAATAAGCACTGACTGACTGCACTGCAAAAACTCAAAACCTTACCAAGAATATTTGTCTTATTTCTAGTCAAAACAAATCTCACTCTACTTAAAATAAGACTCATCACATTAAAAAGTAGCTTGTTTTTAGACACTTTTTTACTACTTTTAAGCAGATTTTCACTTGAAATAAGTAGAACAATCTGACAGTGGAGCAAGTTTTTCTTCCTTATTACAAGCACAGAAAACTTCCTTTCACTGGCAGATTGTTCTACTTATTTCAAGTGAAAATTTGTTTGAAACAAATGAAAATGATCTAAAAACAAGTTAATTTTTAGGTGATGAGTCTTATTTATAATATTATTTATTATTTAGTATTTTTAATAAAGCACTGCGAGAAGCTGGTGAGAAACGATATTTCGTTTCAGCCGATGTATTTGTACATACATATGTGTGAAATGACAATAAAGTTTCTTGAGTCTTGAGTCTTAAAGTAGAAAGAGATTAGTTTTGACTAGAAATGAGACATTTTGACAAGAAATAAGACAAATATTCTTGGAAAGATTTTGAGTTTTTGCAGTGTGACTGACTGAATGATGTGTGTTCAGAACGTTTCGTATCTTTGTTCCCAGAATAACTGTGACAAGACGCTGGTTCCTAGAAGTCGGACAGAAATCCCCCCTGTAGTAGAAAAGTAGAGACAGATCCAGAATCTAACGGTAATAGTGAATTTGTGCGGCACAATCTGCTGTGATCTCCATTAAAGTGGCAGCGAGCTCACAGACGCCTGATAACCTTGCTGTCTGGGAGCCTGCACTATCTGTTAAGAGAAGACATCATTGGATTAGGGAAACCCTCCCACAACCCAAAACATCTGATCTCCTACTGATACATGCCATCATTAATTACTAAGTGCAATTACAGCTGGACAGATGGTAAAATGGTGATTACACTGAAGCCCTGCCTGGTGGAAGTCTTACAGTAACCTGCAGCACTGTCTTTAATACGTTTATGCTGCCATGAGGATTATTGTATTTGTTCAGAGCTGAATCTCAGAGTCCTGTGGTTTTGATAGTGGAGCTACTCGTCACATGTAAATATTAGGCATTGAATAGGGCCGATACTGATTATTTGTAATCAAGGAAACTGATAAACGATATTAATTAGAAGAACAAATGAAGAAGTTGGTGACAAAATGTAGAATAACACACATGGGATTAGACTGAATATAGTTAACTATTTGTTTTGTTTTTTGTTCTGTGTGAAAATCTGTGATAAAAAAAATGACCTCAAAGGGATAGTTCAAATCTTCTTCTAGATGATGTTTTGTTATTGGACAGATCTGATCTGGGATCATTTGTAAAACTTGTGTCCAACACCGAAGTGACAGATTCTCACTGATCCATCATCTGTCTGTGGTTTGTAAAGACTCACAGTGTGAAAACTGGTGGAAATATCTTTTCTTTAAAGGGATAGTTCAACATTTTGTCAAACTGGCCCATTGCCATAATCCCTATAGTCATAGCAGTAGGTTTGTTACCTTTAATTGTCCGTGCAAGCTATTTTAAGAACGGCGGAGCAGAGCCGTGAGCTGCTCAGAGCTACGCTACGGAGGCTCATGGGATTTCTTGGTTTCCCTCATCAAACTCATCAAATACACAATCCAACAACTCCACAACGCTCTGGTGGACAAGTTGTGACCTGCACATTCACCACGCTATGAGATAATAACACAACGTTACCACACAGAGTTGTTGTAGAGGGAAATTCATGCAAAACCACTGATGCACGTTGCCTTCAGGGACAGTTTTTCATCAAGCAGTCTCTGTATTTCCCTCTAAAACAACTCTGTCTGGTAACGTTGTGTTATTATCTCATAGCGTGGTGAATGTGCAGCTCACAACTTGTCCACCAGAGCGTTGTGGAGTTGTTGGATTGTGTATTTGATGAGTTTAATGAGGGAAACCAAGAAATTCCATAATGAGCCTCTGTAGCGTAGCTCTGAGCAGCTCACGGCTCTGCTCCGCCGTTCTAAAAACAGCTTGCACCGACAATTAAAGGTAACGAACCTACTGCTATGACTATAGGGATTATGGCAATGGGCCAATTTGCCAAAACGTTGAACTATCCCTTTAAAGAAAAGATATTTCCACCAGTTTTCACACTGTGAGTCTTTACAAACCACAGACAGATGATGGATCAGTGAGAATCTGTCACTTCGGTGTCGGACACAAGTTTTACAAATGATCCCAGATCAGATCTGTCCAATAACAAAACATCATCTAGTAGAAGATTTCTCTCTCTGTGTTTTTCTGTGTCGTGTTTTAATTCCCACTATTGTGTGTGTGTGTGTGTGTGTGTGTGTGTGTGTGTGTGTGTGTGTGTGTGTTGTGATTGATATATCAGTATAAGTGAGATAATGGCGCGGCTGTAATCAAAGCTGCGGTTTGAGCGGCAGCATGAATGAAGCCGTCACAGTGAAGAGAGTAAAGTGGCGCTGTTCATTTGTTGGGAGATGGATGGCAGCCATTGAGAGGAAAAGCTTTTAATTTGGCTCTGGTGTGGTAATTAGGTTTCAATTCGCTGCGCTTCACTAAGAGGAATGGGGAGGGTAATGAAGTTAGTCGTCTCACTGTGTGTTTAGTGAGAGGAGGAGGAGGAGGAGGAGGAGGTTAAGTATGCACACACTCTCTCTTTCTGCCTCTCACTCTAATTCATTGTCTAATTCTGTTTATTTCACTATCACGCTGCTTTTGTTGCATTAAGTTAAGAGGCTGCGGCACATTACTGCAAAACACACCGACACCCGATCCACCTCCTCTCTCTGTCTATTTAATGTCTCTCTCTCTCTCTCTGCAGATCCCACTCTTCCTCTTCCTCTTCGTCTTCCACTTCTCCTCTCGTCATCTCCCCAACGTCTCCTCTGGCTGATGAAGCCGAGCGCCGACGGACGGTGATGTTGTTGTGGATGTTACTAATGGTTCAGAGAGGACGAAGAGAACGAGGGAATATCGGCTTACATGACCTGGGAGAAGAGAGGAGAGGGAGTGGAGGTGTGTGTGTCTGTGTGTGTGTGTGTGTCTGTGTGTGTGTAGAGGAAGAGTAGATGTGATGATAATCTTACAGTTTTTCATAATTGTTAAAACCCATTGTTTTGAATCCTCCCGTCCTTTTCTCAAACTACAACAGGGCTGAGTATCGAGCCTAAACAAATACGATTTTCATAAACCTTCAGACCTTAAATTAAAAGTCAATGATCTTGTGGACAATAAAACTGCTCAAATTATGTATAAAGTAAATAATAATCTGCTTCCAGACGGTGTCCAGAGGTTGCTTCAGACTCAAACCAGTAGATATGAACTAAGAGGGACTTATGTGTTTACAAAAGCAAAGGTACAAACAAATGTGAAACAAAGATGTAGGCTATTAGTCAATTAAAGGAGTCAATCAATGGAATAATCTAGAATTAGAAATCAAACTGTGTAACACACTTAACAGATTCTGAAACTTATTTAAAAATACTATTATTAATAACTGAATTATAATGTCTGTAGAATATGCAGGTTCTTTGTTCTGTTAAAAAAAAAATTTAATGAGTGAACGGAAAATGTTAATTTAAGAAAGGTAGGCAAAATAAGATTCTTCAGCCTACTACACCTTTTCAGTCAAAGTGCATTGTATTGCTTTGTTGTGTTTTTGTTTTGTTTTGTTTTGTATCTATACTTTTATATTTGTCTATTGTACTTGTTTTTATAAGACTGAAATAAACACACTAAACTAAACTAAACTAAACATTCACAAAACAATTGATTCTTATTGCAAAACCAAACCATCGCCTCAAAACAGTTTTACCCATACTCAAATCCAATCTATGCTGTCAGATCTTGAACTAATCGGTCAAAATAGAAACGCTGCTATGCTGTCATTACACCAAAAAATCCTGAAATTGCTCAATACAGAAAGTCTACAGCCTATAATGAATAAATAATAATATTACTGTACACAATCGATCACAGTGACAACTATGTTTTATTGCATGAGAGTTGTTTAGAGTTTTGCAAAAAGGAACAACTGAGATCTGCAAATAGTGTTTTACTACGTGGCCTTGCAACACCACGTGATTGCTACCACATTTTATCCATGCACGGTCCTACTGTAGCCTTTTGCATAAGTTCCAAATGTGTGAAGTACTGTGAGGCACTCTGTGTACGCGTACGGATGGGCTATATAGATAAGGTTTTACTTACTTACTTACTTAAGATAGTTTATGGTTTTGGTTCAGTGAATGAGTTTAGAATAGACAACTGAACAACTGATGCACACAACATGAATCAGTGTTTATATATAAACTATGAACGAAGCGTCACGTGAAGAAAACACCACGTTAGTTTTTTCTCAGTTTGTTGCAGAAGCTGCTTCTCTGCTAATGGAGTTTATGTTTAACTGTCGTATTGTGTGTGTGTGTTTGCACGTGTGTGTGCATGTGTGTATGTGCATGTGTGTGTGTGTGTGTTTTAATGTGTGGTACATTTGGCAGTGGGCACAGTAGCCACATGACGACCCCTGCGTGACCCTGGAGAAGCGTGTAGGCGCCGGGTTCAGTCTGAGTCGTGTCACATGATCCTCTGCTGCTGCTGCTGCTGCTGCTGCTGCTGCTGCATTCACAATGGAGTATTAATCTGGACAACACACACACACACACACACACACACACACACACACATGCTTTGCACACAAAAAAAAAGAAGGAAAACGCACACACGCTGGTATGAAGGCGGTCTTTGTGCGGCTGCAGCGTCGTCATGGAGCTGGAACGACAGTAATCAATATTTAACACACTGATTCCTTCATGTTGTCGTCTCTATTCACACACACACACACACACACACACACACACACACTGGTCCTGATCGTGTGTTTGAATCCTGACGTCCTGTGTTTGTCTTTTCCTCCCTGTTGTCTTCACCTCCTCCTCCTCCTCCTCCTCTCTGACATTCACTCTCACTGGTTTGTCGTTAGCGGGTTAGCAGCTAACAGGGAGCTGGTGATGATGATGATGATGATGATGATGATGATGATGACTGGGCCTGAGGAGGTCGTGTGCCTTCACTTCCTGTCACACCTCCTCTTCCTCCTCCTCTCTGCAAAAACTCAAATATCTTACCAAGAATATTTGTCTCATTTCTAGTCAAAACTAATCTCATTCTACTTAAAATAAGACTCATCACATTAAAAAGCAGCTTGTTTTTAGACATTTTTTTTTTTACTTTTTTCAAGCAAATTTTCCACTTGAAATAAGTAGAAAAATCTGACAGTGGAGCAAGTTTTTCTTTCTTATTACAAGAAGCACAAAAAACCTGCTTTCACTGGCAGATTTTTCTACTTATTTCAAGTGAAAATTAGTTTGAAACAAGTGAAAATGATCTAAAAACAAGTTGATTTTTAGGTGATGAGTCTTATTTTAAGTGGAAAGAGATTAGTTTTGACTAGAAATAAGACAAATATTCTTGGAAAGATTATGAGTTTTTGCAGTGCTCCTCTTCCTCCTCCTCCTCTTCTTCAGTCCTGTCACACCTCCTCCTCTCTCCTCTTCCTCCTCTTCCTCCTCCTCCTCTTCATCATCCTCTCTTCTCCTCCTCTTCTTCAGTCATGTCTGTGGTTGTTGGACCTGAGTTAATAAACTGTTGTTGAAGCTGAAGCCACTTCCTCCTCCTCCTCCTTTCTCTCTTCCTCCTCCTCCTCTCTCTCCCCCTTCCTCTTCCTCCTCCCCTCTTCTCCTCCTCTTCCTCCTCCTTTCTCTCTTCTTCCTCCTCCTTCTTCTCCCCGTTCCTCCTCCTCTTTCTCTTTCTCTTCCTCCGCCTCCTCTTCATCATCCTCTCTTCTCCCTCCTCTTCCTCCTCCTTTCTCTCTTCCTCCTCCTCCTTCTCCTCCTCTCTCTCCCCCTTCCTCTTCCTCCTCCTTTTTCCTCCTCCTCTTTGTCCTCCTCTCTTCCCCCTTCTTCGTCCTCCTCTCTTCCTCCTCCTCTTCGTCGTCCTCCTCCTCCTCCACTCTTCTCCTCCTCTTCCTCCTCCTTTCTCTCCTCCTCCTCCTTTCTCTTCCCCCTTTCTTCATCCTCTTCCTTCTTCTCCCCAATCCTCCTCCTCTTCCTCCTCCTTTATCTCTCTTCCTCCTCCTCCTCTTCTTCAGTCCTAATAAACTGTTGTTGAAGCTGAAGCCACTTCCTCCTCCTCCTCCTCTTCCTCTCTTTCTCTTCCTCCTCCTCCTCCTCTTCCTTTCTCTCTCTCTCCCTCTCTTCCTCCACCTTCCCCCCCCCCCCCCCCTCGGGCCCCGGGGCCTCCAGCGTCTCAGCCTCCTCGGTGTGTCGGCCGACTCGACTCCAGCTCGGCTTCCTGTTATAGAAATTCACGGAACCACGTTCTACACACACACACACACACACACACACACACACACACACACACACATAACTCACCTACAGAGCTGCTGAGGGGTGTGTGTGTGTGTGTTATATTCTGTGTGTGTTTGTGTGTGTGTGTGTGTGTGTGTGTGTGTGTGTGTTATATTCTGTGTGTGTGTGTGTGTGCTGCCTGTTCACACAATAGAGTCGTCACGCAACAACGAACCACAGCGGCCAAACGAAGGACGAGACGTGAACTTTATGTGGAGTGAAGTCACTACACACACAAATTAAAAAATAAAACTTCTGCCAGATGAATGAACGAGCTTCGATATGAAAGTTCAAGGGATAGTTCACCCAAAATTCAAATGTCGCGCGATTTGCGCCGACGTCAGTAATCGCGCTGACGCCGGCGCAAATCGCGTGAGATTTGGACGAACTGGGAAGAGAAGCTTCCGCTACAAACAAGCTTGAAATTTAGACTTATTTAATTATTTTCTGGACAATTTCGCATTTCAGGGCTTCAGTACAAGACGGACATTACATACGAGCAGCATGGAGGTATGTGGATGTTTTTTGGTCTGTCTTTTTGTTACGAAGACAGTTATATGCCGTTATATGGACATGCACTGCTACGCCGAGACCCCCTGTAACTCAGAGAAGCCACGGAGGACTCTGAAACTTCTCCCAGCCCTTAGTCCACATGAGGGGGAGGAGATAATGAGTGACATTTCAATTTTGGGTGAACTATCCCTTTAAATGTTAAATCAGACAGTTTGTTTTTATCAGAGAGGAAGGAGAGAGTGTGAATTCAACAATAACCTGAAGCTGAGATCGCTGGTTTGACTCCCACCACTGTCCGCTCTGATAAAAGGCAACAAAAAAACAACTTTAACAAACCAACAGTCAGTGAGTGTGGAGACCAAACACGGAGATAAAACTGGACTCAAACATGACTCAGCAACGACTGTTGCACCTACAACCTGGAACACTCTGCAAAACCATCTGAAACTCACCGCACTTTTATCAACAGGACAATTTAAAACCATAACTACTTCTTATTTTACCTCTAACTGCTCCTGCTTTTAACTACACTTAGCCTGTGTTTCAGTCTATCCCTGTCACCTTTAACTTCCGGTATTCTGTTATGCTTTTGTATGTTTCAAATGTTTTGTCTTCTGTCCTCATATGTTTTGTGTTTCATCTCAGCTGTATTGTAAATGAGGTTACTCCTCAATATACTGTATCTCAGAGTTTAAATAAAGGTTATGAAATGAAATGAAAAGAAAAATCCTTCTGTGACTTATAGATGTGTAAAAAAAAATCTAAAATATCTGTTTCTCATATGAATTCAGTCCTTTAATAATAAAGTCAGACGTTGTTTTTACGACCTGCTGTGACCAACAAGTGAAAGTACAAAGTCAGTCAAGTCCTTTTAGGTTTTCCAGCCTTTTGTTTCATCCTGTGACAAGTTCAATACAATTACACTTTTCAAACAGTCTGAGTCTGAGTCACTGCTGATCTGGGTCACGTGACGTCCTGCAGCTCTGACATAGAGACGACGACGTTCTCTCCAGGGAAAAAGAAGCATTTATATGTCAAAGTTCAACAGAACTGTTTTCTGACTCCTGAACCAACAGTTTTTAGTTCAGTTCAGTTTATTTAGTTTATCGCAGGACAGCGCCGTGCAGTGACATTGCTTATTCAAAGAAATAAAAAGATGGCTGCACCAGATTTAGCGTTGACATTAGTCCTTGACATAAAAACAGACATCATTTAAGTACAAGTTACTGTAAGATACACAATACAGGGTACATTAATATATGGTAAATACAGGTGCCCATGCTTAATGCAAAAATGAAAATGATCTAAAAACAAGTTAATTTTTAGGTGATGAGTCTCATTTACGGTGGAAAGAGATTAGTTTTGACTAGAAATGAGACATTTTGACAAGAAATAACACAAATATTCTTGGAAAGATTTTGAGTTTTTGCACAATATGCATATTGTGAACACAGGTGCCCGTCAACTAAAACACGGGAGGTACACACTGTATAATGCATCCAATCTAACACATTCTGCTATAGTTTTCTTGTGGGGGGGGTACATTAACTACAACAAACCTCACTGTTAGCAAATCTACATAAGATGCATAGTGTTGTTCAGAGCCTTGGAAAGTACAAGTATGTCAGACTTCACATAAAGTGCTCATGTTGTTCAGTGCAAAGGAACATTTAAGAGTTTGAGTTAAAGCTTCACATAAGTTGTTTTATGCAGGTAAAAGAAAAGAAAGAAAAACCTATAAACAAAGAAAAGATAAATCACTTTAGTATCAAAGTGCATGAAAATATCCACAGATTTACCTCCAATAATCATAATAAAACACTGAGCTCTATGAATTATTAATCATCATCCTGATGCTTTAAACCAGAGCAGTGAGTCTGTTGTTGTGGTGTTGTGTTGTTGTGGTGTAATTCAGAGGCAGAGTTTCAGAGCGTGGACTAAAAACCCTCGCAGCGTCACTCAATCCTCGGCGTCATTGTCCCGCTGCTGCGTGGCCCCCGGGGGCCGCGGTTCTTGGAGGAAGTATTTTCTTAAATGACAATAAAAAAGCACAAAGAGGAGGTGTAAGTGAGCAGTTTGATCATATTTATTACACAAAAGATCCAGTTTAGAGGCGGCGGGTGGATCTGCTTTCACCCTGTGCACTTGGTGTTGACTGTGTGAACGCCTCACTCACTCTACTGTGTGTCTGTGTGTATTTATGTGTGTGTTACAGTGTTTCTCGATTGCTAAGACACATTTCTGGAAAGCTGCTCTCATTTTCTCTAAACTGTGAACACAAACCCCAATTTTCAAGCTACATTCACAAAACCTCAGACTCTTCACTTTCACCTCAAAACAGTTCAATCTGTGCTCAAAACTGAGTCAATCAAAATTAAAAACACTACTGAGCAGTCACTAAACACGACATAGAAAAATATAAAACACAATGCTCAGGACATGGAGCTGTAGAAATAAATGTCTATTGTTCACTGTAGCTAAATACATGTTGCAAAACAGAAATCCTGTGCATTAGCACTTGTGCAATTGAGCAATTGTGTTCACTGCAAAAACTCAAAATCTTTCCAAGAATATTTGTCTTATTTCTTGTCAAAATGTCTCATTTCTAGTCAAAACTAATCTCTTTCCACCTTAAATAAGACTCATCACCTAAACATTAACTTGCATTTTAGATCATTTCCACTTGTTTCAAACTAATTTTCACTTGAAATAAGTAGAAAAATCTGCCAGTGAAAGAAAGTTTCTTGTGCTTGTAATACAGTAAGAAAGAAAAACTTGCTCCACTATCAGATTGTTCTACTTATTTCAAGTGAAAATATGCTTGAAATAAGTAAAAAGTGTCAAAAACTTTTTATGTATAACTATGTATGTATATGTATAAATATACTTAGTTTAGGTATAATGAGATTTGTTTTGACTAGAAATAAGACAAATATTCTTGGTAAGATTTTGAGTTTTTGCAGTGTTTGACTTTTGCCACCTGTGCTCAGCATTATGCAACACAGGTGCATCACAATGAAAATGTGTTGGCAAGTTGTTAAAGTCTAAACAGGTGAAAAGTGCTGATGGTTTTACCAGAAGAATCAGTGGTCAGGTTCAATCAGTGGGTTCAGACAACAGGGTTTTTAGGGTTTTAGTAAATGAGAAAAACTGTAATGTGTGTGTGTGTTTTAGTGTGAGTGTTGCTGCTTTCCAGAGATGGACAGTACTCCACCCCAGTACTTGAGTAAGAGTACAAATACTAGCCTACTGGTCAAAATTGACTCCGTTACAAGTAAAAGTAGCTCAGTCGACATGTTACTTGAGTAAGAGTAAAAAAGTATTTGCTTTTAAAGGTACTTAAGTATCCAAAAGTACATGCTTTCAAAATGTAAGAGTAAATGTCTTATTGTTCACATCAATGAATGACTCTAATAGTTTGTAAATGAATGTAAGGAGCTTTTAACTCTTGTTAGTGAGAATGAACTCTTTGCTGCTCAGCTGCACTGATGTGCTGCTTTTAGGGGTTAGGGTTTCCTTCACAGACAAACACAGCTTGTGTCCAATAGGATTTTAGAAAAAGACCTGAAAGTAACCAGTACTTTTCAGCCTTCCTACAAATTAACTCCAGTAAAAGTACAAATATTTGTCTTGGAAATGTATTCAAGTAAGAGTAATAAGTACCAAAGAAATCTAATACTCAAGTAAAGTACAAATCCTCTGGATATGTACTTAAGTACAGTACTCAAGTAAATTTACTCTGTTACTGTCCACCACTGCTGCTTTCATGTAGAAACAGTTTCTTACTGGTTGTGTGTGTGTGTGTGTGTGTGTGTGTGTGTGTGTGTGTGCGTGTGTGCGTGTGTGCGTGTGTGCGTGTGTGCGTGTGTGCGTGTGTGCGTGTGTGTGTGTGTGTGTGTGTGTGTGTGTGTGTGTGTGTGTGTGGATGTAAAGGTCAGTCTGATGTAACTGGGCCCACATTGACTCCAGCAGCAGCGTCACAATGGCCGTGGTCTGGTGCCACACAGTAAAACATTGTGCTGCAGCCGTTCTGTGATAAGAGCCCCCCCCCAACCCCCCGACCCCCCCACCCGTCTGTGCTGCTGCTGCTGGTGACAGTGTTGGTGGAGCAGCAGCAGCAGCAGCAGGACGGAGCGACGCTATCAGCTCCATCAGCAGGTCAGCAGGACCGACCGGAGGAAAGAAGAATGTGACCGGAGTTCAGCTGCAGAGAGAGAGAGAGAGAGAGAGAGAGAGGGGATGAATGAATGTTTGCATTAATTTAAAGGGACAGTTCATTTTAGTCAGAGCCTCCTCTCACCATAATCCCTATAGTTATACTATACAGTAGCAGTAGGTTCATCACCTTTAATTATCGGTGCATGTTGTTTTTAGAACGGCGGAGCAGAGCCGTGAGCTGCTCAGAGCTACGCTACGGAGGCTCATTATGGGACTCCACACAGAGTTGTTTTAGAGGGAAATTCATGCAAAACCACTGATGCACGTTGCCTTCATGGACAGTTTTTCATCATCAGTCTCTGTATTTCCCTCTAAAACAACTCTGTGTGGTAACGTTGTGTTATTATCTCATAGCGTGGTGAATGTGCAGCTCACAACTTGTCCACCAGAGCGTTGTGGAGTTGTTGGATTGTGTATTTGATGAGTTTGATGAGGGAAACCAAGAAATCCCATAATGAGCCTCCGTAGCGTAGCTCTGAGCAGCTCACGGCTCTGCTCCACCGTTCTAAAAATAGCTTGCACCGACAATTAAAGGTAACGAACCTACTGCTATGACTATAGGGATTATGGCAATGGGCCAATTTGACAAAATGTTGAACTATCCCTTTGATTTCGTCCTCTGCTGGTCACCTGTCTGCTGTTGTGTTGCCAGGTTTGACCTAGAAATCATGCAAAAACAAAATAAACTCCTGAAACATGAATGATTGTGATTGTTTCACTTCTGTGGATTGTAGATTAAATTTGAATTATTATTGCTGTACAACCAGGACCATAATTGAGTTTATCTGTTGTTGCTGTTTCATAATAACTCACAGTTTTACAATTAAAAAGCAAATTAACAGCCTGGAATCAGAAACCTGTTTCACTTTCTGCAGCTTCAGGAGAGACGACGTAGAAAAAATCATAGTGATCAGTTATTAATCAGTTTTTATATTCTTGGAACAAGTGGATTTTCCTCTATGAGGCGTTTAGTGGAGAATGACTGATGCACAAATAATATGAAGTATTATAGATGTAATAGTGAGTACAGAGATTTTATTTCAGTCTGATTAAATAGTTGTTTGAGTGTTAATGAATCTTCTGTCAGATTCACTGATGAAGGTGAAGAAAATAAATCTGAGCTCAAAACAAGCAGGATTTTAATGTTTAACAACAATAATAAGAGACAACATGACGTAAGATGGTTGTAAGGTTGTAAGAAGGTTTCTGCAGTGTAGAAATCTGTTGTGTGTGTGTGTGTGCTTGCAGCTTAAAGGACAATTCCAGACGAATTCAACTCAGGGGTGTATTTTCATATCATTTTAGGTCTAAAAGAATGAATCTGAAGATTTTCAGTTTAATCGCTCCTGTTTTGCGGTAGTTGCGTCTGTCCGTGCATCGCCACGGCAGCAATGAATGGGAGTGGATGTAAGTTCCGCTGTTTAGGCTGTTTCCAGCCCTCAAAGCCGCATTTTTTTTCCACAGACAGCGTCAGATGGCTACTCAAACATGCACCGAGAAGTTTATTTACTTCAAGCAAGCCGACATGTTTGTAAAAGTCGATCTAATTCAAAGTCTCCCGGAGTCTCGCGCGAGCCCGAAGTTGCAGTGCTGGTGTATTCAGGCGCAGTAGGAGCTACCGCTTGTGTCATAAACACAGGAATATCAACTCTTGACTTGCTTGAAGTGTACATTTTTTTCCACAGACAGCGTCAGGTGGCGACTCAAAGATGCGCCGAGAAGTTTTTTTTACTTGAAGCAAGTAAAGAGTTGATATTCCTGTGTTTATGACACAAACGGTAGCTTTTCCCACTGCACCTGAACACACCGAGCACGGCAACTGGGTCTCGCGCGAGACTCCGGGAGACTTTGAATTAGATCGACTTTTACAAACATGTCGGCTTGCTTGAAGTAAATAGACTTCTCGGTGCATGTTTGAGTAGCCATCTGAAGCTGTCTGTGGAAAAAAAATGCGGTTTTGAGGGCTGGAAACAGCCTAAACAGCGGAACTTACATCCACTCCCATTCATTGCTGCCGTGGCGATGCGCGGACATACGCAACTACCGCAAAACAGGAGCAATTAAACTGAAAATCTTCAGATTCATTCTTTTAGACCTAAAATGATATGAAAATACACCCCCGAGTTGAATTCACCTGGAATTGTCCTTTAATGAGTTTAAACTGTTTAGGAAACACAGCTGCTGTGTGTGTGTGTGTGTGTGTGTGTGTGTGTGTGTGTGTGTGTGTGTGTGTGTGTCTGTCTGTGCTGCAGGTGACACAACAACCTCATTCTGTCAGGACAATACAGCAGGGTGTCGTCGTAGCCACGGCAACAAAAGCAGTGAAATCAAAGAGGTGAAGAAGCTGCTAGAGGAAACGATTACAGACGGAGGTGGGACGGTGTGTGTGTGTGTGTGTGTGTGCAGCAGCTTCATGTGAATCTCCGTTCTTTCTTCTCTCCGTGGCTCCAGTTTCTTTTGGCCCCGATTTCCCTCCGTCTCCTCGACCGACACACCTTCACTGTGTGAACCGTCCTGTTCCTCCACTCTGTCTGTCTGTTTGTTCATTAAGAAAAAAAGATTCTTCCTACTTTCATCCATGATTGAAGGTCTCTTTCTCTCCCTCTGCAGCTGATAAGAGTTCATAATCATGGTCTAACACTTTCTGTGCTGTAACTCTGGCTTTTATTCATGTTTTGCTTTTCTAGGCCTGTCACAGTTACGACATCGTCACCTGACCGCAATTACTGGTTCAAATGATTTCCATTCATCTGTATAAAAACATCTGGATGAAACCAAAGATGGTTTAGAAACCAAGACGCTCCACTATGAGTCAGTTTCCTGTATCAGTAGCTGTGTTTCCATTGCTGGGTTTCGCAAAATAAAAGCAATATTTCTAAAATTGCGATTAACAATTTAATGGCCTTTTTCTGATCATTTAATCCGCTATTATAGTATAAACCTAAACATAGTTTAATAATACACATACACCTGAAGATGAAGAATAAGAGACATTTATTGGCTTTGCAGCTAAATCCAATGTCAATATTAGAAATGAAGCTCCTGAAGTGAAAATGAAGTGGTTCCATTGAAAGGTGTTTTTTGCGAATGAGCCGTAACTCTGGTCAAGTCTAGTCTGGTGACTGTAACTATTGTTTGGTTATTCACACGGACGTGTTATTGTGTGACACCGCCTGAGTTGAGTTGAATAATTGGACCTCACACGCCAAAGTTTTATCAAAATAACCCGGTTGGGTGAAAATGGTCCATGGGACTGGAGTGATGTGTAAATGCAAAAAAAGTGTTTCATTACACTTTTGCGATACATTTTGATATCGACACGTATGAAAAACCACCTCATGAGAGCGTAAAAATGTTTTGGCGATATTTGAGAGGTTTTTCGAAATGTAGGTGTTTCCATTACCAGATTTTAATTGCGATATTTAGATTTTACGCATTTCCAGGGGTTAATGGAAACACTCTCCATAACTCCGCCCCCTTTAGGAGACCAACAGGCCGTGACTCCGCCCACTTTAGGAGACCAGCAGACAGACCGTGACTCCGCCCCCTTTAGGAGACCAGCAGGCCGTGACTCCGCCCACTTTAGGATCTTTGGCTCCAGAGTCACTGAAGTAAATATTGGACTCATTTTATCACAAGACACATCTCTACTGAACATTTTGACATCTGTCTCAACAACGCACTCTCACAGGATTTGGCACAGATTTCCTAGATAACTTTGATTAAATGATAAGAAAAAGGCAATCAAATTGTTAATTGCAATTATTTGTTTAGTAATTAATCATTAACTAAACTTTCCTTGTTGCTACTTTTTGAATTGCTTTTATTCTGTAACAGTATTTATCTATTTTCTTACTTAGATTTTACACTGTTGCTTCATTGTTCAGAGTAAAGAAAGAACTTCATTGCACATGTTTCCTTACTTACTGTGCAGACGACAATAAACACTTCTTCAATCTTTGAGAGATAAATGAGTCGGTCCATGTCAGACTCAGCCGGGAGGAGGAGGAGGAGGAGGAGGAGGAGGAGGAGGGAGACAGAGAGAGGGTTAAAGAGACACAGCACACAAATTTAGAGGAAAAAAAGAGAGGAAAAAAAGCAATAAAAAGGAGAGGAAATGAAAAGCAGTTCGATGGAGAACGGTGATAAGACGAGCACTCGTCAAAAAGGCAATCAGCTCAAATTAAAAAAAAGAAAAGAGAGGAGAGAGATGTGACACATGTCGCATCGTGTGTGTGTGTGTTTGTCCAGTTTTGCATCTTCTGCAGTTGCATCACTTGAGCTAAGAGTTGATTCTTCTTCCCCATGTGTCATCATTCTTTCCTTCTCTGTGTGTGTTGTTATTGTTGTTATTATTCCTGACTCTCTGTGTCTCTCAGTGTTTGGTCTGCAGCCAGCGGGGCCTCAGGCCTCAGGTCACCGCCAGGCCGTCGGCTCACAGCAACACTAACAGCACAGACACTTGGCCTCCAGCTCAAATCCCTAGAAATGATTATCTCCACTCTCTCTCTCTCTCTGTCCCTCCAGCTGCCCGGCTCACGGCCGTCACAGGAATCACAGGACGCTGCGACTTGTTGGAGACGTGAGGCACAAGTCGCTGTGTGTTGACAGCAGAGAGAGAGAGGAAACTGATGCCTGCACTACACGAATATGGATATTTTTTTAAGCGGATATTTTCGTCCTCGTTTTTCAATAAAACTCTGTCCACACCACAGAAATATCTCTGTCCATACGAAGAGGCAAAACTGAAAACAATCGCCTCTGAAGCCTGAAACGCCACGCCCGGCCGCTAGGTGGTGACTAGCAAAATGTAAAATACCACAGAAAAGGTCAAAGGTCAAAAGGTCAAAATCTTTATTTGCCATTTGTGCATACACACGTAGGAGTTTTTGTACGGTTGTTCCAGGTCAGGTGGAGAAACAAAACAGAACACACAAGGACATACAAGACACAACGAAAAACACTTTAAAAAGAACGTTAAGAGCACGCACAGTCAAACGGTGGATTTTAAACCGTGCACTACTGTCATGCATGCACGCTTCTGTGTGTGCGTGTGTATGAATGACAATAACGGAGAAACAGCGCTATGCGGACATGAATGAAACGATATTATGTTGGTCGAGCCAAAAGACGATAAATCTATTCATGGCGGATGTAATTCATTTGTGGCGGGCCGCCACGAATGAATGAATGTGTGGGAAACACTGAAGACAGCCCGGTAGCTACACGTCGGCCATTGTTGTAGACAACCGTTTTGCTTCAATGCGCATGTGCGAACGGCTTGTCGCTAGGCGCTTGACATCATCGTATCAACACCAGCTCCGTGTAACATCGCTACAAGGATCCACTCAATTGGATATTTTTTTATTTCTCCACTTTTTTATCCGTTTAAAAATATCTCCGTTTATGTGGGTGAAGTCGCCGTGTTCGTGTGGTTGAGAGGTCCAGTTGCACAGAAAAATGTGCGTTAAAGGGACAACGAGGAGTTTCTATTGGGTTATAAAAAGTCTCATATTAATGTGGATGAATCTACGTTACCACTTGTTAATGGTCCATTTTCTATAAATCTATGGTTTTGTCTCTATGGTTATTTTGTTATTATTAGTGGTGGTGGAAATGCTGGTCGAGCCGACCAGCGTTTCTTTACTTTCGGTTTTGTGGCGAGTCATGAGAATAACGCCGCCAAATCTCCGTTTATGGTCGGAACTACGACGGTATGTGATCGTCTTCCAACCTCTGACTTTAATTCTTGATGAATGAAAACATGAGTCTGTCTTGCACCAGTCAAAGAATTTCACGGTGCGGAGGCTCATAAATGTAGTGTGGAAACACTTCGCTTTTCCAAAACTCCTCGTTGTCCCTTTAAGAAATATATTGTATTCGTGTCATCCAGACCTGACACGCTGTCATCAGAAAACACAGTGACAGAAACATGCAGTGTCGACCTGCAGGACGTTAGAGCCTCAGGGTTCCCTTTCCTCTTCTTCTCCTTCTTCTTCTTCTAGGAACCCAGCAGCAGCTTGGGTGGTGACACACTCATCATGAGTTTCTTCAGACTCTTCACTCAAACATTTAGAAACTGTCGTCGTCTCTTCGTTATCAGCTCAAACAGACAAACGAACCCAAACGGCTGCAGGCTCAGTTACAAACCTGAAACTCTGACCTTGGTCCCATGTTAGTTTGACCTGAAGCTCTGATCCCCAGTGTCTCTCTGTCTGGACAAGAAATGGACAAGAAACACTGTCAGAGCCGTTTGTCCATTATAAACCAAGTGGTTAAATCGTTTAGATGTTGTGGTGTTTGATTTGATTTGTGTTTGGAGATAATGAGCGGTTCCATGGTTTGATTGCAGGGAGTTTATTTAGGACTAATAATGACTAATAGACGTATAATGTGACCCGTGTGGGGTGAAGCTATGGAGCAGAGAGAGCACACCACTCATCTCACTGCACAGTTTGTCTTCTGTTGATCTACAGCTTTAAACCTGAACTCTCAGGTGTGGTGTCTCTAACCCTCCTCTCCTCCATGTGCATTTGTTTCCAACGAAGCCAGTGAGAAATCAATCCATGGCGGTTTTCAGCCAAGAGACACTAGGTGGAAGGCAGAGAGCCTCCATTCTCCCTGGTACAAGTCATTGATTTAACCAGCACTTTAACAGACAAACCATACAATCTGTGAGTGTGGAGACCAAACACTGAGATAAAACTTGACTGAAACATGACTCAGTTATAATCCTGTGACTTCTAGATGTCTAAAAATCTGCATGAAATAGACAGAGCCCCACCAACAAATATGTTTTTTTTTTTAAAAAGACCTGCAGAAGCACATAACGTATAATTATGTCACATTACGACACATGAAGCAAATACTTGTGGAACTACTTTCTCTTCTGAAATCCCTCCGCCCAGCAGCAGCCGTGTCTGGAATGTAGTTCTGGCTGCATTTCCCTCTAAAACAACTCTGTGTGGTAACGTTGTGTTATTATCTCATAGCGTGGTGAATGTGCAGGTCACAACTTGTCCACCAGAGCGTTGTGGAGTTGTTGGATTGTGTATTTGATGAGTTTGATGAGGGACAGGCCCTGTACCGTTCACCTCCATTGTGTTCACTGAGCAGCTCACGTCTCTGCCCCGCCCATCTCAAAACAACATGCACCGATAATTAAAGGTCATGAACCTGCTGCTATGACTATAGGGATTATGGTGAGAGGAGAATCTGAGTCAAATGTTGGACTGTCCCTTTAAACTCGTGTCCCGTTAAACCCGTGAACTCGTACCAGATCGAACTGATACGACTTCACAGGTCGGAAAAACACGAGTTACGGGCTGCCTTGAACGCACCATAACTTCTTGGCAGCCCCCGCCCTCGTCATGGATCTATTGATAGCTTTCTGTCACGTGACTTCCCAGGGACCTGGCGGTCAAAAGCAACATTCCAAAATGGCCCCGCAACGGACTTTCTATGGACAAACAACCGAGTAATGACTTAAATCATCTGCCAGCAGCCGAGAAAGAAAGATATAAAAAACAACTTTGAAGTTTTGGTCACTTGTGCCCCATATTCAACACCAGCTGCTGTATACGAGCTGTTTAAGATGACCAGTTCCCTGCCGAAGCTCCAGTTGGGCGATGTTTACGTTTACCTGGTGGAGAATCCATCATCCTCCACCGCTTGCAACCAATATTTCCGGTGTTATGGCTCAACTGGTTTCTGATTAAAAGCCCCATTTTGTAGTTTTTTGATCTTAAAATAATGTTTCTGAACTCGTTGAAGTGGTAGAAATGTACCTGTAACCTTCCTGTGTGGGAACACCGTCCTGGTACCGCAGCTCCGCTGAGCTCCACAGTCTGAGCTCCAGCCCACTGAGCCCAGGCTGCCTGCTTCTCTCCCCCACAAACCAGCCCTTAGCTGGGCTGCACGGTGACCAGCTGCCCTCCCCCTCCCCCGCCTGGAGCTTTGCTACGCACCGCTACCGACGGCAACGATGACGGCGGTCCGATAGCAGCGGGACCGGCGGCGGCGGCGATGGTAACAAAGGACCGCCGCCACCGGACACGGCAACAGCACCGACCGCGGCGGCAGCGACACGGTAACGGGGGTCGGGACCGACCGCGGCGTGGCGAGGATGATGACCGGTATTGTTTAGCGTATTTTCAGAGTGTTTTCCATTAGTTGGTAACTTTAACATGACAGGCTTTGTCATAGTGCAGTGTTGTGCAGAGTGAGAGTAGTGTGGCGCTGACTGTCCGTAGATTGGCGGAACAGGTTCACTCACAGAAGCATATGGCTGCAGTAACATGTGAACTGTGGCTTGATTTGTGAATTTGTGACAAATCTGCGGACGGAAGTGCAGCACAGCTGTTGTCCGGTACGGTAACCAGTTAAATCAGACACCAGTTGGGCCATAACACCGGTATTTTTGAAGCAGCAGGGAGCAGTGTGTGTTTTTCTGCCTTGTCCAAAGCCGCGGACAGCGGGGAAGTGGATTGTTTTGACCGCCAGGGGGGCGTTCCATACGGACCGTGACGTCACATGAAAGCTATCAATTGGTCCTCGTCCCTACGTCACCACATTCACGCGCATCCCTTGGCTGCACACACAGAGAGGACCGCCCCTTTATGCCGTTCTCTCTCCTCATTGGATAAAACTTGTAGGATACGAGAAATGTTTTCTCCTGGGCTCAGAGCAGAGCAGAGTGACTGACAGACCCGTGTTTCAGACCAAACACTCTATAGAAGTGATTGCTGTCGGAAGATACAACTATTTAAGACTTATATTAACACAAATACTATATCGCTTACTTCTGCTTTAACTTCTCTCTCTAATAAAGTGACAGTGACAGTATTCAGGACAGTGAAGGTGGAGACGTACCTGAGTGTTTTGTCCCTCCTCTCTCTTCCTGCCCCCCTACCCCTCCCCTCCGGCCTAGATACCCCCCCCCCCCACTGCCTCTCAGATTTCCTGAGGGCAGAGCCGAGGGCTTTTTGTCAGCGCTGTTATAAGATAGCGGGGGCCCGGACGCCCGGTCCCCTGAGGCCCCGGAGCCACAGAGGAGCTCTCACCCCTCCTTCCCCCTCCTCCCCCCTCTCCTCCCCCCTCTGGCCCCTCCCTCCCCCCCCAGGCCGTCTCTGATTGGAGCAACAGAGCAGAAGAAAAGAGACGATTGTTCGGAGACAACAGGGACGAATTTGTCGTCGTTGGACAGAAGAAAAAGAAAAGAGTGGATCAGGTGGTTGGAGGGTGTCCCACTTTACAGCAGCACCGCACTGGGTGTGTGTGTGTGTGTGTGTGCTAGGGATGTCACAATTACTTCTTTTCACACTCAAAAAGCAGTGTTGTTGTGTATAGAGCCATTTCGTTATGGAATACTCTTCATTTAAATATTAGGACTATTCCATGTTAAAGCTATCAGTAAGCGATCCGGTGGTTTTGTCTAACTTCCTGTCAGCAGATGGAGTTAGCAGTCCCCGCCCTCGTCCCTACGTCACCACATTCACGCGCATCCCTTGGCTGCACACACAGAGAGGACCGCCCCTTTATGCCGTTCTCTCTCCTCATTGGATAAAGGTTGTAGGATACAAGGAAAGTTTTCTCCTCGGCTCAGAGCAGAGCAGAGTGACTGACAGACCCGTGTTTCAGACCAAACACTCTATAGAAGTGATTGCGTTCGGAAGATACAACTATTTAAGACTTATATTAACACAAATATTCCACTTACTTCTGCTTTAAAAAGCATTTGGACGATGTAATTATTCATCCTCCTCAGTGTCGCTCGTCTTCTCGTTGTGTTTTGTTCCTGTTTATCTGAAGAACTCATCTCCTGCTGTGAAAAGTTAAAAACTCACTCAGAGTTAAAACCTTTTCAAATCATTTCTCTTCCTGTGTCTTCTTGTTCTTCCTCTGTGTCTCTGAGCTCGACCCAGATCGTCAGAGTCTCACTGGAGCAGAACCGACTCTTCTTTCAGTTCAGTGTGAGACACTCAGGTTTATTTGTCTGCCGGTTTCCCCGGGGACGAGCGTTTAGTTTAAGTGATCGAGGTCACACAGTCACACAGTCATCGGCTTTACAGACCATAAGGCCCAGTCTGTTTCCTCACATTCACTTTACAACTTCTTTTATCTTTAGTCTTTAAAACAGTGAGAACAAAAGCAACAGGACGTTAATGAGTTAAATAAACATGTTTTACTAATATTGATGAGGTGGATATACGTATCACTAAGACGTCATGTAGCTGTGTTCAGCACCAGGAGACGATTGATCTGATTGGTCCTTTAAATCCACTGATTTACACACAGACTGTTATTGATACTGATTTAAAGGCATAGTTCAACATTTTGGCAAATTGGCCCATTGCCATTGTACCGGCATATCATGCCGTGGACAGGGACGGTCTGTGGCGTTTGAACACACCTCCAAACAAAAAATTACTCCAAGCAAGCAAAAACATAGAAAAAGTTGAGTTCATAATGATAACAAATTCCAAAAGGTAACGAAAAAACCATCCAATCAACGAAATTTGTAACTTAAAGGTCGTAAATCAATAGTTGTGGTCAAAAACTATATGTAACCATAGTCTATCCACCTGTCCGACATTGTTCTGACTTTCCCCACCCCCAGTGACGTGTATTCAAGTAATGTGACGCAATAAACTTCTACAAAAATAAATTACCAAGTCAAATTATGTAAACATAACTGATGTGTGTGCAACAAATAAAAATTGTGGTTTAAATACTTTAAATGGCTACAACAGCCATAATCCCTATAGTCATAGCAGTAGGTTCCTTACCTTTAATTGTCAGGGTTCCTTACCTTTAATTGTCGGTGCAAGCTATTTTTAGAACGGTGGAGCAGAGCCGTGAGCTGCTCAGAGCTACGCTACGGAGGCTCATTATGGGATTTCTTGGTTTCCCTCATCAAACTAATCAAATACACAATCCAACAACTCCACAACGCTCTGGTGGACAAGTTGTGAGCTGCACATTCACCACGCTATGAGATAATAACACAACGTTACCACACAGAGTTGTTTTAGAGGGAAATACATGCAAAACCTCTGATGCGCGTTGCCTTCAGGGACAGTTTTTCATCAACAGTCTCTGTATTTCCCTCTACAACAACTCTGTGTGGTAACGTTGTGTTATTATCTCATAGCGTGGTGAATGTGCAGCTCACAACTTGTCCACCAGAGCGTTGTGGAGTTGTTGGATTGTGTTTTTGATGAGTTTGATGAGGGAAACCTCATTCACCACGCTATGAGATAATAACACAACGTTACCAGACAGAGTTGTTTTAGAGGGAAATTCATGCAAAACCGCTGATGCGCGTTGCCTTCAGGGACAGTTTTTCATCAACAGTCTCTGTATTTCCCTCTAAAACAACTCTGCAGAACACCTGCAGATACTTTAGTGCAACTATTTGAATTATCTGGAACTTATTGAATCACATCACAGAAACCAAAGAGAGAGTGAGAGTGACACCGAGACATTTGTCACTGCAGCTCTGGTCTGGAGGAAACATCCAGAGTCCAGCTGGACTGAGACCGAGACAACAAGACCGAGACCTTGAAGACGTCTCGGTCTCTAGAGTATTACGACACTAGTAATGATGATGGTCCTTCTTGTTGTTGACTTTGTTAAAAGCTGGTGTTGTGTTGCTGAGCTGAACTCTGACGATCCGTCGTAACGAGGACGAGTCGTTTTCTCTCCTTTCATCTCCTCCTTCACCCTCTCCCTCCCTCCCTCTCTCGCTGCTTCGTTTTGATTCTAATAATCGAGTTAGAAAAACAAACAGTCCGAGGTTGGTGAGTGTGTGTGTGAGTGTGTGAGTGTGTGGGGGGGGGCTGTAAATCTGACCTGAGACCTGATTTAAGACGCCCACCCAGTGGTCCGGTCTCAGAGAGTCTTTATGGGAAGTCTTGTGTCAAATGTTCAGGGAGGAGGAGGCCACGTTTTAAAAGGGGCTGATGGGTAAATCAGTGTGTGTGTGTGTGTGTGTGTGTGTGTGGGAGGGGGGTGACAGGGTAAGTGCTTCCAGGGTCAGAGGTCAGAGCTCTGAGAGGAGCTGCACTCGGTTTGACCTGTTGATCATGTGACGACTCGACTGGACTCAGTCTGTTAGTTTTTACCTGTTCGCTGCTGAAAGGACTTTGATCTTCATCCACTAAAACTTAAAGGGATAGATCAACATTTTGGCAAAT
The DNA here is from genome assembly GCF_045865225.1 of Trachurus japonicus. Classification (NCBI taxonomy): domain Eukaryota; kingdom Metazoa; phylum Chordata; class Actinopteri; order Carangiformes; family Carangidae; genus Trachurus; species Trachurus japonicus. Next base: position 4,826,162 of record NC_140911.1, read on the forward strand.
TGGCCCCTATATAATCCCTGTAGTCATAGCAGTAGGTTCATCACCTTTAATTGTCGGTGCAAGCTGTTTTTAGAACGGCGGAGCAGAGCCGTGAGCTGCTCAGAGCTACGCTACGGAGGCTCATTATGGGATTTCTTGGTTTCCCTCATCAAACTCATCAAATACACAATCCAACAACTCCACAACGCTCTGGTGGACAAGTTGTGAGCTGCACATTCACCACGCTATGAGATAATAACACAACGTTACCACACAGAGTTGTTTTAGAGGGAAATTCATGCAAAACCACTGATGCACGTTGCCTTCAGGGACAGTTTTTCATCAAGCAGTCTCTGTATTTCCCTCTAAAACAACTCAACAACTTGTCCACCACAGCGTTGTGGAGTTGCTGGATTGATGAGGGTTAGAGTTATGGGCCAATCTGCCAAAATGTTGAACTATTCCTTTAAAGCTTTTGGTTTAGTGGTGTATATTTAGTATTTAGTAGTGCACTACTTGTGTATATTTTTATTGTTTTAGACATTGTAGGATATATTTTATCATATATTTCTGTATCTATCTATCTATCTATCTATCTATCTATCTATCTATCGTTCTATCGTTCTATCTATCTATCTATCTATCGTTCTATCGTTCTATCTATCTATCTATCTATCTATCTACCTATCTATCGTTCTATCTATCTATCTATCTATCTATCTATCTATCTATCTATCTATCGTTCTATTGTTCTATCTATCTATCTATCTATCTACCTATCTATCGTTCTATCTATCTATGAAGCTGTGACTGAAACTAAAGATGTGAGATGGTTTTGTAACGATGCAGCAGCAGGTTGAGTTGTGTAAAGACAAGAGGAGAAGAGGAAGAAGAGGAAGAGGAGGATGAGGATGAGGAGGAAGATGCCCGTCTGGACGTCTTCCTTACATCACGGTGGATTATCCCGCTCGTCCTGCACGGCGACAATGAGCAGGTCTATGTCATAAGAGTCTTATCCAACGGGCAGATGCAGCTGGTTAAGTAACTGTGGGAACAAACGGATCAACCTGCTCAGTTTCTGTCAACAGCTCTAATCTCCAGCTGCAGTCAACAAGTAGCCGATGTCACGCACCTCAACATGTTATATAGTCACACAACGGTGATCTGTGTGTTATATATACAGTATGTGTGTTATAAAAGCTCAGAGGTGTCCTACATTTTAAATATTCAGAATAAACTCTCTAACAGTAACATCCCTTTCACATTTTTACCCTGTTTTACTTTCTCTTTAAGCTCTAATAACTCATTTTCTGGGGCATTTTAGGTTGAGATCGACCGATATGTTTCTTTTCAGGTGCCGATAACGATACCGATTATTGGTAGAGGAGACTGAGGATGGTTGTAACAGCATCACTTTCACCAATAAGGGATAACATCAGAGTTATGTGATCAATATCATGTGTACCCACTCACTCCCATGACTGTGAATGTGAATTTGCATGGCTTTGTCAATAATTGTGTTGGTTTTACAGCCAAAAAAACATTTTGAGTAGTATCGATTCCGTTGACGTTTGAATCAGGTCACTTGTATAAGGTGAAAGAGCAGGTTCTTAGGTAAAATATGAGTCATTTCATCAATCTTTATTTCAAACCACCGAGCTGGTACAGCTGGTCAAACAGTGACTGACAGGGGAGGGGATGGTGGAAACAACTTTATGAACTTATAAACTGCTTCCGACCTCCTGCTGAAGGTTTCCATTCATACATGTTCAACATTCATCAGTATTAGTATCAGAACATGTTCTTTAAGAAGCTTTCTAATGTTAGGATCCACACCACCGTCACTGTTCTTCATTCAGTCGTCAGTGATGAGTTCTTCTTGTTCATACTGAACCATAAGAAGATGCTTTAGTGTTGGATATAGTCCAGAGTGAACGTGAGAGTGCGCCCCAGGCAAATTCACTACAGGACTGTTTAGGCTGTAAAAATGTCCTAAATGAGGTAGTTTCCAGTAAACTCTGGACTATCTCCCTTCAGGACACTTGGATTGCAGTGGACGAGCAGTGTGGAGGAATATTAAATGGTTGTTGTGTAGTTTTATGGACGTTTTTGTGTCGGGCCCTATTACTCTCATATAAAGTTTTGGTTGGACTAGGAACCGGCCTCCCGGGTCTCCAGATGACCTTTGAGGAATAAAAAACTACTCCGGAGTATTCACCAGCATGAGGGGGAATTTCATTTTTTGGTGAACTATTCCTTTAATAATGTCCATGATCAGTTTAAACAGGGGTAAGAATGTAATCAATCAAAAAACATGCATGGAGTGCTGCATGGGTATCAGTTGTCTTTGTCTCTTGTCTCTACCTCTGGTGCTCTTCAGTGTGAGGGTCAAGGGGGCAGTTGTCGGTTTGAGAAGTGAAGTCACTTCCGCGTTCAACAAACTGCAATCCCCTCGGCTGTCGCTGGGGGCTGGTGTCAGAAGGGAGCAACTCCAATTGAGCCCCATGTTAAAGCAGAAGTAAGCGATCCGGTCGTTTTGGCTAATGCTGCGTTCCAGGCAGGCTTTTGAAACCGTAAATTACAGCTTCAAGTCACGACTTACGACTTTGTAGCGTTCCAGGCAACCCACTCGTGTTTCTCCGACCTGTTTTACCTGTGAAAGTCACTATAACGGTCACTCGTAACTTCTGACCCGTGAAGTCGTACCAGATCAAACTGGTACGACTTCACAGGTCGGAAAAACACGAGTTACGGGCTGCCTTGAACGCACCATAATTTCTTGTCAGCCGATGGAGTTAGCAGCCCCCGCCCTCGTCATGGATCTATTGGTCCTCGTCCCTACGTCACCACATTCAGGCGCATCCCTTGGCTGCACACACAGAGAGGACCGCCCCTTTATGCCGTTCTCTCTCCTCATTGGATAAAACTTGTAGGATATGAGAAAAGTTTTCTCCTCGGCTCAGAGCAGAGCAGAGTGACTGACAGACCCGTGTTTCAGACCAAACACTCTATGTAAGTGATTGCTGTCGGAAGATACAACTATTCAAGACTTATATTAACACAAAAATATTGCTTACTTCTGCTTTAAAATAGCCGACTTTACAGCTTAAAAAAACATATTTACAGCCTGGTAGGGGAGAGTGGGGTAAGATGAGCCACTGGGTAAGCTGACCCACCCCTTGTTTCTAGGAAACTATAGGAAAAAGTTAGCATGTGACCAAATATTTGGGAGGCAGGCATCATTTCATGGAGTCTGTGAAGATTAGAACCACGTGAGTTTAACATTTATGACCAAAAAATCATTTTTCACTCTCGAGAGTGAATTTTGTCGATCATAAGTTTCATGAGAATTGTGTTTAGACCAAAAGAGATGATTGTAAATTTGTTTTATACATGGGTTGTGGTATCTATGAGCTACAACATGAGGTAGTAAACTTAGCATGAAACTGCTCCATTTTAGCTGTGAGAGCAATAAACCCAAGCTAAGGTAGCTGTGGGGTAAGTTGAGCCACCTATCCTATACACTTAATGAATATATTTTGGCTGTATATGTCCAAATGATTAAATCAGGATTCTGTATGTTTGTGATTACAGTAATGTTCCTATAAACAGGAAAAGTTGTTTATAGTGTGCCAAACTTTACTCTCAAAGAAAAATCTCTGGGATTCTTCCCAAGATGCCACGTAATTACAAAACTCCCCAAATCTCAGAGAGTTGGTGGCTCAGCAGGAAGTCCCTGCAGTTTGTGTTCACCTGTAGCATGGACAGATGAAATATTAAGTAAAGGGGGAGGTAGGAGATGGATGGAAGGAAAGAAGGGGGGGTTGATCAATTTACCCCACTCCTATGGTCAACTTACCCCATTCATAGGGTAAGTTGAGTCACAAGACCACTTTTTTTGAACATGCTATATTTTAGAAACAGTTCTATTTACACTCATTCTGTTAATTTGTAGGGATGCAAAACATCCTGAAATATATGCAGATGTGTTAGTTAGCAACAAAACTATAATTGTCTTGATGTAGTGATCCTGAATACAAAAAGTGGCTCAACTTACCCCACTCTCCCCTACATCTTATTTTTTTGGTCTCAACCGATAGTTTCTACCCCCGCACACACTCTGAGGGGGGTGAATTTTTTTTAAACTCTACCGTTTTACTATTATTAGGTTTAAAATTCTGGCCAATTAGGGCGCGGAAACGTTGAGTGACAGGTCCGGTGACCGCTGCTTCGAGGCCAGTGGGCGGGCTCTCGGCCGGCCAACGGCCGCACCACTCCAAATATGGAAAGTAGAATCCAACATGGCGCGGTTCAAAACCCCGTAGTAGAGGCACAAAACAGACTCCCCCAAACCAATGGGGGACGTCACGGTGCTACGTCCATTCTCTTTACAGTCTATGGTGAGGATCCAAATACTAGGTGGTAGCGGGAACTGAGGCACTCAGAGTAGGAAGGTGATTTTAAAAAGCCTTTATTGCAGCATGGCCAGACAAATGAAAACCAAGCCAACGCGTTGCGGCCACAGGCCTTCATCAGGGAAATGTAGTTTGTTTAAACTACTGCCAGGCTCAACTACATGGAGGTGGAGCAGCTTCCCCAACACTGGTCACAACCTCTTGTATAACCAGTCTGTGGTTACAACCATCGCTCTCCTCTACTTGTTCGTCTTTGTGCTAAAACAAAAGGAAACATTCACATTGTTTCTGTAACTCAGTTGTCATAGAAACGCCTCAGTCAGACCTGTTACTGTATCTGTATCTGTATCGTGTGTCGATGTGATGATGCGACAGAGAGCAGACGGAGCAGGTTGGATTATGAACTCGATCTCTTTATTTCTTTATGAGTATAAACGTCGAGCAGCTCAGAGAAAAAGCGCTTCAGCTAAAAAATATAATATTCATAACAGGAAACAGTTTCCGTATCATGATCCAGGTGATATAATATAATCAAAGAACCAAAAAAAAAACAAAGGCAGTGAAAATAAATTATCTGAATAACAATAATAATAATTATTATAATAATTATAATAACAATAATAATTATAACAAACAGTGTCAAATTAGGATTCATAAACTTTTTTTGTTTGCTTGTTTCTTTTGTGAAAATTCCATTTAAAATCGTCCATGAGCAGAAAATCCAGCATATTCTCATTTAACGTAGTGAAGTCATTTACAATATTCACAGTTGTGTGTGCGTGTGTGTGTGTGTAAACAGTCCTCCTCCATCACAACAGGTACCTATAAGGAATCAAACCGTCCTTTTAATTCTTCCCACACTGCAAAAACTCAAAATCTTTCTGAGAATATTTGTCTTATTTCTTGTCAAAATGTCTCATTTCTAGTCAAAACTAAACTCTTTCCACTTAAAATAAGACTCATCACCTAAAAATGAACTTGTTTTGAGATAATTTTCATTTATTTCAAACAAATTTTCACTTGAAATAAGTAGAAAAATCTGCCAGTGAAAGCAGGTTTTTTTTAAGGAAGAAATTGTAATAAGGAAGAAAAACTTTCTACTTATTTCAAGTGAAAATATAGTATAGTCTATAAAAGTAAAAAAACAAGCTACTTTTTATGTGATGAGACCTATTTTGAGTAGAAAGAGATTTGTTTTGACTAGAAATGACATTTTGACTAGAAATAAGACAAATATTCTTGGTAAGATTTTGAAGTTTTTGCAGTGCATGATGCATCTGTGCTCCACGAGTCCTATTATTAACCCCTTCAGCCCATGGCCGTCACCATGTTGGCGTGGTGCGGGTGGCCGAAGCTGGGGTGTATGGGGGTTGGGGTGGGCAGCATGTGCCCGGCGTGGCCGAACGGCGGCAGATGGCCCATGGTCATGTGACCGGCCAGCGAGGCGGCGCTGAACGGCGAGCTCTTGGCAAACTCCTCGTAGCCGTCGCTGCAGCGTTTGCTCTTCTTGGACTTGTTGGACATCTTCCGGTTGCGCGTCTGGATTCCCTCCTTCTTCATGGTCAGAGGCCGGTTCACCTGCAGAGACCAGATTTTTTATTTGTCATTAAAGGGATAGTTCCACATTTTGGCAAATTGGCCCATTGCCATAATCCCTATAGTCATAGCAGTAGGTTTGTTACCTTAAATTGTCGGTGCAAGCTGTTTTTAGAACGGCGGAACAGAGCCGTGAGCTGCTCAGAGCTACGCTACAGAGGCTCATTATGGGATTTCTTGGTTTCCCTCATCAAACTGCACAACAAATACACAATCCAACAACTCCACAACACTCTGGTGGACAAGTTGTGAGCTGCACATTCACCACGCTATGAGATAATAACACAACGTTACCACACAGAGTTGTTTTAGAGGGAAATTCATGCAAAACCACTGATGCACGTTGCCTTCAGGGACAGTTTTTCATCAAGCAGTCTCTGTATTTACCTAAATTTGATGAGGGAAACCAAGAAATCCCATGAGCCTCCGTAGCTTAGCTCTGAGCAGCTCGCGGCTCTGCTCCGCCGTTCTAAAAATAGCTTGCACCGACAAATAAAGGTAACGAACCTACTGCTATGACTATAGGGATTATGGCAATCGGCCAATCTGCCAAAAGCTATTAGTTTAGTGGTGTATATTTAGTATTTTGTAGTGTGTATTTTTATTGTTTTAGACATTGTAGGATATATTTTATCATATATTTCCTCTTTCTTTATCAAATACACAATCCAACAACTCCACAACGCTCTGGTGGACAAGTTGTGACCTGCACATTCACCACGCTATGAAATAATAACACAACGTTACCACACAGAGTTGTTTTAGAGGGAAATGCAGAGACTGCTTGATGAAAAACTGTCCCTGAAGGCAACACGCATCAGCGGTTTTGCATGAATTTCCCTCTAAAACAACACACAAGCTGTGTTCATATGTTTTCTTTAAATCTCAGGAGCCTTTAACGCCTCAAAAGACAAAAATGACAGCGGATCAGACTAATGACTGACAGTAACTAACACACACACACACACACACACCAGTTACATTAAAAAGGAGTTTACAGTAAGTATTGCATAACATTTTAATATCAAGTTTTTGTTATAAACCTTATTAATAATGTTACATCTCACGTTACAGCTGAACTCAACCAACAGTCGACACATGGAACTAGTTTGTGTCGCATTTTTAACGCACTGATTTAAATTTTCAGTGAATCTGAACGTGTTCATCAAAGTGAAGGAAAACGTCTTGATGTGTAGAATAAAGTTTTCTCAGTATGTTTTTTTTGGATGTTAAAGGAGTTCATGTGTCACAGAAACTTGAGTTTATTTAAAGGGATAGTTCAACATTTAGTCAAGTTCTCCAATCACCATAACCCCTATAGTCATAGCAGCAGGTTCATCACGAGCTGCTCAGCTAACACAACGGAGGCGCACGGTAGTAAAGTACTTTACTACTTTCGCTTTTCCCACATTAAACTCATCAAATACACAATCCAACAACTCCACAACGCTCTGGTGGACAAGTTGTGACCTGCACATTCACCACGCTATGAGATAATCATGTATAATAATGTAACATTACGACACATGAAGCAAATACTCTGAACTACTTTGTCTTCTGAAATCCCTCCGCCCAGCAGCCGTGTCTGGAATGTAGTTCCAGCTGCATTTCCCTCTAAAACAACTCTGTGTGGTAACGTTGTGTTATTATCTCATAGCGTGGTGAATGTGCAGCTCACAACTTGTCCACCAGAGCGTTGTGGAGTTGTTGGATTGTGTATTTGATGAGTTTGATGAGATTTCTCTGCTCCGCCCATCTCAAAACAACATGCACCGATAATTAAAGGTGATGAACCTACTGCTGTGACTATAGGGGTTATGGTGAGTGGAGGATCTGACTAATAAATGTTGAACTGTCCCTTTAACGTTTTAATGAAACAAAGTGACGATGAAAAGTTTCTCTCATGAACACCACCATCATCAGTAGTTCTCAGTGTTGTTGAAGCCTTCAGACTGAAACAGTCTCTCACCATTGTGACTCTCAGGGGGAGTCGACCTCATTGTTTCCATGGAAACAATGAGGCACAAAGAAAAGAACAAACCAACACGTCCAACGCGCCGAGTCGAACCGTTCCCTCCTTCTCTCTCAACAATCAGCCGACCTGTCGACCCACTTCCTGTCTACTCGTTGACCCCTGTGTGTGTGTCTGAGTGTGTGTCTGTGTGTGTGTGTGTGTGTGTGTGTGTGGGTCAGTGTGTGACTCACATTGTGTAGTTTGTAGTAGAGGCCACAGGCGTTGCAGACGGGGTCTCCGTTGGCGTTCCTCCTCCACAGCGTGGTGGTGGTCGTCTGGCAGTTGGCGCAGCAGGTTCCTGCTCGTCTGGCTGCAGACTGAGGAGGACGAAGGGTTAATCACACCGGCCGATCAATACACAGGTTATTATCACACCGTATTGATGATCGATCACATTTTTTTTTGTTTCTTTTATTTGGGGGGGAAATTATTCATTCAGAAATTGTTGAATCAATGCTAAATTAGCTGAAGAAACTGCTAAAGCAATGTTGAAAAGGCTAATGCTAAAGCTGAAACGTAGAACTTGTAGTATGAGATGAATGTCTTTTAAAGGTAAAAAGCAGTAGAACATTGAAATCCTGCATCCACGCTATGAGATAATAACACAACGTTACCAGACAGAGTTGTTTTAGAGGGAAATACAGAGACTGTTGATGAAAAACTGTCCCTGAAGGCAACACGCATCAGCGGTTTTGCATGAATTTCCCTCTAAAACAACTCTGTGTGGTAACGTTGTGTTATTATCTCATAGCGTGGTGAATGTGCAGGTCACAACTTGTCCACCAGAGCGTTGTGGAGTTGTTGGATTGTGTATGTGATGAGTTTGATGAGGGAAACCAAGAAATCCCATAATGAGCCTCCGTAGCGTAGCTCTGAGCAGCTCGCGGCTCTGCTCCGCCGTTCTAAAAATAGCTTGCACCGACAATTAAAGGTAACGAACCTACTGCTATGACTATAGGGATTATGGCAATGGGCCAATTTGCCAAAATGTTGAACTATCCCTTTAAGTGTAACAGTTGAATAGTTTAAATCTGCAGCTAACCTGACAGGAGGGAAAACTGATGAACCAGCGCTAACAAAGCCGAAGCAATGGCTGATCAATACACAGGTTATCACAACGTATTGATGATTGATCACTTTTTTTTCTTTTATTTTGGGGGGAATTTATTCATTTAAAACATATTTGAGTGCCTTTGAAAAACAAAATACAAATTTAATGCATTATTATTATTATTAGCTATAATTATTGATACATCTTATCAATACATTTTTTTCTCTATAAACATCTGCACATTACAACAACAACAAACACACACACACACTTTCTCACAACCACTAATGTTTTACAGTGTAAAACAGAAACAGTTTATAATCAAGTCAGAGGAGGAAAATCTGATAATGATCAGATTTAAGTTTGTCAAATTTTGTCATTTTTAATCAATAATCACTTGTTGCCAGTGATTTTATTCAATTTACAGATCATATTTAGTTCCATTTTCAATATTTTAACCACAGATTTTTTTGTATATATATAAATTAAAATAATAAATCACTTATTTAATTAATTAAATCTGGACTCAGCTCAGACCTGATCGATCTAATCAGGTTTATCGATCCAGAACATTATGAAAATGTTCCAGTAATAAACATAAATGTGTGGTTGAGTCAACAGCTGATAGTTCTCCATCCATAAATGTTTTTCTCTATAAACATCTACGCATTACAGCAACGACAGAAACACACACACACACACTTTCACACAACCACTAATGTTTTACAGTGTAAAACAGAAACCGTTTATAATCAAGTCAGAGGAGGAAAATCTGACAATGATCAGATTTAAGTTTGTCAAATTTTGTCGTTTTTAATCAATAATCACATGTTGCCAGTGATTTTATTCAATTTATAGATAATATGTATTTCCCTTTTCAATATTTTGAATATTTTTGATCGATCTAATCAGGTTTATTGATCCAGAACATTATGAAAATGTTCCAGTAATAAACATAAAGGTGTAGTTATGTTAACAGCTGATAGTTCTCCATCTATCCCTCCATCATCCCTCCTCCTCCTCCTCCTCCTCCTCCCGGAGCTCCGGGGCTCGGGGCTGCTGCGCTGCGCTGCGGTGCTGAGGCCGCGGATGGAGGAAGCAGCTCGGGGCTCTGGTGTTTATCTGTGTCGGTCAGACTTCCGGAGAGGAAACAACTGGAGCTGCTGCTGCTATAACAACCAGCAGCCTGTCCTGATATACGAGCGCGAGACGCCGACAGACACACAAACGGACCGGGACCCGCGCGCGCGACCAGAGTCAGACCGAGCAGGTGAATAAAAACCCAGATCCTGGATCAGTTTAATCCAGATTATCTCCATCGATATGAGGATTAAACTCGACGACACTCTGCAGGTTTTCTTCCTTCACTTTTTTTAAAATCGCGTTCATGCAGAAATTAAAATGAACTCTTACTGTTTTAATTATGTAATTAGCCTACGTTTTTTTTCTCACAAGAACAAATATTATTTTCAGATCCGAAATTTCTTCAAAATAAAATTAAAAATGATGTTTTCTAAAGTCGCTGTTTTGACCTCGATGTGATTTATTGATTTAATTATTTAACGTCTCACACTCTGCACAGGCTTCGACTTTATTTCCTAATTAATAATAATAATAATGTGTGAATAACTGTTTAATGTTTCACTTTAATAATCATGAAAATCTGAGGTTTTTATTGTTTTAGTTCAGTTTTTCTCTCCTGGTTTTAACTGTGACTCCATTAAAACCTGCTGTTTAATTTCTACACGTGGTTAAATGTATGTGAACAGTGTGTGACATGAAGGCAGAGGTTGCATGGGCAAATCACTGGAGTTTGAAGCAGTGCATTGTGGGAAATATTTAGCTTCAGTCCTCCTCCTCTTATGAGTCTCATGTTCAGGTCCTTCAAGCTCCAAAATGTGAATGAATTGTAATAAGGTGGTGACGAGAATCCAGACGTGTCTCAACAGTTTGTTTAGATTTCTCTCATTTATCAACTGGATAAAGTTCAGCATCAACACAGTGGAATCTCCTCTTTACGCCTCACACAGCTGATCTCAGAGCTGCTCTAATAAGTCTCAGCTCCTCTGACCCTGCAGTCAGTGACGCCGTCGCCCGGGGCAACAGCAGCAGTAACGGCGGCGGCGGCCGAGCAGTTCAGGGAGCAGGAGGTGACTGGAGGAAACAATTCCTGGAAACTGATCGGAGAAAATATAACTTTCCTGGAATTGTAGCTCGTCCCCTTCGTCTCCCACTCCCTTTATTTACTACCACCTCTGCACACACACATTTACACACACACACACACACACACACACACACACACACACACACAGAGGAGACTCACCAGGCGGCGTTTGGGTTTGATGAGCGGTCGGTTCTGGCCGTTCATCTTGTGGTACAGGCCGCAGGCGTTGCACAGATAGTGACCGGTGCTGTCCCGTCTCCACAGGGGCGTCGACGTGGCTCCGCAGTTCACACACTCACGGCCCTCTGACAACAAAACACACACACATACACACACACATTTAAATAAAACCCAAACACACACACAAACACACACACACACACTGACTGAGCTCAGCTGAAACCTGCAGAGTCTCAGGTCAACGTGTCGTCACAAAATGCTGGAAATCTGCCTCCATCACTGAAGATATGAGAAGAATTTATAACTTTCTGGACAAACTATGTGCATGTGCATGTGCATGTGCATGTGCATGTCAGATTTCAGTTTGAGCTTCTCTATCAGTGTTTTTATCTGCAGCACGTTGTGTGTTTCACTTTTTTAACCTCTGACGTGTTTGTAAGTGAAGAGACTAAAGACTCTTCTAAAGTTCTTCTGCCGTCAGCTGCAGCTTCATGTCTCCCCTCGGCAGTTTCTAACATTTGTTCCCTTTTATTTCCAGTGGTGAAAACTGTGTCTGAGGATGAAAACCCGTAGATTTGCATATGAACAGACTCCATTTAATTTTTAATCCCACTTCACAAAACCAGATGAGCAGATTGGAGTCGATGCCTTTGACCCTTCAGAGCTCAGAGAGCAGAGCAGCTCGTTAAAAGAAAAAGAAAAAGGAAAAAAAAGACTTTAGAATTTAAATTTAGGTCAAAATCTTTCACTTCTTGGCTCAGTTAACACGTCGTCTACACAACCCATAATTATATTAATGTCAGTGAAACACGTTCTCCAGCCGGTTTAACACGTGGGCTCGTGTTTCAGAGGAGGAAACCGAGGCTCGGTTTCATGAAGCTGCTTCAACACAATCAGGTCTGAAGCCGAAGCTGCTCGTCATCAAATAACAATCAGGACAAAGTGTTAATGTAACGGAGACGAGGCTGCAGCACCTGCAGCTTCCTCTCACACCTCTGAGTCACACAGACCATAATAATCACAGAGTCATGGTCAACAAAGAGGATTATCAGGCTGGTTATTATATAAAACATAATTACTGGGTTTAGTATTTTATTCTAATATGATGCTCAGATCAGCACATTCATATTTAGATGATTTACATAAACATGAATCATTTGGATAATTATAATTGTCTATTATTATTATCATTATATATTAAATTTTATAAGGCTGCTTATTTAAATTGGTTTAGATAATATAATATAATAATAAAGTGAAGGTTTCTAATAGAGGTTCATATTTTTATTTCTGAGCTCAATGTTTTTTTGTTTAAATCAAATGATCTGATATTTTTCTGCAGCATTTTAATTCTAATGTCATTCAGGGTTTTTTCTTTATTATAATTAACATCACACTGTTGTGTGTAATAACCCTTTAACAGGGACATTTACTCCGCAGCGTGGCAGTGAAAACAACCGTGCAGTGTGATGACGACGGATTCACAGCAACATGAGTTTTAGTTTAGATCCAGATGTTACAGCAACAGCAGCATCTGTCTGTGTGTGTGTGTGTGTGTGTGTGTGTGTGTGTGTGTGTGTGTGTGTGTGTGTGTGTGTGTGTGTGTGTGTGTGTGTGTGTGTGTGTGTGTCAGGGCCGTTGCTAGGAATTCTGAGGCCCCTAAAGGAATACTGTGTGGGCCCCTGACTTTTCCACTTTTTTTCTTAGACTACACTGCAAAAACTCAAAATCTTTCCAAGAATATTTGTCTTATTTCTTGTCAAAATGTCTCATTTCTAGTCAAAACTAATCTCTTTCCACTTTAAATAAGACTCATCACCTAAAAATGAACTTGTTTTTAGATCATTTTCACTTGTTTCATGCAAATTCTCACTTGAAATAAGTAGAAAAATCTGCCAATGAAAGGAAGGAAGTTTTTTGTGCTTGTAATAAGAAAGAAAAACTTGCTCCACTATCAGATTTTTCTACTTATTTCAAAAGTGTCTAAAAACAAGCTACTTTTTTATGTATAACTATATGTATATGTATAAATATACTTATTTTAGGTATAATGAGATCTGTTTTGACTAGAAATAAGACAAATGTTCTTGGTAAGATTTTGAGTTTTGCAGTGTATTATCATTTTTTTTATTTAGCTTAGCCTACTTTGTTTTGATGCTAATGCAGCATTACTATGAGTATTATTAGTCAGGGTCTTATGCAGAATAATTCATCAGTCATACAAAGATTAGACTACTACACCTTTCTCCCCTAGTCAACGGTCCTGTGTGTGTGTAGCCTAGTTGTGTGTAGTTGTGTGTGTCTGTGTGTGTGTGTGTAGTGGCCACTCACCGGTGCAGGACCGGGTCTTGCCCTTGTTCTTGGGGTTGAATCCGCAGCTGGCGGCGCCCAGCAGGCTGCCGGGGTGGAAGAGGCTGCCGCCGTAGTCGTGGTGCGCGTGGGGGGGCAGCGAGTAGCTGGGGGGGTAGGAGGGGATGGTGGGGAGGGGGTGGTGGTGGTGGTGGAGGAGGGAGGAGGAAGAGGAGGAGGAGGAGGAGGAGGGGGTGTGTGCGCTCATGGAGGAGGCCAGGCTGCTCCTCAGGGGGCTCGAACCCTCCATCTTCATCAGCCCCTCTGGTAACGACACCTGGGGGGGGGTAGAGTTGAGACAAGTGTATACAGTTGAGACATATAGTTCACCCCCCAAATTGAAATTTCACTCATTATCTCCTCCCCCTCATGTGGACTAAGGGCTGGGAGAAGTTTCAGAGTCCTCCGTGGCTTCTCTGAGTTACAGGGGGTCTCGGCGTAGCAGTGCATGTCCATATGACGGTTGCAAAGGGACACCAACTGTCTTCGTAACAAAAAGACACACCAAAAAACATCCAAATACCTCCATGCTGCTCGTATGTAATGTCCGTCTTGTATTGAAGCCCCGACATGAGAAATTGTCCCGAAAATAATTAAGTAAGTCTATTTTTCAAGCTTGTTTTGTAGCAGAAGCTTCTCAAAGCTCCTCTTCGTCCAAATTTGACAAACTGCAGGAAGAGAAGCTTCCGCTACAAACAAGCTCGAAAAATGGACTTATTTAATTTTTTTCCGGACAATTTCTCATTTCGGGGCTTCAATACAAGACAGACATTACATACGAGCAGCATGGAGGTATTTGGATGTTTTTTGGTGTGTCTTTTTGTTACAAAGACAGTTGGTATCCATTTGCAACCGTCATATGGACATGCACTGCTACGCCGAGACCCCCTGTAACTCAGAGAAGCCACGGAGGACTCTGAAACTTCTCCCAGCCCTTAGTCCACATGAGGGGGAGGAGGTAATGAGGGAAATTTGAATTTTGGGTGAACTATCCCTTTAATGTCAGAGCAGTGACGAGATGCAGAGCTACTTGGAGCTAACGTCTGGAGAGGTGGGACTATTTTTTCACAGTGAGGCTATTTTATTGGATAATATGTATTTCTGGTTGAATAAAACTACATGAAATTGATTGTGTATCCCTCTTTCATATTGTCATTATTGGTAACTGTTTTATAAAAGCAATATATCACTCCAGTCCGTGGTATATGCTCATTATGGAGTGATATATTGCTTAAATATTCTTCAATAATAACTTCGTAGCCTATAGGCTACAAACAAATTAAACAGCATATGAAAAATCACTTATTTTCAGTGTATAGTTTTTTTTTGCAATATCTATTCAAAAATGGAAAATCAAAAAGTGTCTCAAACGTACTCGGAAAGTTTTTTGTGCTTGTAATAAGAAAGATTTTTCTACTTATTTCAAGTGAAAAAGTTATGTATAACTGTATGTAGGCTATATATAAATATACTTATTTTAGGTATAATGAGATTAGTTTTGACTAGAAATGACATTTTGACTAGAAATAAGACAAATATTCTTGGTAAGAGGGCACACAGCTGTGGTAAAACACTGGTGAGGGTCTAAGGACAGAGGATGTTGTTATGATGCCATGTAAAGCCCTTTGAGACAAACTGTTGGTAAAAACAGGCTATAGCCTATTGCCTTGCCTTGCCTTTATCAAGACGAAATCCAATATTCGCTACAAATACAAAGCTACTTTTTAATGTGATGAGTCTTATTTTAAGTAGAATGAGATTTGTTTTGACTAGAAATGACATTTTGACTAGAAATAAGACAAATATTCTTGGAAAGATTTAGAGTTTTTGCAGTGTATGTGTGTGTGTTAGTAGGCTAAGTGATCTATACCCTGATAGATTCCTTCTCGTCCATCCGGAGCGGAGAGGCTGCAGCGCCCCCCAGGTCCGGGGACACGTCCTTGGGCGGCGTGGGGGGGAAGGCGTAGAGGTGGTGGTGGGGGGGCGGGGGGCTGCAGTGGTGCGACGGGGGGGTCAGCGACGGAGCGGAGACCGAGACCGAGACGGTGTTAGAGCCGCCGCTGCTGCCGCTGCCGCTGCTGCTACACGGGTAGACGGCGGCCAGAGAGCTGCTGCTGCTGCTGGGGGACGCAGAGCCCTGGTGGTGGTGGGGGTGGGGGGCGTGGGGGGGGTGCAGGCTGCTGCTCGGCTTACTGAAGGGACTGACCGCCCAGGCGTTGTGGTGCAGCGCCGCCGCCTTGCCCCCGTCCAGCCAGGAGAGCCCCCCCGGACTGTGCAGCAGGTGAGGCCGGCACACCTGAGCCCCGGCCAGGCGAGCTGCACCAGACACAACACAACACAACACAACACAACACAACACAACACAACACAACACAACACAACACACAGACTTTATTAGACACAAGAATAGAATACACTGCAAAAACTCAACATCTTACCAAGAATATTTGTCTTATTTCTAGTCAAAACTAATCTCTTTCCACTTAAAAT
Source organism: Trachurus japonicus (assembly GCF_045865225.1). Lineage (NCBI taxonomy): Eukaryota > Metazoa > Chordata > Actinopteri > Carangiformes > Carangidae > Trachurus > Trachurus japonicus. The sequence continues at coordinate 4,842,403 of NC_140911.1, forward strand.
AAGACTCATCACATTAAAAAGTAGCTTCTTTTTATACACGTGTTACTTCTTTCAAGCAGATTTTCACTTGAAGTAGGCCTATAGTCTAATCTTTGTATGACTGATGAATTATTCTGCATAAGACCCTGACTAATACTCATAGTAATGCTGCATTAGCATCAAAACAAAGTAGGCTTAATAAAAAAAAGATAATATATACACTGCAAAACTCAAAATCTTACCAAGATTTCTAGTAAAAATGTAATTTCTAGTCAAAACAAATCTCATTATACCTTTTTTTTTTTTTTACTTCTTTCAAGCAGATTTTCACTTGAAATAAGTAATAAATCTGACAGTGGATCAAGTTTTTCTTTCTTGTTACGAGCACAAAAATCTTGCTTTGACTGGCAGATTTTTCTACTTATTTCATTTGAGAATTAGTTTGAAACAAGTGAAAACTGTCTAAAATTGAGACATTTTGACAAGAAAAAAGACAAATATTCTTGGAAAGATTTTGAGTTTTTGCAGTGTAGATTAATTTATTTGTCCTTTGCAGGAAAATTGTTTTCACTATTCCATACTACAGCCTCGACAAGTGCAGACAGTCGAGAAAAAGGACCACAGGAGTGTGTCCTGGACCATATTACATGCATTTACATGCATTCCCACATTTCATACTACACCCCCAAATACATAGAAACATAAAACCCCACACCCTACCTAGTTTACCACATTTACATAAGCATTCCCTGAACATGATTATGTTCTTTACATTTTCTTATTTAGTTCTGAAGAAGAGGAGGATGAGGAAGAAGAGCTGGTTCCTCTGGTTCATCATCATCAGACTTGTTGATTCACTCTGACACAGACAAACTCAGTTAAATCAGAGGTTTAGGCTAACTGTTTTTTCTTTTCCTGCAGCAAAAGAGCAGAGCTGCTATTACTTTTTTTTAATCTCAATATAAAATCATAAAAACAAAAAACTCACATTTGAATTCTCATGTTAAAAACTCAAACTGTACACTGTGCATATTTGTTGCTTTATATATTTCTACATGTATAAGAAAACACTGCAAAAACTCAAAATCTTACCAAGAATATTTGTCTTATTTCTAGTCAAAACAAATCTCATTATACTAAAATAAGACTCATCACATAAAAAGCAGCTTGTTTTTAGACACTTTTTACTTCTTTCAAGCAGATTTTCACTTGAAATAAGAAGAAAAATCAGTTTTTCTTTCTTATTACAAGCACAAAAAACTTGCTTTCACTGGCAGATTTTTCTACTTATTTCAAGTGAAAATTTGTTTGAAACAAGTGAAAATGATCTAAAAACAAGTTGATATTTAGGTAATGAGTCTTATTTAAAGTGGAAAGAGATTAGTTTTGACTAGAAATGAGACATTTTGACAAGAAAAAGGACAAATATTCTTGGAAAGATTTTGAGTTTTTGCAGTGTATGATTTGTTTTTGTTTTTTTATTATTAGGCTATCTTTAATTCTATTATTATTATTACTACAGACTGATGCTGTTGTTTTATAGAATTATTATCTATATATTATCAGTTTTTCATTCCCTAGTTTTGTGCAGATGTGGATCCAGATGTTTTATTCCAGCTTATTCTAGGCTAACCACGCTGCTGCTGCTGCTGCTGCTCCGTCTTACCGTGCGCCTGGCTGTAGGACACCCTGGCCCGGGCGGAGTTGTGGTGGTGGTGGTGGTAGTAGGGGTTTCCCTGAGAGTCCAGGTGGTTAAAGAAAACGTCCACCTCGTCCGGCGGCAGCAGCTGCGCCGCGGGCTCCATGTAGCTGTGCCCCAGGTGATGGTGCGGGTTCGAGTCCGCCGGGTGGTGTTGTCCGTTCAGCACGGCGGCGGCGTGGTGATGCATCCAGCGCGGCGGCTGCTGCTCCGACGACACGTCCATCTCCCTCCGCGGTAGTTAGAGTCTCTCTGTGTGTGTCTGTGTGTGTCTGTGAGTGTGTAGTTGAGATGATGATAAGTGTGTCCGTCCTTCACGTCTTCAGCGCCGCCGTGTCCACTGTGTCCATGAAGCTGCAGCAGCGGATCAACCAAGACTCAGAGTCCACTTCCACTTCCAGTTCCACTCTGCAACAAAACACCAGAGTTCAGGTTTTTACTGAGCAGCTGCACTGATTCACATTAGTAGAATTATTATCATTATTATCATTATTATTATTAGTTTGTCTTGTCTGTAACAACATCTATTGCACGTCTGTCCGTCCTGTCCTCTGTTGCTCACCCTGAGCTTTCTCCTGGTTTTCCCTGTTAAAAGGGTTTTCTATGGAGTTTTTCCTCAGTGGATGTGAGGGTCTAAGGACAGAGGATGTTGTTATGATGCCATGTACAGTAAAGCCCTTTCAGACAAACTGTTGGTAAAAACGGGCTATACAAATAAAATTGCCTTGCCTTGCCTAGTTTATAATAATAATAATGATAATAATAAATCGGATAATCTCCAGTGGAACATGTCCATTTACCTCAGTGTCACAGAGACAGAAACAAGCTGCTGCTCCACCTGGTCGACTTTTATCCACAGTGTCCACTCAGCTCTCTGTCTGTCCCCACGCCTCTTCTTATTCTCTTTCCTCTCTCTTTCCTCTCTCTTTCCTCTGTGTGTGTGTGTGTGTGTGTCTGCGCGCGGACGGACTGAGGCTGACAGCGCGAGCACCAGCAGCTTGTGGAGCTCAGGGCGGAGTCAGAGTCACGGAGCTGCTGCGTCTTCAGCCAAACCAAGGAGGAGGAGGAGGAGGAGGAGGAGGAGGAGGATTCATCCACAGGCCGGAGAACAGACCTGCTGCTGCTCCTCCTCCTCCTCCTCTATTACTGTGTTGTAATGTATTGTAGCCTATACCGTGTATTTTATAAGTAGGTCAACTTGGCTAAACCGGCATGTTACCAGAAATGTTTATTACTGTAATGTGCATTGTCTCTGTACATTTAAACCAATAAACTAAACTAAACTAAACTCCTCCTCCTTTATTGTATGCACTGTAATATATTGTGTTGTAATGTATTAGCCTACACCATGTATTTTATAAGTATAGACATAGTACTGTTTTGGTTTTGTTTTCTTGTTTCTTTTTTAATGCATTTTCATTATTGTAGTGTTCAAGTCCCCAGAGACTACGGTTGAAAATAATATCCAACTTGGAATATGTTTATTAATGTGCATTGTCTCTGTATATTTAAACCAATAAACTAAACTAAACTCCTCCTCCTCCTCCTTTATTCTATCCTTTATTGTACTATGCACTGCAATATATTGTGTTGTAATGTATTATAGCCTATACCATGTATTTTATAAGTAGGCATAGTAGCTACTGTTTTGATTTTGTTTTCTTGTTTCTTTTTTAATGCATTTTCATTATTGTAGTGTTCAAGTCCCTAGAGACTACGGTTGAAAATTATATCCAACTTGGCTAAACCACAGAAATGTTTATTAATGTGCATTGTCTCTGTGTATTTAAACCAATAAACTAAACTAAACTAAACTAAACCAAACTCCTCCTCCTTTATTCCATCCTTTATTGTAGCTATGCACTGTAATATATTGTGTTGTAATGTATTGTAGCCTATACCATGTGTTTAAAAGTAGGCATAGCTAGTACTGTTTTGTTTTTGTTTAATTGGCTCTTTTTACTATAAACTAAACTAAACTAAACTAAACTCCTCCTCCATAAGCAGAACATTGCAACTGTGGTTTTAATGCAGAGAAAGAACTTGAAACATCACTGACCACTTCTATAAGATCTATACTCTTTAAAGTTAAAATGAAATAATAATGAAATAATCCAAAGTATCACTGACACATGTGAACGAACACACACACACACACACACACACACACACGCACACACACAAACACACACACACGTCTGTACAGCTGCTCATGTGTTTTCATGTGTTTGTGTGGAGACAAACTGTCCGTGAACTCAACACGAGCCTCTGAACTGCAGCGTCATTAGATTACTGTAAATGCGCTGGATTCATTTCCCATGTGAACATCCATCCCATAATATACTGTAGCTATAACTTTTCAAATCTGCACTAAACAGCTCCATTCATTTTATATGGAAATGAAGAGTAAATGTCTCTCTCTCTCTCTCTCTCTCTCTCTCTCTCTCTCTCTCTCTCTCTCTCTCTCTCTCGGTCTCGGTCTCGCGCGCATGATTGACGGACAATAATTGGAGTGGGAGCGCGTGCAGTCCCGGCCGCCTGCTCGACGCCACGTGCTGACGTCACTGCGAGAAAAAAGAAAAACGGATTCAGATTCAGGACGTGAACTTTATCTGCACGAGAGAGTGAGTGTGTGTGTGTGTGTGTGTGTGTGTGTGTGTGTGTGTGTGTGTGTGTGTGTGTGTGTGTGTGTGTGTGTGTGTGTGTGTGTGTGTGTGTGTGTGTGTGTTTCTACTGTAGCTGCATCAATAAAACATGAAAACTTCTTCAGACTCTGCTGTGATTTCTAACAACAAGCGACGAGCAGAGGTGATGAGATCAGATTAAATAAGATTAGATTTATTAGATTAGATTATAGATTAGATTAGTAAAGTTGATAATGTTCTGGATGAGGAAGTTCCCTCTCGTGCTGCTCAGTTTAATGTTAATTCACCTCAGGAAACTGACAGAAAATTAATCCTATTCAGTCTCATTTTATCTGTGTGACTGTGGCCTGATGGGAAATGATAATAATTACATTATTATTATTATCAATAATAATAGGCTACTAATAATTTTTTTTTAAAAATAGACCTAATAAGGAACCAGATGAGATCTCTATCTATCTATCTATCTATCTATCTATCTATCTATCTATCTATCTATCGTTCTATCTATCGTTCTATCTATCGTTCTATCTATCTATCTATTTTGATTTTCAGATTTGCTATATACAGTATTTGTTATTGTTGAAGTTTTTACAGTAAAATACGGTAGGGAAATTTGAATATACTCTAATAAAAGCAGCAGCTTCCTCTCAGTCTTCAGACAGTAAATCTTTTATTATTATAATTTATAATAATAATTATTATTATTATTAGTTATAGACGTGTGTGTATAGATGTGTGTGTGTGTTCCTGTGCATCAGTATCACAGCGACCTGAGGGAACGGAGCTGCAGCTTTAGAGCTCATCAGCATCATAATGTGGGAACAGAGCGCTCAGTGTGTGTGTGTGTGTGTGTGTGTGTGTGTGTGTGTGTGTGTGTGTGTGTGTGTGTGTGTGTGAGGCCTCCTGATCCGCTGCTGATAATAAAACCTTATCGGCCCCGAACATCCAGCTCCGTCTGAGCTGACATCAATTCAATCCGCCTCTTTTCTCCTCCTCCTCCTCTTCTCCTCTTTTTCTTCTTTTTTCACTGCTCCATTTCTCCCGACAGAGAGAGAGAGAGAGAGAGAGAGAGAGAGAGATTACAGGACGGAAGTGTCTTTAACTCCTAATAATAATAATAAAGATAAATAAAAGTCTGATGACACCATGCAGGCTTTTATTATTTTATTCTATTGTTTATCTACCTTTATGTTTTAGATTCACAGTTTAATATTGATCTGTTTGCTATGTAAAATAGGCTAAATAAATACAGAGAGAAGAGAGAAGAGGTTTTACCCCCCCTCCCTCCTCTACAGACTCTATACCCCATCCCGGGGTAATTTCTCCTCGGTGCTGCTGCTAATCTTTGTTCTTTGTGGAGATAATAAATGGCCTAATCGTTATCAGCGAGCCGCCGCTGCAGGAGGAGGAGGAGGAGGAGGAGGAGGAACAGACATGAATGAGCCGCTGCTGCTTCTTATCTCCTGGTCCCAGATCAGCGGCGGCTTCTCCACAAACAGGCCGCGCTGCACGTGCACCAGCAGATCTGAGCGGATGATTGATGGATGGAGAGATAGATGGATAGATGGAGGGATGGAGGGATGGAGGGTTTTTATTTACAAGTTTAATGTGGTTTATCTGGCGGATTCATCGCTGGTTCCGGTTCTTTGTTGCTCAGAGTTAAACTGATCTGATACATGAATGTTGGAAAAGCAGAAAATAATATTAATAATAATATTCAGCGGAAATAAAACGGAGCTTTTCCGAACAGGCCGCGGTAGATTCACCTGATATAGCTAGTGTGAGTTATTGGTTTATTGATTGATTAATTGGTTGATTTATCACTAAAACATCTTTATTTGGTTGTAGAGTCATAATCTCTAATCTGCAAAATAAACAAACACAGTCATTTGATAGATAGATAGATAGATAGATAGATAGATAGATAGATAGATAGATAGATAGATAGATAGATAGATAGATAGATAGATAGATAGATAGATAGATAGATAGATAGAAAGAAACAGTGATGGACATGAAACTCAATAAAAAATGAGTGTTGATAAATTCAAATTCAAATAAAGTCTATTTTAAAAACTACAACAATAACAAATCTGAAAATATATAAAAATAGATGAAAGATTTACTGTCTGAAGACTGAGAGGAAGCTGCTGCTTTTATTAGAGTATATTCAAATTTCCCTACCGTATTTTACTGTAAAAACTTCAACAATAACAAATACTGTATATAGCAAATCTGAAAATCAAAATAGATAGATAGATAGATAGATAGATAGATAGATAGATAGATAGATAGATAGATAGATAGATAGATAGATAGATAGATAGATAGTGTGGTGTTCAAAGTGTTCAAGTTTTCATGATGGATTATTATATTAGGCCTATTATTATTATTATAATAACATGACATTAACATTATAACATGATAATATTGTTATATTTTATATTTTCCATCTTAGTGAAAACAGGCAAAATAAAAACATATTTTAAATCGTTTATATTTATTTTATTAAAGCCACACAAAGACACTGAAAACAAAAAAAATCTGAACGAACTGGAAAAATAAAATAAAATAAAATAAATCACTGCTCCGGTGTAGCTGCAGTGTGTGTGTGTGTGTGTGTGTCTGTGTGTGTGTGAAAAGGTATTTTTCCAATATAGTATATACAAACTGGGATGTTTAATAACTTGGCAGCTGCAGCGGGCTGATGGTCTCCATGGAGACGGAGATAACAGTCACTCATTTTCCATATCGAGGCTTCAAGGATTAGTCCAGTCCAGTCCAGTTCAGTTCAGTTCAGTTCTCCTTCGCTCAGAGGTCAGAGGAGCTGCTCCTCCTCTTTCTACTCCTCCTTTTCCTCCTTTTCCTCCTCTTCTTCCTTTTCTTCCTCTTTCTGCTCTTCCACCTCCCCTTTTTCCTCTTCTTCCTCTTTCTGCTCCTTCTCCTCCTCCTTCTCTTCCTCCTAACTCTTGCTCTTTTGCTCCTCCTTCTCCTCCTCTTCCTCCCTCTTCCACTTTCTGCTCTTCCTCTTCCTCCTCCTCCTCCTCCTCTTCACGTCATCTAAACAGTGCGACGACCTCTGTCTGACCTGTTTAGATGTAAACAAACCTCCTGCTCTAATATTCTCTCATGTGAATTTATCAACACTCATTTTTTATCTATCTATCTATCTATCTATCTATCTATCTATCTATCTATCTATCTATCTATCTATCTGATCCTCTGCTACATGTGTGATGTGTTATTCATCTAAACTTTCAGCTCGTTCATGTTTTTATTCACTTTACAGCAGCTCGTCATCAGGGAGAAAGACGTCCGACATCTCCGTAAGACGTCATGTAGCTGGATGTTTGAGAGTTTGGAGAAACTTTATAGAAATAAATAAATAGATATAATGAGTGTTGTAGTCGTTTACAGACGAGTTACAGAGACAGAAGTCACAGAGGCCTGTCAGTCACATCCACCCAAATACATTAAAAAACGTATTCATTAAAATCTATCTATCTATAACTACTTTGATTATTAATGCATTTCTGTATGGAAATGTGTTTAAATAAACTTAATTTAACTCTTCATGTAGCCTAATTACAGTTACTTAAAAAAAAAAATCTAATTCACTTCATGTTTGTATCAGTGCTTTATTTTAATTTGGGCAAATTAGAATTTAAACTGAAATTCACTTCACTAGTTCAAAATTTCACCATTTCGATATAATTAATTAATTTAATATATTTACATTGGGTTTTTTAACAGTTTTCATCCAGTGTAGTGGAATCTGTTCTCACTGTCTGACTCCTGATGTGACTCTGGATTTCAGCTCCTTTTATAGGCCGATGCTTAAACGTGACTGTGTGTTGGAATAATACTCAGGCCGACAGCGCCACCTACAGGAGAGACGAGTCCACTCCTCACACAGTCGCTCTCTTTCCTCTACAACTTCACACATGGACATGAACTCTTCTCTGATGGATGAGATTGAAAACCTTCTCACAAACGTACACGAGACCGAACAGAACCAAACTGAGAATAACTAAAAAAAATAAAGCACAAACAGAGAGAGAGTAAATGTGACAGGTATTAAACAGCACAGGGTTTTAAAAAACTATGGGAGCTAAATGAAGAAAAATAAAACAGTTTTTTTTATATAATTGTCCTGTGCCATCCCATAACTGAAGAGGCTTCATCTTTAAATCCAGAGCTGAAGAATATTTTTACTGGCACAAAATGTCACAACATTATTCAGTTTTTTTTGTCTGATATGTATCAGTTACAGTGGAAGGAGCCAGAAGGAGCAAAACTACAGAAGCTTTTCTATTTCCAACTGATGTGACACTTCAATAACACACATCACACTGCAAAAACTCAAATATCTCACCAAGAATATTTGTCTTATTTCTAGTCAAAACAAATCTCATTATACTTACAATAAGACTCATCAATTAAAAAGCAGCTTGTTTTTAGACACTTTTTACTTCTTTCAAGCAGATTTTCACTTGAAATAAGTAGAAAAATCTGATAGTGGAGCAAGTTTTTCTTTCTTATTACAAGCACAAGAAACTTTCTTTCACTGGCAGATTTTTCTACTTATTTCAAGTGAGAATTAGTTTGAAACAAGTGAAAATGATCTAAAAACAAGATAATTAGGTGATGGTCTTATTTAAAGTGGAAAGAGATTCGTTTGGACTAGAAATTAGACATTTTGAAAAGAAATAAGACAAAAATTCTTGGAAAAATGTTGAGTTTTTGCAGTGCAGTAATGATTAATCAATGAAAACTGTTCACGGATGGTCAACAAGTCTTTTGTTACGGTATCAAGCATAGGAGCAGAAGATGCAGCCTGTTTCTCTTTGTCTCTAAAATCTAATGATGAAATCACAAAGGTAAATAGTGTAGTTGATGAAAAAGAATGAAAAGAACATGTTGTGTTACTGTACTTTACTGGATATTTCTATAGTCTTTCCATGTGGGCCCTACATAATAAACATCAAAATATTGCACGTTTTGAGAACAATACTGTAGTCCTATTGTAAAATTAAAATGAAACTAAAGGGACAATGAGGAGTTTTGGAAAGTGAAGTGTTTTCACTACATTTCCCATGAGCCTCAGTGTGCACGGTGAAATTCTTGGACCGGCGCAAGACGGACGAAAGCAAAAACATTTGCACAGAGTGTTTTCATTGATTGAGAATGAAAGTCAGAGGTTGGAAGACGATCAGATACCGTCGTAGTTCCGACCATAAACGATGCCAACTAGCGATCCGGCGGCGTTATTCCCATGACCCGCCGGGCAGTGTCCGGGAAACCAAAACTAGGAAATGCTGGACGAGTCGACCACTAAATAATACAGTAATATCAAAATAACTATAAAGACAAAATGATATATTTATCAAAATGGAGCCATTAACACATGGTAACATAGATTCATCCACATTAATATGAGACTCTTTTAGAACCAAAATCAAACTCCTTGTTGTCCCTTTAAAGGTACATTGTGTAAGAATTCCTCCCATCTAGCGTTGTGGTTGTATATCGCAAGCCACTCAATGGTATTTTTCATGCTGCATTCACGTGAAATTGGGCAGACGGCAGACGGACGACAGCCGCTGCACGTAACGGCATAAACAAGCCTCTATGTAAACAAGTGGTCCGTCAGCACGAGGCAAAACAATACACGTGACAATATGTTGTCATGGCGATGTGGTATTGTTTTACCGCTTTCTCTGGACTTCTGTGACTAAAATGACATCTGGTTTGTTAGCGACGGCCGTCCGCCCGACTGCAGGTGAATGCAGCATCAGTGTAACGCTCCGTCCTCCTCACTGAAGTTACACAATGTCCCTTTAATATGAGACTCTTTCATAACCAAAAGCAAACTCTTCGTTGTCCCTTTAAATTTTCAGATTTTTTTTTCTATGCAATTTGTTCTTCACCACCCTACACTTACGCGCCTACACTGCAAAAACTCAAAGCCTTTCCAAGAATATTTGTCTTATTTCTTGTCAAAATGTCTCATTTCTAGTCAAAACTAAACTCTTTCCACTTAAAATAAGACTCAACACCTACAAATGAACTTGTTTTTAGATAATTTCACTTGTTTCAAACGAATTTTCACTTGAAATCAGTAGAAAAAATTTGCCAGAGAAAGCAAGTTTTTTGTGCTTGTAATAAGAAAGAAAAACTTGCTCCACTGTCAGAATTTTCTACTTATTTCAAGTGAAAATCTGCTTGAAAGAAGTAAAAAGTGTCTAAAAACAAGTTACTTTTTATGTGTTGAGTCTTATTTTAAGTAGAATGAGATTTGTTTTGACTAGAAATAAGACAAATATTCTTGGTAAGATTTTGAGTTTTTGCAGTGTAATTTATGTAAAAAAAAAATCAATGAGACATAATAAACAAGTGCAAATTGTTTTTTACTGTTGTAAAGTGATTTATCCTGTTAGAATCTGGTGTGTGTGTCTGTGTGTGTGTGTGTGTGTGTGTGTGTGTGTGTGTGTGTGTGTGTGTGTGTGTGTGTGTGTGTCCTGCTGCAGGTGGCTCCCTCTCTGAAACCGACTCATCTCTGGTGTCGTCCTGTGAAGGATCTTTCCTGAGTAATTAGAGGTCAGAGGTTCACCGCCGCCACTTCCTGCCCAGAGGAGCAGCAGGAAGTGAAAGTTCACAGCACCTTGTCGCTACTGACAACCTGTCCATCAAACCCCGTCTCCATGGCGAGCGAGTGAGTGAGTCGTCCAGGGAGACGGAGAATTCAAAACAAGCTCCTTCTTCCCTCCGCCGGAGAGTTTCACCGGTTTCAGACGACGTACTTTTATTTTGTCTCTGTGTGTTCCACTTCCTGTGTGTGTGATGTTTCTTTATTTCTCTTCAGTGACAGGAAATAGATGAAAATGTAGATAAACATTTTGCAGATCAGTCTCTTAAGATTCCTGCTGTATTAAACCTGTACCCAGGGGGCAAAATCCCAGTTTTTTGAAAAACGGACACGGAGCGTTGTAAAAGGTTTGACACCAGAAATGATATCTAGGAACTTCAAGGACTAAAACCTGGGTGGACAACCCGGTCAAATAGCTGCTGGAAAGCTACAGGGGGCCAAAACCCCTTTCTGGGGCCTTTTTGCTGGCGAAATGATGTAAATGCAAATATTTAGGTACTACAATGGCATAAATAGTCATACAACTATAAAATTTGGCAGAGAGTATCTTGACACATAGGGGGAGGCATGAAAAAAACATTCTGGGGTTTGTTGCAACTCAATTTTAAGATATCACCCTCAACATCCCAAAAAAGACCAAAAAAAGTACTGTTCGCCTGACAAATTCTCATGAAAATTATTATTTTTCAGCACTTTATGGAGAATATCTATGCTTAACATGTATATAGAAAAATTCCTTAATTCATAAGCTTCCATTTGAGTCCCAGATAGCCTTTCTACTAGCTACTGGAAAGCTACAGGCTGTCTCCAAACAATGCAACACCTATTGTGAAAAACTACAGTTAACTGGCCTGATCAGAAACCATTCTATTTCTGGTCTCCCCAAAGTGAACAGATAGATAGAGAAGACCATTGGCCACAGCAAGTGGAGCTTTTGAGATAGAAAGGCTATCTTGGACTCAAATGGAAGCTTATGAATTAAGGAATTTTTCTATATACATGTTAAGCATAGATATTCTCCATAAAGTGCTGAAAAATAATAATTTTCATGAGAATTTGTCAGGCAAACAGTACTTTTTTTGGTCTTTTTTGGGATGTTGAGGGTGATATCTTAAAATTGAGTTGCAACAAACCCCAGAATGTTTTTTTCATGCCTCCCCCTATGTGTCAAGATACTCTCTGCCAAATTTTATAGTTGTATGACTATTTATGCCATTGTAGTACCTAAATATTTGCATTTACATCATTTCGCCAGCAAAATGACCCCAGAAAGGGGTTTTGGCCCCCTGTAGCTTTCCAGCAGCTAGTTGACCGGGTTGTCCACCCAGGTTTTAATCCTTGAAGTTCCTAGATATCATTTCTGGTGTCAAAGCTTTTACAACGCTCCGTGTCCGTTTTTTTGCTTTGCCCCCTGGGTACTGTGAGTTGATAATATTTAGAATTAGGATTTGATCAGAAATTCAACAAAGACAGCATTATTCATCATGGTCTAGTGTGTTTCTATGGAAACCTTAAGATTATTGACTCAAACTTCAGTTTCAATTCCTCAGATTTTGAGTCTGAAACATCACGTCTGTCTTTATTTGATCCAATGGATGTCTTCACCATATGTTATTAAAGGAATAGTTCAACATTTTGGCAAAATTGGCCCATTGCAATAATCCTTAAAGTCATAGCAGTAGGTTTGTTACCTTTACGTAATTGTCGGTGCAAGCTATTTTTAGAACGGCGGAGCAGAGCCGTGAGCTGCTCAGAGCTACGCTACGGAGACTCATTATGGGATTTCTTGGTTTCCCTCATCAAACTCATCAAATACACAATCCAACAACTCCACAACGCTCTGGTGGACAAGTTGTGAGCTGCACATTCACCACGCTATGAGATAATAACACAACGTTACCACACAGAGTTGTTTTAGAGGGAAATTCAGAGACTGTTGATGAAAAACTGTCCCTGAAGGCAACACGCATCAGCGGTATTGCTTGAATTTACCTCTAAAACAACTCTGTTGTTCTGTTCACGGCTCTGCTCCGCCGTGCCAAATGTGCCAAAATGTTGAACTATCCCTTTAACTGACATGTTAATGCTGTTGATTATAAACCAAAACATGAGACAATCATCATCTCATGACAGTAACTTTAGACAAAAGCTGCACCAAACCGCTCAGTATTTAGGGGAATTCAGTTTGTGCTGCTCAAAGGGAGGCGCTGAAGTCAGAAGATGCGTGTGTGTGTGTGTGTGTGTGTGTGTGTGTGTGTGTGTGTGTGTGTGTGTGTGTGTGTGTGTGTGTGTGTGTTTTGTCCTTGCCACAACTCTCTGCAGGTGCAGGAGGGAGAGAAGAAGAGAAACACAGCTGACCATTAGGCTGCTTCACCACATCCTTCACACACTGTACTTCACTGCTTTCCGAGAGCACGCACACACACACACACACACACACGCGCACACACACACACACACACACACACACACTGAGGCTCCTTTCAGCATGTTTCATAATTGTATTTACCGTGTGTGTGTGTGTGTGCCGGTGTGTTAATTAATTGTCGGAGCTTTTCCTGGTATTTTCTGTGGATTATGATGATGAGCTGTTTGTGGATCCTTTCGTGTGTGTGTGTGTGTGTGTGTGTGTGTGTGTGTGTGTGTGTGTGTGTGTGTGTGTGTGTGTGTGTGTGTGTCAGCAGGTATCATCAGATGAGATAATCCTCTGATTTGTGAAACAGACTCTCTCTCCTTCACCTCAGACTGACAGACTGCTGCATCACAGTAAACTGTTCACAGAGGTTTACAGGAGAAAACAAACACCACAGATACACAACCGCAACACACAAAACACACACAACAACAACAAAGACATGAAACTAGTAACAAGTAACGCTGTACTAACATTATAGTAACACTAATGCAATAATGATGCTGTAATAACACTTTAGTAACACTGTTTAAGATTACAGTACACTGTAGTAATGCTGTAATGATGCTGGAAAAATACTGCTGTAACACTGTAGCAGTAACACTGTAGTATCATTATAGTTACACTATAGTAATGCTTTACGCCATAGTAATGTTGTAGTAACACTGCAGTAATGTTGTAGTAACAATATGGTAACACTGTAGTAACACTATGGTAACATTGTAGTAACGCTGTAGTAACATTGTAACAACAATTAGCAATTAGCATTTAAATCTAAAAACTTTGATAATTCCTACCAAACCAACAGTACATGCTACAGTTTTGCAGCTTTCACCAAAGTGTTGCCCCAGTACTGCTGAAACTTTTGTACTTAAACTCATTACAAATTATGAAGTCCACCATTTCAAAAACTGTAAAACTTATCAAACCTTTCTTTTCTCACAATTTTTGCTCAATTGACACCAAATTTGCAGCGACTGCGTCTTCAGACCGTCCTCCACAAAGTTAACATTTTTGATATTTGAAAAACTGAGCCTCCAGTGCATGAAAACATTGGACTGTAAACATATACCAGCCAATTCTGACTAAATACATTTTCAATCTACCTGAAAAAAAACTGACAATATTTTAAAGTTTGGCAAATATCAGAATTTTATCTCAAAAACTGAATTTTCTAGAACATTTTGAATTTGAACAACTGGAGTCAATGTAAGAGTGGCATTTTTAAACATCTGATTTTCTCTACTTAAAAACAAATCACCAACATTTCCATGCTGTCAAGATGCAATTTATGTAGGCCTATTATCCGATTTTTTTGTCTTGATAACTGACTTTTTGACATTTTGCCTCGACAGCTGCTGTCACCATGGTGACAGTCTTAGTCCATGTGTGGAGCCACCAGGTCTCACCTCTGGACCATCAGCTCCATGAGTTAGGAGCTGGTTCTTGGTGTCAGAGGATGTGAGTTGAGGCCTCAGCTGCAGCAGAGTAGACAGAGTGATGATGATGATGGTCTTGTTGTTTTCCCATTCTGTCTGTTTTTGCTCAGAGTTGCCTAAATTTGTCAAATTGTCTCGACCACTGCTGCTTCTTTTTAAAAATTAGTTTTGATCAGTGATGTTGTGGTATATTGACGTGTTGATGAAAAGAAGTGATCACCGCAGACACGTCTTTTCTTGCATAAAAAAAAGGAGTAGAAAAAGAACAGTGTCAAAAGAATGTCGAATCGTGGAGCATCTCTGGTGCCAATATGAGATCTCTCTCTCTTGGCCCAAAGCCCTAACCTTAGGCTATATATGTTTTCTAATTCTAACTCCACCTTCTCCAACAGAAGGATACACCAAGATAGTCAGACAAAGACAGGATCTAAAAACAGAATCTAACCTATACCTTCTGACATTTAACCTCTTGACCAAGCTAACTTAAACAAAGATAAGGTATCAAGTATCCCCAAAAACCATGACCCACAGAGAAAGGGTAAATGACAAGAAACACATTTCTCAGTATACATTCCACGAGAATCACTCATTACCCCACACTGCAAAAACTCAAAATCTTTCCAAGAATAGTTGTCTTATTTCTTCTCAAAATGTCTCATTTCTAGTCAAAACTAAACTCTTTCCACTTTAAATAAGACTCATCACCTAAAAATTTACTTGTTTTTAGATCATTTTCACTTGTTTCAAATTAATTTTCACTTGAAATAAGTAGAAAAATCTGCCAGTGAAAGCAGGTTTTTTGTGCTTGTAATAAGGAAGAAAAACTTGCTCCACTATCAGATTTTTCTACTTATTCCAAGTGAAAATACGTTTGAAACAAGTGAAAATATCTAAAAACAAGCTACTTTTAATACGATGAATCTTATTTTACATATAATGAGATCTGTTTTGACTAGAAATAAGACAAATATTCTTAGTAAGATATTTGAGTTTTTGCAGTGCATCTATTAGACTACTAAACACCTAATCCAAACATCTTTATATTTGCTGTAAATGTATGTGTGTGTGGCTTTTTCTCTTGTAACATCTGCATTTATTTATATTTATTCTATTTGAATATAAATTGTTACTCATCACAAATGAAGTTCCCATCGTCCTTCAGATTTGAATTGACCTAAGTTGAGGATAATATACCACAATGTCGTCCATGCAGTGAACAAACCACATGAAGAACATTAAACATCAACATCAAAAACTAAATATACAGTGTGTGTGTGTGTGTGTGTGTGTTAATATCATCAGCATGTTAGTTCATTAAGATGTTATTGAGTGTTACATTACAACATGGCAGCACACACACACACACACACACACCCTCCCTCCTCCCCCTCTGAAACCCTCCTCCCACCTCCACTGTCTCTTGTGCAGATTTAGAAATGACATGAGATGGGGTGAGGCTGCCACATGGCCTGTATGTGTGTGTGTGTGTGTGTGTCCTCCCTCCCCTCCCCTCCCCTCTCCCCTCCTCACCCCCAGCTCCTCACCACATCAGGATACACTTGTTCTGGTGAATTCCGGTTTCAAACGGAACGCTGCCTTGCTCTGGTTTAGAGCAGGAATCAGTATTAAAAGCAGGCACAGTGTGTGTGTGTGTGTGTGTGTGTGTGTGTGTGTGTGGTCAGGGAGGGGGGGAGAGAGCCTCCAACGGCCTCGCACACTCACACACCTTTCAAACCTCACCCGCTCCTGCTTCCTCCCCCCCTGAGCCCCCCTCCTCACCCCCCCGACAGCCCCCACCACCCCACACAGCCTTATGATGATCAACATGACACGAGAGCAGGTTAAAGCAGAGCTGCTGCTCTTCCTCCTCCTCCTCCTCTTCACTTCTATCTTCATCCTCTCAGTGTTCAACATTAAATCAGCTTCATAAAGTCAAAGCCACCGTCTGCACGTCTCTATTCTGTGGAGCAGCTCTGACCTTTGACCTCTAACGCCCCTAGTGTTGGAACAGAAGCACTGCATGTTACATTTTCTCATGTTCTCTGCATGTGTAAAGTTTCAATTTTAAACATTTTGCGAGTCAGACTCGTCGTGTTTCTGTGGATCTGTGATTTTAGTTTGAAGGAAAGTGGCTGAATCAGAGTTGGGTATCAAACCCTGCAAAGGAACTCACACTTCACCACAACATAAAGCTTTAAAACACACAAACACACACATATCGACACTTTGACCCTCGTATCGTCACATGGAGCAGAATCTTCTCCGTGTTCGACGCTGAGCTGAAGTTTCTCATGTGGATAAAGAGGGAGAATCATTTCCCAGAGTTCCTCCTGTTGCTGCAGCTGCAGCTGAGCGACGTCGCCACCTGCTGGAGAACAGACCGACTGGTTTCACGTCGACTCGGTTGTGCTCAGTTTGACAGTCTGAACAGCAGCAGCCGAGCAGCAGCAGACGTGTGAAGCTGCAGGACGTCGTCGTCTACAGGCTCCGTGTGGAAACGCTGCTCTCTGGGTTTAAACTCTCATTGTTTTTGTAGTTTTTGTTCAAAGCTGCAGTGAATTTACACATTTAACATGAAACTCTATAAAAAAAAACATCTGAAGCTGCTGCTGTGAAGTGAAGCTGTGAGCTGCATCAGTCTGCCTTCACACATGATCCTGCACTGCAAAAATTCAAAATCTTTCCAAGAATATTTGTCTCATTTCTAGTCGAAACTAATCTCTTTCCACTTAAAATAAGACTCATCACCTAAAAATTAACTTGTTTATAGATAATTTTCACTTGAGATAAGTAGAAAAATCTGCCAGTGAAAGTTATTGTGCTTGTAATAAAAAAGAAAACTTGCTCTACTATCGGATTTTTCTACTTATTTCAAGTGAATGAAAATGTCAAGTGAAATATGCTTGAAAAAAGTACAAAAAAAAAAGAAAGTGTCTAAAAACAAGCTACTTATTTTAGGTATAATGAGATTTGTTTTGACTGGAAATGACATTTTGCATAGAAATAGGCCAAATATTCTTGGTAAGATTTTGAGTTTTTGCAGTGTGTTTCTGTCTGCATCAGATTGATCACTGCACCATCAGTAAAGCTGATCAATCAATCAATCAATCAATCAGTTGGTGGATGGATGAATTTCACTTGAATAAAGAGAAGATTTGATGCGAGAAGAAACTAAAATAAAACCTCTTGTACTGTCCACATGAGGATGTTTTTATCTCCTACTTCCTCTGTGACCATGGCGACGGTTTAAATCCTCCTGTGCATGAACCAATCGGACGACGACTTTAATGTTTTTACCCAGAGGCCGTGGTGGAGGTCGCTGCACAGCCGACAGATAAGCTTCTGACGATTTCATGTGGAAACATCAGAAATAAGTGACAGAGGTCACAGGGGAATCCCCCGCCCCCCCCCCCCGGCTCCTCAGAGGGGGGCGCTGGCTAACCGCTGCCCCAGCCTGAGCTTCCGGCCCTGGGGCAACGACGCCTCCCGTGGCCCTGCAGCTCCTCTATCACCCGGCTACAGACACGGTGCCAGGATACTGTGGTGACACAAGCCTGGGCCTCGGCTCCCCCCGTCTGTCAACAAGACTGATGGAGAGAAGGAGAGGAGAAGAGAGGAGAGGAGAAGAGGAGGAGGAGGAGGAGGAGGACGGAGGAGGAGGAGGAGGACGGATTGATCAATAATATAAAGACAAAACAGAAACAAAGAAAACGAAGATTGAACCAACACAGAGACGAAATCAGAGAGAGAGACAGTGGTGGACAGTAACGGAGTCAATTTACTTGAGTACTGTACTTAAGTACATATCCAGAGGATTTGTACTTTACTTGAGTATTAGATTTCTTTGGTACTTATTACTCTTACTTGAATACATTTCCAAGACAAATATTTTTACTTTTACTGGAGTTAATTTGTAGGAAGGCTGAAAAGTACTGGTTACTTTCAGGTCTTTTTCTAAAATCCTATTGGACACAAGCTGTGTTTGTCTGTGAAGGAAACCCTAACCCCTAAAAGCAGCACATCAGTGCAGCTGAGCAGCAAAGAGTTCATTCTCACTAACCAGAGTTAA